>NC_141006.1:56432425-56923067 GCF_052327205.1 Somniosus microcephalus | reverse complement strand
AGAGCGACTGGGGGGGGAAGAGAGAGAGCGACTGGGGGGGAAGAGAGAGAGCGACTGGGGGGGAAGAGAGAGAGCGACTGGGGGGGAAGAGAGAGAGCGACTGGGGGGAAGAGAGAGAGCGACTGGGGGGGAAGAGAGAGAGCGACTGGGGGGGAAGAGAGAGAGCGACTGGGGGGGAAGAGAGAGAGCGACTGGGGGGGAAGAGAGAGAGCGACTGGGGGGGAAGAGAGAGAGCGACTGGGGGGGAAGAGAGAGAGCGACTGGGGGGGAAGAGAGAGAGCGACTGGGGGGGAAGAGAGAGAGCGACTGGGGGGGAAGAGAGAGAGCGACTGGGGGGGAAGAGAGAGAGCGACTGGGGGGGAAGAGAGAGAGCGACTGGGGGGGAAGAGAGAGAGCGACTGGGGGGGAAGAGAGAGAGCGACTGGGGGGGAAGAGAGAGAGCGACTGGGGGGGAAGAGAGAGAGCGACTGGGGGGGAAGAGAGAGAGCGACTGGGGGGGAAGAGAGAGAGCGACTGGGGGGGAAGAGAGAGAGCGACTGGGGGGGAAGAGAGAGAGCGACTGGGGGGAAGAGAGAGAGCGACTGGGGGGGAAGAGAGAGAGCGACTGGGGGGGAAGAGAGAGAGCGACTGGGGGGGAAGAGAGAGAGCGACTGGGGGGGAAGAGAGAGAGCGACTGGGGGGGAAGAGAGAGAGCGACTGGGGGGGAAGAGAGAGAGCGACTGGGGGGGAAGAGAGAGAGCGACTGGGGGGGAAGAGAGAGAGCGACTGGGGGGGAAGAGAGAGAGCGACTGGGGGGGAAGAGAGAGAGCGACTGGGGGGGAAGAGAGAGAGCGACTGGGGGGGAAGAGAGAGAGCGACTGGGGGGGAAGAGAGAGAGCGACTGGGGGGGAAGAGAGAGAGCGACTGGGGGGGAAGAGAGAGAGCGACTGGGGGGGAAGAGAGAGAGCGACTGGGGGGGAAGAGAGAGAGCGACTGGGGGGGAAGAGAGAGAGCGACTGGGGGGGAAGAGAGAGAGCGACTGGGGGGGAAGAGAGAGAGCGACTGGGGGGGAAGAGAGAGAGCGACTGGGGGGGAAGAGAGAGAGCGACTGGGGGGGAAGAGAGAGAGCGACTGGGGGGGAAGAGAGAGAGCGACTGGGGGGGAAGAGAGAGAGCGACTGGGGGGGAAGAGAGAGAGCGACTGGGGGGGAAGAGAGAGAGCGACTGGGGGGGAAGAGAGAGAGCGACTGGGGGGAAGAGAGAGAGCGACTGGGGGGGAAGAGAGAGAGCGACTGGGGGGGAAGAGAGAGAGCGACTGGGGGGGAAGAGAGAGAGCGACTGGGGGGGAAGAGAGAGAGCGACTGGGGGGAAGAGAGAGAGCGACTGGGGGGAAGAGAGAGAGCGACTGGGGGGGAAGAGAGAGAGCGACTGGGGGGGAAGAGAGAGAGCGACTGGGGGGGAAGAGAGAGAGCGACTGGGGGGGAAGAGAGAGAGCGACTGGGGGGGAAGAGAGAGAGCGACTGGGGGGGAAGAGAGAGAGCGACTGGGGGGGAAGAGAGAGAGCGACTGGGGGGGAAGAGAGAGAGCGACTGGGGGGGAAGAGAGAGAGCGACTGGGGGGGAAGAGAGAGAGCGACTGGGGGGGAAGAGAGAGAGCGACTGGGGGGGAAGAGAGAGAGCGACTGGGGGGGAAGAGAGAGAGCGACTGGGGGGGAAGAGAGAGAGCGACTGGGGGGGAAGAGAGAGAGCGACTGGGGGGGAAGAGAGAGAGCGACTGGGGGGGAAGAGAGAGAGCGACTGGGGGGGAAGAGAGAGAGCGACTGGGGGGGAAGAGAGAGAGCGACTGGGGGGGAAGAGAGAGAGCGACTGGGGGGGAAGAGAGAGAGCGACTGGGGGGGAAGAGAGAGAGCGACTGGGGGGGAAGAGAGAGAGCGACTGGGGGGGAAGAGAGAGAGCGACTGGGGGGGAAGAGAGAGAGCGACTGGGGGGGAAGAGAGAGAGCGACTGGGGGGGAAGAGAGAGAGCGACTGGGGGGGAAGAGAGAGAGCGACTGGGGGGGAAGAGAGAGAGCGACTGGGGGGGAAGAGAGAGAGCGACTGGGGGGGAAGAGAGAGAGCGACTGGGGGGGAAGAGAGAGAGCGACTGGGGGGGAAGAGAGAGAGCGACTGGGGGGGAAGAGAGAGAGCGACTGGGGGGGAAGAGAGAGAGCGACTGGGGGGGAAGAGAGAGAGCGACTGGGGGGGAAGAGAGAGAGCGACTGGGGGGGAAGAGAGAGAGCGACTGGGGGGGAAGAGAGAGAGCGACTGGGGGGGAAGAGAGAGAGCGACTGGGGGGGAAGAGAGAGAGCGACTGGGGGGGAAGAGAGAGAGCGACTGGGGGGGAAGAGAGAGAGCGACTGGGGGGGAAGAGAGAGAGCGACTGGGGGGGAAGAGAGAGAGCGACTGGGGGGGAAGAGAGAGAGCGACTGGGGGGGAAGAGAGAGAGCGACTGGGGGGGAAGAGAGAGAGCGACTGGGGGGGAAGAGAGAGAGCGACTGGGGGGGAAGAGAGAGAGCGACTGGGGGGGAAGAGAGAGAGCGACTGGGGGGGAAGAGAGAGAGCGACTGGGGGGGAAGAGAGAGAGCGACTGGGGGGGAAGAGAGAGAGCGACTGGGGGGGAAGAGAGAGAGCGACTGGGGGGGAAGAGAGAGAGCGACTGGGGGGGAAGAGAGAGAGCGACTGGGGGGGAAGAGAGAGAGCGACTGGGGGGGAAGAGAGAGAGCGACTGGGGGGGAAGAGAGAGAGCGACTGGGGGGGAAGAGAGAGAGCGACTGGGGGGGAAGAGAGAGAGCGACTGGGGGGGAAGAGAGAGAGCGACTGGGGGGAAGAGAGAGAGCGACTGGGGGGAAGAGAGAGAGCGACTGGGGGGGAAGAGAGAGAGCGACTGGGGGGGAAGAGAGAGAGCGACTGGGGGGGAAGAGAGAGAGCGACTGGGGGGGAAGAGAGAGAGCGACTGGGGGGGAAGAGAGAGAGCGACTGGGGGGGAAGAGAGAGAGCGACTGGGGGGGAAGAGAGAGAGCGACTGGGGGGGAAGAGAGAGAGCGACTGGGGGGGAAGAGAGAGAGCGACTGGGGGGGAAGAGAGAGAGCGACTGGGGGGGAAGAGAGAGAGCGACTGGGGGGGGAAGAGAGAGAGCGACTGGGGGGGAAGAGAGAGAGCGACTGGGGGGGAAGAGAGAGAGCGACTGGGGGGGAAGAGAGAGAGCGACTGGGGGGGAAGAGAGAGAGCGACTGGGGGGGAAGAGAGAGAGCGACTGGGGGGGAAGAGAGAGAGCGACTGGGGGGGAAGAGAGAGAGCGACTGGGGGGGAAGAGAGAGAGCGACTGGGGGGGAAGAGAGAGAGCGACTGGGGGGAAGAGAGAGAGCGACTGGGGGGGAAGAGAGAGAGCGACTGGGGGGGAAGAGAGAGAGCGACTGGGGGGGAAGAGAGAGAGCGACTGGGGGGGAAGAGAGAGAGCGACTGGGGGGGGAAGAGAGAGAGCGACTGGGGGGGAAGAGAGAGAGCGACTGGGGGGGAAGAGAGAGAGCGACTGGGGGGGAAGAGAGAGAGCGACTGGGGGGGAAGAGAGAGAGCGACTGGGGGGGAAGAGAGAGAGCGACTGGGGGGGAAGAGAGAGAGCGACTGGGGGGGAAGAGAGAGAGCGACTGGGGGGGAAGAGAGAGAGCGACTGGGGGGGAAGAGAGAGAGCGACTGGGGGGGAAGAGAGAGAGCGACTGGGGGGGAAGAGAGAGAGCGACTGGGGGGGAAGAGAGAGAGCGACTGGGGGGGAAGAGAGAGAGCGACTGGGGGGGGAAGAGAGAGAGCGACTGGGGGGGAAGAGAGAGAGCGACTGGGGGGGGAAGAGAGAGAGCGACTGGGGGGGGAAGAGAGAGAGCGACTGGGGGGGAAGAGAGAGAGCGACTGGGGGGGAAGAGAGAGAGCGACTGGGGGGGAAGAGAGAGAGCGACTGGGGGGGAAGAGAGAGAGCGACTGGGGGGGAAGAGAGAGAGCGACTGGGGGGGGAAGAGAGAGAGCGACTGGGGGGGAAGAGAGAGAGCGACTGGGGGGGAAGAGAGAGAGCGACTGGGGGGGAAGAGAGAGAGCGACTGGGGGGGGAAGAGAGAGAGCGACTGGGGGGGAAGAGAGAGAGCGACTGGGGGGGAAGAGAGAGAGCGACTGGGGGGGAAGAGAGAGAGCGACTGGGGGGGAAGAGAGAGAGCGACTGGGGGGGAAGAGAGAGAGCGACTGGGGGGGAAGAGAGAGAGCGACTGGGGGGAAGAGAGAGAGCGACTGGGGGGGAAGAGAGAGAGCGACTGGGGGGGAAGAGAGAGAGCGACTGGGGGGGAAGAGAGAGAGCGACTGGGGGGAAGAGAGAGAGCGACTGGGGGGGAAGAGAGAGAGCGACTGGGGGGGAAGAGAGAGAGCGACTGGGGGGGAAGAGAGAGAGCGACTGGGGGGGAAGAGAGAGAGCGACTGGGGGGGAAGAGAGAGAGCGACTGGGGGGGAAGAGAGAGAGCGACTGGGGGGGAAGAGAGAGAGCGACTGGGGGGGAAGAGAGAGAGCGACTGGGGGGGAAGAGAGAGAGCGACTGGGGGGGAAGAGAGAGAGCGACTGGGGGGGAAGAGAGAGAGCGACTGGGGGGGGAAGAGAGAGAGCGACTGGGGGGGAAGAGAGAGAGCGACTGGGGGGGAAGAGAGAGAGCGACTGGGGGGGAAGAGAGAGAGCGACTGGGGGGGAAGAGAGAGAGCGACTGGGGGGGAAGAGAGAGAGCGACTGGGGGGGAAGAGAGAGAGCGACTGGGGGGGAAGAGAGAGAGCGACTGGGGGGGAAGAGAGAGAGCGACTGGGGGGGAAGAGAGAGAGCGACTGGGGGGGAAGAGAGAGAGCGACTGGGGGGGAAGAGAGAGAGCGACTGGGGGGGAAGAGAGAGAGCGACTGGGGGGGAAGAGAGAGAGCGACTGGGGGGGGAAGAGAGAGAGCGACTGGGGGGGAAGAGAGAGAGCGACTGGGGGGGAAGAGAGAGAGCGACTGGGGGGGAAGAGAGAGAGCGACTGGGGGGGAAGAGAGAGAGCGACTGGGGGGGAAGAGAGAGAGCGACTGGGGGGGAAGAGAGAGAGCGACTGGGGGGGAAGAGAGAGAGCGACTGGGGGGGAAGAGAGAGAGCGACTGGGGGGGAAGAGAGAGAGCGACTGGGGGGGAAGAGAGAGAGCGACTGGGGGGGAAGAGAGAGAGCGACTGGGGGGAGGAAGAGATGAGAGAGCGACTGGGGGGGAAGAGAGAGAGCGACTGGGGGGGAAGAGAGAGAGCGACTGGGGGGAAGAGAGAGAGCGACTGGGGGGGAAGAGAGAGAGCGACTGGGGGGGAAGAGAGAGAGCGACTGGGGGGGAAGAGAGAGAGCGACTGGGGGGGAAGAGAGAGAGCGACTGGGGGGGAAGAGAGAGAGCGACTGGGGGGGAAGAGAGAGAGCGACTGGGGGGAAGAGAGAGAGCGACTGGGGGGGAAGAGAGAGAGCGACTGGGGGGGAAGAGAGAGAGCGACTGGGGGGGAAGAGAGAGAGCGACTGGGGGGGAAGAGAGAGAGCGACTGGGGGGGAAGAGAGAGAGCGACTGGGGGGGAAGAGAGAGAGCGACTGGGGGGGAAGAGAGAGAGCGACTGGGGGGGAAGAGAGAGAGCGACTGGGGGGGAAGAGAGAGAGCGACTGGGGGGGAAGAGAGAGAGCGACTGGGGGGGAAGAGAGAGAGCGACTGGGGGGGAAGAGAGAGAGCGACTGGGGGGGGAAGAGAGAGAGCGACTGGGGGGGAAGAGAGAGAGCGACTGGGGGGGAAGAGAGAGAGCGACTGGGGGGAAGAGAGAGAGCGACTGGGGGGGAAGAGAGAGAGCGACTGGGGGGAAGAGAGAGAGCGACTGGGGGGGAAGAGAGAGAGCGACTGGGGGGGAAGAGAGAGAGCGACTGGGGGGGAAGAGAGAGAGCGACTGGGGGGGAAGAGAGAGAGCGACTGGGGGGGAAGAGAGAGAGCGACTGGGGGGGAAGAGAGAGAGCGACTGGGGGGGGAAGAGAGAGAGCGACTGGGGGGGGAAGAGAGAGAGCGACTGGGGGGGGAAGAGAGAGAGCGACTGGGGGGGGAAGAGAGAGAGCGACTGGGGGGGGGAAGAGAGAGAGCGACTGGGGGGGGAAGAGAGAGAGCGACTGGGGGGGGAAGAGAGAGAGCGACTGGGGGGGGAAGAGAGAGAGCGACTGGGGGGGGAAGAGAGAGAGCGACTGGGGGGGGAAGAGAGAGAGCGACTGGGGGGGGAAGAGAGAGAGCGACTGGGGGGGGAAGAGAGAGAGCGACTGGGGGGGGAAGAGAGAGAGCGACTGGGGGGAAGAGAGAGAGCGGGTGGGGGGAAGGGAGGGCGGGGGGGGAAAGGGGCGGGGGGGAAAGGGGCGGGGGGGAAAGGGGCGGGGGGGAAAGGGGCGGGGGGGAAAGGGGCGGGGGGGGAAAGGGGCGGGGGTAAAGGGGCGGGGGGGAAAGGGGCGGGGGGGAAAGGGGCGGGGGGGAAAGGGGCGGGGGGAAGGGCGGGGGGAAGGGCGGGGGGAAGGGCGGGGGGAAGGGAGGGGGGAAGGGAGGGGGGAAGGGAGGGGGGAAGGGAGGGGGGAAGGGAGGGGGAAGGGAGGGGGAAGGGAGGGGGAAGGGAGGGGGAAGGGAGGGGGAAGGGAGGGGGGAAGGGAGGGGGGAAGGGAGGGGGGAAGGGAGGGGGGAAGGGAGGGGGGAAGGGAGGGGGGAAGGGGGGGGGGAAGGGGCGGAGGGGAGCAGGGGGGGAGGCGGGGGGGAAGGGGGGGCGGGAAGGGGGAGGGGGGGCAGGGGCGGGGGGGAAGGGAAGGGGCTGTGGGGGCCCAGGCCGAGAGCCCCGCTCTCCGAGCCCCGCCCCCCCCGGGCGAGAGCCCCGCTCTCCGAGCCCCGCCCCCCTCCGGCCGAGCCCGATTGCGGCTCTGAGAGACGGCCGGCGGCCGAGCCCCGCCCCCCCCCCCCCGGCCGAGCCCGATTGCGGCTCTGAGAGACGGCCGGCGGCCGAGCCACGCCCCCCCCCACCCCCGGCCGAGGCCGATTGCGGCTCTGAGAGACGGCCGGCGGCCGAGCTCCGCCCCCCCCCGCCGAGCGCGGAACAGAGACGCCGCGTCTCACCTGCTCCTGCTGCGCGCGCACCCTGACCCTCGTGGCTGACGCCGTTGCCCTGGGTAACGTGACACGGCGGGGGGGGGGGTGGTGAGGAGCTTAGCAGAAGCGCAATCACCTAGCTCGGGCCTGGCTGGGCAAGAAAGGCGCAGGCTTTGAGGCCTAAGAAAAAAACGGGGAAAGGTAGGAAAAAGAATGTTCAGGTTAGGTTTACAAATGAGTGATTTTTTTAAAAACAATTTAATAAATTCAATTTTATTTTGGTGGAAATGTATATTTGAAAAGAAAGACGCAGAAAGCAGGAAAAAGAATGGAAGCAAGATGGCGGCGACTCACCTCGGTTCAGAACGATAAGGCCCGCCCACACATGCACCGATTGGTCAACCGTCAGGTCACCAAAGCGTAGGATTGGTCAATCGTCCCGTCACTCGACCGTAGGAGGGCCCGGCCGCACGCGGCAGCAAGCCGCCGTACGATTGGTCGACCTCGAGGTCACTCTGTCGCTAATGAGCGGATAATGAGATGCTAATGAGCGGAATGTTGAAAGTTTTTGGGATACCACGGGTGCGATTTTAGCCCGGCCGAAACGTAAATACGCTTAAAACCGTCTCGGAAGCGTAAGCTTTCTTTGGAGGTAACGCGCGCGTAGGTATGCCCTGTCTGTAACTTTCGAGCGCATAGCCCGACAGATGCACACGCGATGACAGACAGATAGACAGGTAGACAGAATGACAGACAGAATGACAGATCGACCGATTTATTTATATATATAGATTAAGGGTAAGAGGATAGCTAGGGAAAAAATAGGGCCCATTAGGGACAAAAGTGGCAATCTGTGTGTGGAGCCGGAAGATGTAGGAGGGGTTCTAAATGAATTTTTTGCATCTGTTTTCACTATGGAGAAGGACGATGTAGACATAGAAATAGGGCGGGGGGACTGTGATATGCTCGAACATATTAACATCGAGAAGGAGGAGGTATTGGCGGTTTTAGCAGGCCTAAAAATGGATAAATCCCCAGGCCCGGACGAAATGTATCCCAGGCTGCTGTGTGAAGCAAAGGAAGAGATTGCGGGGGCTCTAACACATAAATTCAGGACCTCTCTGGCCACAGGGGATGTGCCAGAGGACTGCTAATGTAGTACCATTATTCAAGAAGGGAAGTAGGGAAAAACCGGGGAACTACAGGCCAGTGAGCCTAACATCAGTGGTAGGAAAATCATTGGAAAAAATTCTGAGGGACAAAATTAGTCTCCACTTGGAGAGGCAAGGATTAATCAGGGATAGTCAACATGGCTTTGTCAAGGGAAGATCATGTCTGACTAATTTGATTGAATTTTTTGAGGGGGTGACTAGGTGTGTGGATGAGGGTAACGCAGTGGATGTGGTATACATGGATTTCAGTAAGGCCTTCGATAAAGTCCCACACAGGAGACTGGTCAAGAAGGTAAGAGCCCATGGAATCCAGGGTGCCTTGGCACATTGGATACAAAACTGGCTTAGTGGCAGAAGGCAGAGGGTGATGGTCGAAGGTTGTTTTTGTGACTGGAAGCCTGTGGCCAGTGGGGTACCACAGGGATCGGTGCTGGGTCCCTTGCTGTTTGTGGTCTGCATTAATGACTTGGATATGAATGTAAAAGGTATGATCAGTAAGTTCGCGGATGATACAAAAATTGGTAGGGTGGTAAATAGCGAGGAGGGTAGCCTCAGTCTGCAGGACGATATAGATGGGTTGGTCAGATGGGCGGAACAGTGGCAAATGGAATTTAACCCGGAAAAGTGCGAGGTGATGCACTTTGGGGGGACTAACAAGGCAAGGGAATACACAATGAATGGTAAGACCCTAGGCAAGACGGAGGGTCAGAGGGATCTGGGTGTGCAAGTACACAGATCCCTGAAGGCGGTGGAACAGGTGGATAAGGTGGTAAAAAAGGCATATGGGATACTTGCCTTCATTAGCTGAGGCATAGAATATAAGAGCAAGGAGGTTATGATGGAGCTGTATAAAACACTGGTTAGGCCACAGCTGGAATACTGTGTGCAGATCTGGTCGCCACACTACAGGAAGGATGTGAACGCTTTGGAGAGGGTGCAGAGGAGATTCACCAGGATGTTACCAGGGCTGGAGCGCTTCAGCTATGAAGAGAGACTGGGCAGATTGGGTTTGTTTTCCTTGAAGCAGAGGAGGCTGAGGGGGGACATGATTGAGATGTACAAAATTATGAGGGGCATAGATAGGATGGATACTGAGGAGCTTTTTCCCTTAGTAGAAGGGTCAATAACTAGGGGGCATAGATTCAAGGTAAAGGGCGGGAGGTTTAGAGGGGATTTGAGAAAGAACTTTTTCACCCAGAGGGTGGTTGGAGTCTGGAACTCACTGCCTGAAAGGGTTGTGGAGGCAGAAACCTTCACAACATTTAAGAAGCATTTGGATGAGCACTTGAAATGCCATAGCATACAAGGCTACGGACCAAATGCTGGAATATGGGATTAGATTAGACAGGGCTTGATGGCCGGCGCGGACACGATGGGCCGAAGGGCCTCTATCCGTGCTGTATAACTCTATGACTCTATGATAACTGCTGTGCCCTTATTGCACACTTCTCTAATTTCCCTTTTAATGCCATCCCCAACCTCTGCATTACTGTTTGGGGGTCTATATACCACTCCCACTAACTTTTTCTGCCCCTTGGTATTTCTCAGTTCTACCCATACAGATTCCACATCATCAGAGTTAGTATCCTTCCTTACAATTGTGTCCAAAGGGAGGACAGTGAGGAGACAAGGTAAGACAAAGTGAAGTAGATTAGGTTTTCAAAAGTTCGTAGACCATGGGAGGAAGGGGGAAACCGAAGGTGGAGAGGGGTGTGTTCCTGGGAAAGAATGAGCCAGAGTAGAAGACAGTGTGATGAGTCTGGGTTTCAACACAGCGAAGTGGGAGCGAGAAGGGAGCGAGCGAGGGGGAAGCGGGAGTAAGATGGTGTTGCTGGGAAGCAAGAGGATCACAAGAGGAAATCTCCGAGGACCAGTGACCCTTGTATAGCATCAATAAAAGGGAAAAACAAAAAAGATTGCAACAAAGAAGAAAAGGTTCAAGGCTACTTGGAGAAGTCCACTGAGGAATGGAGCAGGTCTAAGAAAAGGCTTTCCTTCCCCTGTGATTTGTGTTTCTTACCTTGCCAGGTCGTGGGTTAATTTTTCCTTGTTCCTTTGGTTTGGATTTCTGAAAATTAAAATATATATTGGTAAAATTTTTGATTAATTAGAGCTGTTTCGCGATCAGTGACACGAGTGCCTGTCAAGTGGGCTGTGAGGGTTGGAATAGAGGGTGTGACATAATCAAAGAGTTAGCTTAGATGTCAAGAATATTTCTTTTCCCAGAGGCTTGACTCACCTGTCCTGTGTTTACCGCACTCTTTTGTGCATCGAGCTGATTTCAGTTCTCCATCTTGTACACGCACGCACGCACGCACACACACGTAACCTAGTGAGAGTCGACACTCGGAGGGGGCGTAAAATGGGCATTATCGGATCCACTACCCGTTATACACCCGCGCCACATTTTTCTTTCACTGAATTCATCGGAAAGGAAAAGTCGGGTGTATAATGGGCAGCCAGTCATCTACCACCCATTTACACCCCTATCAGAACTGACAGCGCCTTCAGGAGAGGAGGGAAGAAAAATAGGAATGGCGTAAAAGAGGAAAAAGGGGGAAATTATTTTGAAACTGTTCCTAGGTTACATTGTTCTATTTTCTGCCCGAGATCCAATTTTCCCTCAAGACTTCTTGACATAAGCTAGCTCATACCCACACCAGCATCCTTTTGCCCTTGCCAAGCTCCACCAGCTCCCCGGGTCCCAGGGAACTAACTCCTAGTCTCTTGTTCTCACCTCTCAATGCCTCTATGGCTTTGCCTCTCTCTAACTTTGTGACCTCCTCCAGTTGCAGATCCCTACATCCACCCGCCAACTCCTCTTACTGATTTCATTCTCATTCCTCGCTCCCTCTGTTCCACCATGGGCGACCACTCCTTCTGCTACTTGCCCTGTTCACTCTCCTTCAAGGCACTCTGAGATGCCTCTGTACATGAGGAGTGCTGTAGAAATGCACGTTTCTGTGTTTATTGAACAATGTCAAACCCATCGCAGCCATTTCATGGGGCAAAACCCAGCAGACATTCCGTCAGCATGTCTGCACTTTAATGGGTTTTGGTCCTGCCCCACGTGCTGAGTTTGCTCATGTAGCAGTCCAGCTCTGCAGCAAGAGTGGTTTGGTGACATATTTTTCAACATGTTGAAAATTCTCTAAATTCCACTGAACCTGTGCTTCAGAGCACAGCTGCTAACTTGGGTTCCCAAAGAGCGTTAGTCATTACACTCACTCATACGTACATCACAGAAGTGTCTTACTGTACTAAAGTGGAATCTTTTCTGTGATTTGGTGCACTTCACCAGGTCTTAAAGGGGCACTGTTTCCATGAAATGTGTTTGGCAAAACTTGTCGTCCAGTCAGAATCAGTCTTATCGTTACGCTTTCCTTTACTGATACTGCCAAACTTACTCAGTCTCCCTTGAGGCAAGTAAGCTCAGGTGAAACTTCCAGGAAGGCAATCAATCGAAACTCTAGGATCTCAATCTCATGTCACAGTCTAGAGTATTCAAACTGGTTGTTTGCATTCCACAAACCACATACCTGTGCAGCCAAAGAAATGTAATTCGGACATTCTAGAATATTTGATGATCTTTGTCCAAGAAGAAATGCAATTCATAACCAGATATTCAACCATAATCAATCTTCATAATCAACACTGCCCTAAACACTTTGGATTGGAATCTATCTCACACATATACTGCTCTTTTGGGAGTTTTTGAGGGTGGGGTTGAGAATAGTTCCTCCATCACCCTGGACAGATGTGGCCCAGGGTGATTTTGTTGTTCAAGGCGAAAGTCTCTGGTCCCCCCCAATAACTCAGGTTATTAACTCAGGTAGATGCCCTTACCAGGCAGTACTGAGGCATACAGACGAGGAAAGTCCCAAGTTCAATCCCCGGTCTGTGCTGAGTTAGATGGAGTGACAATAGGAGCACTACAATTGGTCTCTGCATCCCTGGACTAAGTGAAGGTGAAAAAAAAAAAATCAGCCCAGGTTACTGCTCGATCCCTATCCAGTAACTCATGTTAGGATGTTTATGTGTGGACTTCAAGTTAAGAAAGGATTTGGCTTGACTGTGAGTTCCCCCCGCCCACAGTAAAATAGCTTGCTAACACGCATGGCCATATGAAGAATGGACAATTGAAAAGGTACCGGAGGGCTGTCAGCAATCATAGACAGGTACCCCAGCAAGAGCCAGCAACTTCAGGTAAGGAGACAGCAGAGAAGTGAGGAAAAGGGTTGATGCTGTTGTTTTCATATCTTCACGGTCTTCCCTTGGAGAATGGTGTGAAGTAGTGGAAGGATTCATAGACTGATAGGCTGCAATGAACACTCCATCACTGTCATAATCACACGTAAAGAATGGGAAGCAAGACGGGGACCAGGGGCACTTTACTGTACCCCAAATTACCACACTGATAAAGGGAGAAGATCGAAGAGGAAGGTCTACATCATCAATGCTTGGGGGGGTGGGGGGGGGGGGGTGGAATTCACTTCCCAACTACCCCCCATTGGCAGAACTTTCAACCATCACACTCTTGCTCTCTGCAGTTTCCTTCACAAAGCTTTCATTGTTCATCACCTTCAAAAGCTTTCTCAAAACCTACCTCATTGACATTGTCTTCACAACCTCACTTAATTCTTTCCCCATCCCATGCTCAGTGTACAACCAAACCATCCCCCTCCCCGCACACAAATTCACCCCACAAGTGCCTCGGGACATTTTGTTACATGAGGCGATCAGTATAAGTGCAGGTTTTGTGTGTTTTCAGAAGAACTGACAGGTTTTGGGACCAAGAATATTCCAAAGCATTGCTGTACCAGAACCTCAAATAACAGGTGTTGAGAGTGATGGTTGCCTGACAATGTGTGATGGAACAGTGCAGCATTGGGACTTGAATGAAACCTTGCACATGTCAGTGATACTCAATTAGTTTTACCTTGATAGTTGAACCCTGAATCTTCACCCACACTCTAAACAAACCACCTAAGACAACCTAAGCTGGTTACCACAGGACTGGCAGAGGGGCTGTGTACTACATAGAATTTATAGCACAGAAAGAGGCCAGTGTTTGTGCTGCACACGAGCCTCCTCCCACCCTACTTCATCTCACCCCATCAACATATCCTTCTATTCCTTTTTCCCTCATGTGTTTATCTAGCTTCCCCTTAAATGCATCTATGCTATTTGCCTCAACTACTCCTTGTAGTAGCAAGTTCCACATTCTAACCATTCTCTGGGTAAAGAAGTTTCTCCTGAATTCTCTGTTGGATTTATTAGTGACTATCTTATATTTATGGCCCCTAGTTTTGTTCTCCCCTACAAGTGGAAACATATTCTCTGCATCTACTCTATCAAACCCTTTCATAATCTTGAAGACCTCTATCAGGTCACCACCCAGCCTTCTCCTTTCTGGAGAAAAAAGCCCCAGACTGTTCAGTCTTTCCTGATAGGTATAACCGCTCAGTTCTGGTATCATCCTTGTAAATGTTTTTGCACCTTCTCCAGTGCCTCTGTATCCTTCTTATAATATGGAGACAGGGAACAGTAGTATAGTGGTAATGTTACTGGACTAGTAATCCAGAAACCTGGATTAATGATCAAGTAGTTCAAATCCCACCACTGGGGAATTTAAATTCAATTAAATAAATCTGGAATAAAAAGCTAGTATCAGTAATGGTTGACTCCTTGCCCTCTGAAGTTCCACCACCACCAACTAGGGATGGGCAATAAATGCTGGCCCTTGCCAGCGACGCCCACATCCAATGAATTAAAAAAAAAGAACTATGCACAGTACAAGTGTGTATTGTAGTATTTGCCATTCAATCTTTCCTTAGACATTTACTGGGGTTGGTACATGTTGCAAATAATAGCTCATCAAAAACCTCAATGACCATCACACTATGAGACAGAGAAGCAAATCATTTGATAAAATGCCACATAAAGGACTTTTGCAAAGATACCCTTGGTATAAAAGGTAATATTGTGTAATGGATAGAGAGATGTATGAGTAAGTGGCTGTTTCTTAATTAATGAGATGAAATAACATAAGAAATAAGAGGAGTAGTAGGCCATTTGGCCTCTCGAGCCTGCTCCGCCATTCAATAAAATAATTTCACATTTCTCCACATTATATTCCATTCTTGCCCACTCACTTAGCTTGTCTAGATCCCCTTGTAACTAGTGGTGTGCCCTAAAGATTGTGTTAGGACCTAGTTCTCCACATACATAAGTGATTTGGACATGGGCATAGAGGACCAACATCAAAACTTGCTGAGGATACCAAATTAGAGGGCACAGCAAACTTGAGGCTGGATGCAGGAGAACAAAAGCAGGTTAGAGGGGGAAATAGGCAGATTATTAGGTAAATGATTGGAATCGCTGGATAGTGATCAGGAATGCAAATTGTCAGAGAAAAGACGGGGGGGGGGGGAACTTTCTACTCACCCACGCATCTGGAAAAGCCGTCATTTTTCCTGGTTTTCTATCAGCAATAGTGGAGTGGTCTAAATCAGAAGGTAAAGAAATGATGTGGGACTGAAGATTCCTACCACTATCTGACAGATTGGAATATCCAGTCATCAGCCAGTCAGAGATGTTGGAGGGCAGGCTGGACCTTTGAGTGTCCATCAAACACTCTTCAAATGAGCTAGTAAGGAAAGTTCGTGCCGGGAGGCCCACAGCCATTTTTGTTGTGCCAACATCCTCATGCGACAAACTTCTCGCTGCGCGATTTGGTAATGTAGTCGATGGTCCACTGCTTGGACTTGCAATCTTTGGTTTCAGGTTGAGGTCCAATGACCTGCTGGAGAAAGACTGTATGGGCTTCTGATAATTGGAGAACAAGTTGCTGCCAACTCGAGACCACGTGCTCTCTCCACTGAGAGGATCACTGCTTTCTGAATTCGCACTGAACTCCAAGTTGGTCCTCCCCAGAAGTGTTGATTGGAAGACTATGCTGTTCTCTGCAGAAGCACGTGGGACTCCAACTTTGGGCTTATCCTCGAGTTGCATCTTCATCATCTGTCCAGGGGTGAAAATGTCTTTATTTATTGTCGTCTTTGAGAAATCCATTCGAAGGAGCGGTGAAACTGATTGCATGGGTAGGCTCAGCAAAGGTTTCTCACTGATGGCCGCAGGGTCCACAGGCTGCTGTGATTTCTCGGTGATTGATGAAGATAGAGAACTCTTTGGATTGGTTTGATCCTCTTCTATTGGAGGTAATGTGGAAAAAGAAGAAGTGATGGAATGCACTCTCTGATTTCTTGGACTTTTGTTACGACGCAAGAGAATGGGAGAATCCAAGTTACGAAGGGTATCTACAAACCCATCTATTTCTGAAAGACCCTCAGAGTCATCAGAGACATTTATGGCCCTTTTCTTCCTTTGATTTTGAATGAAGACGTCATTGAAAGACAATTCAGTCTCTAGAATGGGGCTTCTGGTTGGTTGGAAGTGTTGCTCACCACTTCTCTCTTGTCCTGTCTCCTTGTATGTATACTTGAGTGTCCCTGCTGGAGGCTTTGGATTGAAAACTATCGAGCAATAGGATTTTGTAGGATTTTGAACTAAAGTACTTTTTGAATTGAGGGCAGGGTTTTCAGTGATGCGTGCTTCAAAGGAGTCTGTACGCGATTTTTGAAGTGGTTCATTTTTGGGATTTAGGAGAGAGTTTTCAGCCAGCTGTGGTACAGGAACTTGATCCAATTTCAACTTTGCAAATACATTTTCCTCATTGCTCAGAGATTGAAGTGTATTAGAAACGAGACCATTCTGATCAGGGCTCTGTAGGAGAGTATTTATCTGCTGAGTATATCCACATGAACCCACATTCTGCAGCACATCAGCTCTACCAAATCTAGGCTCTTTGCTGGGCTGCTGAGCTGGATTACCTCCAATTGTCCCGACATGCAGAGCTGAATTCATGGTGCTATGGCTGCCAATGTTTACTGCAACACTACTCGGTGTTGGATTGCCTGACAAAGAGAGAACCTGCTCACTGTTCCTCCCATCCCTTGGGGTTGGCTGACGTCCATTCACAACTCTGCCTTCATCTGTAATGGATGTTTTATAAACTGTGTGTTTCAAATCTGCCATGCTCGGTTGCGAGGAGCTAGTTGGCTGTCCTGACACTCCACTCATAGTGTCGCTAAGCCCTCCTTTACTGTTTTGCTGCGCTGTGCTGCTTGAAGTATGCGAGGAGTCAGGACTCCCTGCAAGTTGAGAAGGCACGTGTGTGGAGGGGTGTTGGTCAGTTTCAGCTCCTACTTGGCTGCTGGTGTTGGTGCTCATTGTCCTAGTGTTGTCACCTCCCACTTTTCTTGTATTGTCTTGGTTGATTACCAAACCTCCTGTTTGCTGCAAAGTCCTTGGTAAGCTAACCAACTTCAGAAGACCTGTTTCGCTGAAAAAACAAAAATTAAATAATTAAAAAAAAAGTGTTTCGCCAGAGACCTTCAAGAAGCAAGCAAGGTAGACACAAAGCTTCCAAGGAAACCCAATTTTTTTACTGAAAGAACCAGGTTAACAGACTGGGGCTCTTTTCACTAGAAATGAGAAGGCTGAGGGGTGACCTGATTTAAGATTATGAAGGGGTTTGATAGGGTAGAGAGAGAAAATATTTCCGCTTGTGGGGGAAACCAAAACTAGGGACCATAAATATAAGATAGTCACCAATAAATCCAATAAGGAATTCAGGAGAAACTTCTTTACCCAGAGAGTGGTGAGAATGTGGAAGTTGCTACCACAGGGAGTGGTTGAGGCGAATAGCGTCGATGTATTTAAGAGGAAGTTAGATAAACACGAGGGAGAAAGGAATAGAAGGATAAGGTGAGATAAAGTAGGGTGGGAGGAAGCTCGTGTGGAGCACCAACACCGGCATTAACCAGTTGGGTCGAATGGCCTGTTTCTGTGCAATAAATTCTATGTAAAAAAAAAATCAATAAGGCAAGTGGAATGTTAGCCTTTATGTGAAGGGGGATAGAATACAAAAAGGTGAAAGTTATACTACAGTTGTAGAGCTCTAGTTAGACCCCCATCTGGAGCACTGTGTTCAGTTCTGGGCACCGCTCCTCAGGAAGGATATATTGGCCATGGAGGGGGTGCGGCGCAGATTCACCAGAATAATACCGGGGCTAAAAGGGTTAAATCATGAGGACAGATTGCATAGACTAGGCTTGTATTCCCTTGAGTACAGAAGGAAGGGGTGATCTAATTGAGGTGTTTAAGATGTTTAAAGGGTTTGATAGGGTAGAGAGAGAGAAACTATTGCCTCTGTTGGGGGCGAGTCCAGAACCTTAAAATTAGAGCCAGGCCGTTCAGGGGTGGTGTCAGGATGTACTTCTTCACACTAAGGGTAGTGGAAATCTGGATCGCTCTCCCCCACAAAACAGAGATTGATAGATTTTTGTTAGGCAAGGGTATTAAAAGGACATGGAACCAAGGCAGTTAAATGGCGTTAAGATACAGATCAACTATGATCTAACTGAATGGCGATACAGGTTCAAGGGGCTGAGTGGCCTCCTCCTGTTCCTATGATCCTAATATATCCAACCAGAGTTAGCAACTCTACCTGAACTCTATTTGGGTAGGAAAAAAGCAGACCAAAGGAATTCAGTAATCCTTGGACTCAAATATACCATTGTGTTGTTATGTCATTGCATTTCAGCATGGTTGAAGATGGGAAGGTGATGGAATTGGTCTTGGCCAATAGAAGACCACACAGAAGGTCTTAGTGGAGATGACAGAGCCATGTACAGGAAGACTCCAATGGAAGAACGACATGCACAAAACCACAGAAACTTGGCAGATTAGCGAGTGTGAAGGCTAGTCAATGGGGCATACATGGGCAGCCTGGGTATGACTGACTGGCTGCCTATGTAAACATGTCACGCTGTAATTGCACCTACCTGCCAGTGAAGACACTGCAGCACCAGTAGCTTACATGGGCAGTTCCCATTATGAATGTAGACACAGGAGTTGGTAATGGAGATATAAAAATAAGGACAGAATGGATCATTTGAAAATGGGGACTGGATTACATTTGCATGTCCTGATTATTCAATGCCTTCTAACTGTGGTTCACCTGAAGGTTACACTCCCCATGTGCAACCTCACAGGAGATCTACTAAAATATTAAAACGTCTACTTAGCTACAAATCAATGAATAAAAAAATGACGTCTATGCATTATAATTTTTAAAAATTTGATCAGTTTATTTGGAACCAGTCTTTAAATATTTCCTCCAGATAAATTAACAATGTTAATCTTGGCTCCTCATTACATTGAATGGAGGGAAACTGGGTGGTGTTGTTTGTTTGACACCGCCCTGTCACCTCTGCAATATGGGTTTAAATCCAGTCCGGACTGATGGAATGGAGGACTCCACTGTCTGCAAGGCTACACTGTGAAATGAAACTAGGCAATTTCAAATCCAAAGCACAAAAGCGCCTCTCATTCGACAGTCAGCAACTCCTTAAACTCCCACAATGACACTCAGTACAGTAACTCCTCAAACTCTCACACTGGCACTCAGTAACTCCTTAAACACCCACAATAACTCTCAGTAACACCTCAAACTCTCACACCGACATTCAGTAACTCCTTAAACGCTCACACTGACACACAGTAACTCCTAAAACTCTCACACTGACACTCAGTAACTCCTTAAACACCCACAATGACACTCAGTAACTCCTCAAACTCTCACACCGACATTCAGTAACTCCTTAAACGCTCACACTGACACTCAGTAACTCTCAAACACTCACACTGACACTCGGTAACACCTCAAACTCTCACACTGACACTCAGTAACTCCTCAAACTCTCACACTGACACTCGGTAACTCCTCAAACTCTCTGACACTCAGTAACTCCTCAAACTCTCACACTGACACTCAGTAACTCTCAAACACTCACACTGACACTCGGTAACACCTCAAACTCTCTCACTGACACTCAGTAACTCCTCAAACTCTCACACTGACACTCAGTAGCTCCTCAAACTCTCTCACTGACACTCAGTAACTCCTCAAACTCTCTCACTGACACTCGGTAACTCCTCAAACTCTCTCACTGACACTCGGTAGCTCCTCAAACTCTCACACTGACACTCGGTAACTCCTCAAACTCTCTCATTGACACTCGGTAACTCCTCAAACTCTCACACTGACACTCGGTAACTCCTCAAACTCTCACACTGACACTCAGTAACTCCTCAAACTCTCTCACTGACACTCAGTAGCTCCTCAAACTCTCTCACTGACACTCAGTAACTCCTCAAACTCTCTCACTGACACTCAGTAACGCCTCAAACTCTGTGCCACTCAGTAACTCCTCAAACTCTCTCACTGACACTCAGTAACTCCTCAAACTCTCACACTGACACTCGGTAACTCCTCAAACTCTCACACTGACACTCGGTAACTCCTCAAACTCTCACACTGACACTCGGTAACTCCTCAAACTCTCACACTGACACTCGGTAACTCCTCAAACTCTCACACTGACACTCGGTAACTCCTCAAACTCTCACACTGACACTCGGTAACTCCTCAAACTCTCACACTGACACTCGGTAACTCCTCAAACTCTCTCACTGACACTCGGTAACTCCTCAAACTCTCACACTGACACTCGGTAACTCCTCAAACTCTCACACTGACACTCGGTAACTCCTCAAACTCTCACACCGACACTCGGTAACTCCTCAAACTCTCACACTGACACTCGGTAACTCCTCAAACTCTCACACTGACACTCGGTAACTCCTCAAACTCTCACACTGACACTCGGTAACTCCTCAAACTCTCACACTGACACTCGGTAACTCCTCAAACTCTCACACTGACACTCGGTAACTCCTCAAACTCTCACACTGACACTCGGTAACTCCTCAAACTCTCACACTGACACTCGGTAACTCCTCAAACTCTCACACTGACACTCGGTAACTCCTCAAACTCTCTCACTGACTCAGTAACTCCTCAAACTCTCTCACTGACACTCGGTAACTCCTCAAACTCTCACACAGACACATTCAGTAACCCATCAAACGCCCCCTTTAACAGGGGGTCCTCCTGATCCCTTTAACACAGAACGAAAACTTCCTCTGACAGTGTGTGGCAGGTGCTTTCTCTGGATGTTTGGGTTTTGTTTAGACTGAGCGCCGCACACTGCCAGCCCTGAAATCAGCTGGAGGTGCCGGCAGCCGGGTCAGTCCCACTGCCTCAGGCTCTCCACCCAGAGCAAGCCTCACAATGATCCGGTACCACGGTCAGAGCGAGAGACAAGAGCCATGAACATGTCACACCTCTTCAACCCGCCCAGGTTTCCTCCCGCTTCTAACCAAAACAGAAATTGACAGAGGCAGAACGTAAATCATTTAGAAATCTGCAAAGCCAATTAAAAAAAAAGAGCAAAGGATTGTTGTGAGAGAAGCGGCTTGATTTGGCACTCACCTTTCAGCCGGAGTGTTGCGAGGCTTCTGCAGGTAGCGACTGTAGCCGGGGTCTCTGGGGGTCAGACGGGCTTGTAAAGTTGCGGTGTGTTCCCCGAGCTGCCCGTCTCCACTCTCGGATCCCAGGCCGGCGGTGCCACCTCCTGCGCCGGGCGGCGCGCCCCGAATACCCGCCGCATAGCTCCGACATTCCTCAGCGCGGGGAGCCGGAACTCGCCCAGCAAGCTGGTTCAGATCCCAGAGGCGTCCTGCCATTTGCGCCTGGTCGGATTCCGCTCTCTCCTGGGCACCTGTCTCTCCCGCAGCTAACTCGCCCGCATCACCGTCTCCCTCTGCTGGCCCGCACCCTTCCTCTTTGATTAGTGTGATGATGATGTCGTATTTGATCTTGGCAGCTTTGGGAGGAGTTGCTTTATCCCGGGGCTGGGTGGTCAGTGCAACATCCAGCAATTCACAACTTGCCCCCAGACTCTGCTGGGACCCTGTCTGGGCAGAGACACCAGCAGGGTTCAGTGTGGATTCCTCTAACTGGGCTTCAACAGGGGATTGGGGCTTGCGGAGCCGGTGACTGATGCCCTCCCCTTTACCTAAGTGGGCATTTAAAATCTCCTGGGCCCAGTCAGGGAGGTCCTGCTCTGCAGCGAGTGGAGAACGCGTTTGGTGCCGCTGGTTCCTTTCGGCAGCACCTGGGTGCACAGGGCGTGACTCGAGCCTTTCCGATGCTGAAACCGGACCTCGACACCCCCGGGCATCTAACTCACTGGGCTTGTGGCCACCCGGGCTGTGGGGCCGCTCCCCATGGGCTGGCCTGGCCTCCGATAGCCAGGGTCGCTTCGCTACCACCACCCTGGGCAAGACGGCCAAGGAGTCCGGGAGACTGGGAGCCTTCTGCTCACCCAAACTTCCAAAAACGGTCAAACTCTTTCCTCCGCTTCTCAGGTCTGTCTCAGAGAAGCTGAAGCAGCGTTTCTATATAAAAAACAAAAATGAGGTAACATACAAGGTATTAAACGTGGGTTTTAAATGAACACAATCTGCCTGAAGGAATTGTCTGTCTCCGTGCGGTTTCTGTGAATTTCCTGCAGGTACCCGATTGATGCGTCAGGTTCCACGAGTTAATTATCAATACAGTGTTAGGTGTGTCAGTCTTGTACTTCGTACTTCGGTGTAGGCGTTAATCATTTCACTCCTGAAATCTAATGAAAACCTTTGAAGAGTCACCAACAAAAGAAACCCAGATTGTTGTGCCTTCAATTACCTTCCTCCTGTTCAAATTCCTCCTTGGCATCACCTCGCCCTATCTCTGTAACCTCCTCCAGCCCAACTCCCCCGGCCCGCCCGCCACATCTCTGCGCTCCTCCAATTCTGGCCTCTTGCGCATCCCCGATTTTAACCGCTCCACCATTGGCGGCCGTGCCGTCTGTTGCCTAGGCCCCAAGCTCTGGAATTCCCTCCCTAAACCTCTCCGCCTCTCTCTCCTCCTTTCAGTCGCTCCTTCAAACCTACCTCTTTGATCAAGCTCTTGGTCACCTGTCCCAATACCTCCTTATGTGGCTGGGTGTCAAATTTTGTTTGATTACACTCCTGTGAAGCGCTTTGGAACATTTTACTATGCTAAAGGTGCCATATAAATGCAAGTTGTTGTTGTAGTGCAGGGGAGTCAGACTCCTCTATATGGTGGGCCTGTCTGATGTCCTGGCACTTGGCGTGAGCCACATTCAGCAGGAGGTATTTGGACACACTGGGGTAGAAATCGGTGTGCGTTTCTCCTGTTTATTGGGGGTAAAACATAGAAACATAAAAGGCAGGAGCAGGAGTAGGCCATTTGGCCCTTCAAGCCTGCTCCGCCATTCAATGAGATCATGGCTGATCATCCAAATTCAGTACCCTGTCCCTGCCTTCTCTCCATATCCCTTGATCCCTTTAGCCTTAAGAACTTTATCTAACTCCTTCTTGAATATATTTAATGATTTGGCTTCAACTGCCTTCTGTGGTAGAGAATTCCACAGGTTCACCACTCTCTGGGTGAAGAAATTCCTCCTCATCTCAGTCCTAAAACGGGCACAACGCATGCCACTTTTGGGGTGCAAGTTCCTGCACCTAACCTGTGTCAGCGGCATAGATGCCATATTGGTTCTCAGTGTTTTTAGGCAATTTATGTCCCACTCCGGGAGAAATGATCCCACAATCAACAGATCAGATCAAAGCTCTGCAGTCCTGCCACATCCAGTCGTGAATGGTGGTGGACCATTAAACAACTAACAGGAGGCGGAGGCTCCATGAATATCCCCATCCTCAATGATGGTGGAGCCCAGCACGTGAGTGCAAAAGACAAGGCTGAAGGGTTCGTAACCATCTTCAGCCAGCAGTGCCGACTGGATGATCTATATCGGCCTACTCCTGAGGTCCCCACCATCACAGAAGCCAGTCTTCAGCCAATTCAATTCACTCCACGCGGTATCAAGAAACAGCTGAGCGCACTGGATACAGCAAAGGCTATGGGCCCCGACAACATCCCGGCTATCGTGCTGAAGACTTGTGTTCCAGAACTAGCCGCGCCTCTAGCCAAGCTGTTCCAGTACAGCTATAATACTGGCATCTATCCGACAATGTGGAAAACTGCCCAGGTATGTCCTGTCCACAAAAAGCAGGACAAATCCAATCCGGCCAATTACCGCCCCATCAGTCTACTCTCAATCATCAGCAAAGTGATGGAAGGTGTCGTCGACAGTGCTATCAAGCGGCACTTACTCACCAATAACCTGCTCACTGATGCTCAGTTTGGGTTCCGCCAAGACCACTCGGATCCCGACCTCATTACAGCCTTGGTCCAAACATGGACAAAGGAGCTGAATTCCAGAGGCGAGAGTGTCTGCCCTTGACATCAAGGCAGCATTTGACCGAGTGTGGCATCAAGGAGCCCTAGTAAAGCTGAAGTCAATGGGAATCGGGGGGAAAACTCTCCACTGGCTGGAGTCATACCGAGCTCAAAGGAAGATGGTTGTGGTGGTTGAAGGTCAATCATCACAGCCACAGGACATCGTTGCAGGAGTTCTTCAGGACAGTGTCCTAGGCCCATCCATCTTCAGCTGCTTCATCAATGACTTTCCCTCCAACATGAGTTCAGAAATGGGGATGTTCGTTGATGACTGCACAGTGTTCAGTGCCATTCACAACTCCTCAGATAATGAAGCAGTCCATGCCCGCATGCAACAAGACCTGAACGACATTCAGGCTTGGGCTGATAAGTGGCAGGTAACATCACGCCACAGAAGTGCCAGGCAACGACTATGTCCAACAAGCAAGAGTCTAACCACCTCCCCTTGACATTCAATGGCATTACCATCACCGAATCCCCCGCTATCAACATCCTGGGGGTCACCATTGACCAGAAACTTAACTGGACCAGCCACATAAATACTGTGGCAACAAGAGCAGGTCAGAGACTAGGTATTCTGCGGTGAGTGTCTCACCTCCTGACTCCCCAAAGCCTTTCTACCATCTACAAGGCACAAGTCAGGAGTGTGATGGAATACTCTCCACTTGGCTGGATGAGTGCAGCTCCAATAACATTCAAGAAGCTCGACACCATCCAGGACAAAGCAGCCTGCTTGATTGGCACCCCATCCACCACCTTAAACATTCACTCCCTCCACCACCGGCACACCGTGGCTGCAGTGTGTACCATCTACAAGATGCACTGCAGCAACTCGCCAAGGCTTCTTCGGCAGCACCTCCCAAACCCGCGACATCTTCCACCTAGAAGGACAAAGGCAGCAGGTGCATGGGAACACCACCACCTCCAAGTTCCCCTCCAAGTCACACAGCATCCTGACTTAGAAGTATATCGCCGATCCTTCATCGTCGCTGGGTCAAAATCCTGGAAGTCCCTCCCTAACAGCACTGTGGGAGCACCTTCACCACACGGACTGCAGCGGTTCAAGAAGGCGGCTCAACACCACCTTCTCAAGGGCATTTAGGGATGGGCTATAAATGCCGGCCTTGCCAGCAACGCTCACATCCCATGAGCAAATTTAAAAAAATGCCATGGCACCCCTGCGCTAGTGGGTAAATGTATCAGTAGATAGGATGGAAGTGGAGAGAATGCTTCCATTGTGGGTGAGTCCAGAACAAGGGGCATAAGTACAAGATACTGGCAAATCAAATAATGAATTTAGGAGGAATTTAGTTACACACAGAAAGTGGTGAGAATGTGTAACTCTCCACCACTAGGGTTGCCAACACTCCCGGAATGGCCCATGGATCTCCAGGGTGCTTTAAAATTTCCCACCGCAGCTGCGCTCCTCCCCACCACCCCGCTGTGTAACGTCATTGACTCCCGCCCCAGAGGAGCCTCTGGCCCAGTGATGTTACTTCCCCACACCACCCCCCCCCCATCCACCGCAGAGAGCTGGGACCAGCTGGTGTGCCGGGAACCACCGGCAGTCAGGAGGGGGCACGGGAATTGCGGGGGATGCTCAGGGATGGGTGTCAGGAGCTAAAGGAGAGAGAGAGGGAGAACGGGGAACATAGTTAAAATAGCCTGTGCATTCTGGTGACATCATTGGAGTGCGACTTTGTCATTTCAATTCAGGTCTTCCCATGCCTGATTTTAGGTAAGTTAAGATGGTGGAGGATGGTAACGTGTGAGAGCCCCTCTCCTCACCTCTCCGCCACCTTAACATCCCCTGCTGGACGAGGGGGTTAAAATCCAAGCCTTACATCTCAGCCACACTGCAACTGACTTAGAAAATATTGCATTTGTTATCTGGCATGTTGAAATATGTTCAGGATCAGTGTTGGTCAGTAGGGAGGAGACTGCACGCACAGAAATAATACTTAGATTGCCTGAAAAACGCAAGATAAAGAACTGCATTTATGTAGCACATCTCCCATAGGGTAGTTCAATAAAACTTTAGGTGTGTCACCCTTGTGTACTTCAAGAAAGAAAAAAAAGCAAGAAAGAACTTGCATTCATATAGCGCCTTTCACAACCTCAGGATGTTCAAAAGCGTTTTACAGCCAATGAAGTACTCTTTTTTTAATGTATAGGAAATGTGACAGCAAATTTGCACACAGCAAGCTCCCATAAACAGTAATATGATAAATTACCACATAATGTTTTACTGATGTTGGTTGAGGCAGAGATATTGGCCAGGAGACCTTTGCAAATCTATGACACAATCACACAAGTGACACTGAAACACATCTAACTGTCATTTGTGCACAACACTGGTGAAAATGGACATGCTCTTCGAGCTATGCTCCATCCACATAAAAAGTTTGCCTGTTTTATTTTTTGTGGGCCACCCCTTTAAAGACACTTCCCTTTAACGTTCAGGAGATTATTTTCATCAACGTGACAGTCAGCTTCAGGGGTTCTTCTGCATCAGGTCGAAAAAACTTAAAGTTCTCGGGATAAACACAAGCCTTTTGTGTGTGCTGCACTGTATCTTGTGTCAGCGTGCCAGAACTGTAACTAGGAGCAGATTTACTCTGGGTTGTTGGATCCCATTTGGAACACCCAGCAATCTCTGATCAGGTACATTTGCTTCTTGAACAAATTCAAAGCTGGTTGAAATGAAGAATCACCTTCAAGTTATTTCTTAATTCTGAATAGAGTACACCCACACAGATATGACTGGCTCCAAGCAGGTGCCTCTAGATTAGCCTGATGTTTTAATAGCGTGAGTCGATTGTGATCCTTCCTCCTGCCTGTGGCAAGATAGATCACCTGCATCAGTCTGTCCTCCTTAATTAGCATTTATTTCAATCTGTCGCCAGCTTGTTCATAAGAGATTCTTTGCAGTGCTGCATTGGGCAACCTGACAGAGACCCTGGACATTGATGTACATGGGGTGAATTACAGCACAGAAACAGGCCATTCGGCCCTATGCCGGAGTTTATGCACCACACAAGCCTCCTCCCACCCCTCTTCATCTCACCTTCTATTCCTTTCTCCCTTGTGCGCTTATTTAGCTTCCCCTTAAATGCATTTATGCTACTCGCTTCAACCACTCCATGTTAAAGTTGTAATCAAAAATGCTTATGGGATCCTGGGTTTTAGAAATGAGGTGTAGAGGTAAAGAGGTGAAGCTAAACCTGTTCAGATCGTTAGTTAGGCAAGCAAGTAGAATATTGTATCTAGTTTTGGGTGTCTGAAGGGTGTGAAGACTGTGGAGAAAGGATTCACTAAGATAATCCAGGGACTGAGAGACGTTATTTATGAGGAGACCAGAAGAATTGGGGATTTTTCATTAACTGAGAGAAGGGTATGAAGAGATGGGATAGAGATGTTCAAAATTATGAGGGTTTTGATAGAGTAACTAGGGGAAAAATTGTTTCCACTTGTCCATGGGTCAGTAATTAGAGGGTATAAATATAAGATCATCACCAAAAGAATGAAGGGGAAAGGTTAGGAGAATCTCTTAATATGGAGGATTTTCTGGACCTGGAATGTCCTACGGGAAACAGTGGTGGAAGCTGAATACAGAACAGCTTTTAAAAAGGAAGTGGATAGACATTTGAAAAGGAAACATTTATAAGGCTATGGGGAGTGGGACTAATTGGCTAGCTCCTGCAAAGAGCCAGCAGAGGCACGTGGGCCAAACGGCCTCCTTCTGTGCTGTATCATTCTATGAGGGTTGGTAACCAGAAGACACAGATGATAGTCAAACCCAGGGTCACCTGAAAAATTTGAGAAAATATCCTGTAATCCCATGTAATAAAAATCGAATTTGATTTATTCCGTGACCAGTGGGTTTGCTCTTGGTGGCTCAGTAGTGAGCTTTCAACGCCACCAGGGGGAGCGGATGAGCACAGCAAGACAGCAGGCAGTCAAATCTTACAGCACAGAAGGAGGCCATTCGACCCGTCGTGCCTGTGCCGGTTCTTCGAAATTAGCCCCACTCCGCCTGCTCTTTCCCCATAGTCCTGCAGTATTTATCCAATTCCCCTTTGAAAGTTACTATTGAATCTGCTTCCACCACCCTTTGAGACAGCGCATTCCAGATCATAACAACTCGCTGTATAAAAAAAAAGTCTCTTCGTCTCGCCCTCTGGGTCTTTTGCCAATCACCTTAACTCTGTGTCCTCTGGTTACCGACCCTCCTGCCAGTGGCTTGTTTCTCCCCATTTACTTTCCTTTACCCTTCATGATTTTGAATGCCTCTATTAAAGTCTGATTGATATTGTGCGTGTGGGGAGGTGTGGGTGAGGGAGCGAGTCTGTCCTGGCATACACCACTCAGTGTTAACGCTCTGTGTTTTTCTCCAGCAAATGCAAAGCAAGTTAAGTCTGCGATTCAGCTGCCTCACTCCTAACGTCACGTCACCCGGGGCTCAGTGGGTAGCACTCTCTCCTCAGTCAGTAGGCCGTGGGTAAAAGGCCCGCTCCAGAGACTTGAGCACATAATGCAGGCTGACACTCCAGTGCAGTTTTTAGGGAGTGCAGCACTGTTGGAGGTGCCGTCTTTGGGATGAGACTTTAAACTGAGGCCCCGTCTGTCCTCTCAGGTGGATGTAAAAGATTCCATGACACTTGAAGAGCAAGGGAGTTCCTGCCCATGTTCTGGAACAATATTTTTCTCTCAATTGATGTGTAAAAACAGAATATCCGGTCATTTATCTCATTGCTGTTGGGAGCTTGCTGTGCACAGATTGGCTGCCGCGTTTCCCTAAATTACAGCAGTTTCTAAATTTCCAAAGTACTTAATTGGCTGTTTTGGGATGTCCTGAGGTTGTGAAAGACGCTAAATAAATGCAAGTGCTTTCTTTATAATTCCCAAAATATGCTCATGTGGATTTCAGTGTTACTGGCCTGACCGAATAATACTGCTGAGTGTCACCAGTGCGAGACAATTCCAGTCTCGAGTCATAGAGCTGAGGTATCGGCTAATGCCAAAAGTATAAACATAGCACAACAGTAAAATGTATCGTCAAATGTACTACAGGGGTCAGCTGAGTGGGATTAATACAATCTTCATCTCTCCCCTCCTTTCTTTCCTTTTTTTGTCTTTAATAACCTACCTGTGGGATATTGGGATGTTTTCTCTCACTGAAGAATGGAAAAAGCTAAAGACAGTGTTCGAAAGGCTGATATTTAAAGATATTTAGTAGACGAGAATCATATATGTATAACTTCAAGTGTAGCCATTGACCAAATAATATTACCCATAATTACTCCTGGGTAACTAGAAAACTTGTTCAAAATGTAGCTGCACAGTAGTTTTGATGACAAACAGCCACAGACTGCGAGTGAAGGTTAAATCATTAAATAACATATTATAATGCTGTATAGAACTTAGAATTCGCTTAACAAAACTATAAACAAGATAACACTGAACATGGCAAAGTTGGTGGAAAAATACTGGAAAGGCGGGATGCTACCTTAGTCTGAGTGACAATGGTATTTTGACCATTAGAACCAATTAAAAAAGGTGATTTTGTTAAAGACCATGTATGGACACTGGCCAACCAACTTCTGATAAGAAAAGGGTTAAAACCTCGATACCCAAAGAACAACTTCACACAGACGTACTGCGAGGACAAAGGAACAGACTTAAGACGGCATCATCTGTGTCCGAGAGGTTCCAGAGACCTAGGACTGCGAGCTACTCATTAAAACTATTGCCTAATATTAAGTATATTACGCTGTATGCTTAATAAATCTTGATCTATTGCTCAAACATACTGGCTGCTGTCTATTGGTGTCTTGTCCAAGAGCTCAGAGATCGTTAAGATCTTACAACAGCAATGGAGATGAGGCTAACCCAGCATCCATAGCAGTAGAGAAAGCGCTCTATTCAAACTAGAGGGCAGGTCTCCGATTGCTCAGCTGTTTAAGACGTTGGGCTGTACTGACCTGCAAGGTCCCAAGTTTGACCATCGCACATGTTAGCTATCCAGTGACTCCTGCTGGTAAATGCACATGTTGGATAAGGACAGGATATTCCCATGCTCTCCCGGCCAGCCTCACACCTTCCGTAAACTTGAGCCCTGATCTTAACGCGCACAAAGTCCCGTTCACCAATCACCCCTGTGCTCACTGACCAACATTGGCTCCCGGTCCAGAAACGCCTCGATTTTAAAATTCTCATCGTGTTCAAATCCCTCCATGGCCTCACCCCTCCCTATCCACCGTAACCTCCTCCAGCCCTACAATCCTCCGAGATCTCTGCGTTCCTCCTATTCTGGCCTCTTGCACATCCCCGATTTTAATCGCTCCACCATTGGCGGCCGTGTCTTCAGCTGCCTGGGCCCCAAGATCTGGAATTCCCTCCCTAAACCTCTGTGCCTCTCCACCTCTCTCCCCTTAAAAACCTACCTCTTTGAGCAAGCTTTTGGTCACCTGTCCTAATATCTCCTTATGTGGCTTGGTGTCAATTTTTGTTTGATAAACGCTCCTGTGAAATGCCTTGGGACATTTTACTATGTTAAAGGTGCTACATAAATGCAAATTGTTATTGGTGTTGTTGCAGGACTGGGCTCAGCTGTGATGCCCTTCACGAGCAAATATCCTGCCAACACTCACTGTCTGGGCTCACACGTAAAGGATGGCCACTTGGCCAGGGACCAGGAAGCACTGAGAGTACCCATGTCCCAGCAAGAGCCGCGATTTATCAGAGGAGGGGGCTAATTTAGGGGGTGAAAACACCCCATTTAGAGGGCTATAGCCTGAGTTTACACATTGTTAATTGGCTAACTTTAACCCCATAAGGCTTGGTATTCGAGGGCCAAGGAATGAAATAGACTAAAAGTTGTCACTGAAATGAAACACATCAAGTTAAAAGGCAGTCATTCCAGTAGAAAAAGTGCACTTTAATCACACGCATACCACACACACCTTTCACTCCCCACACCCCCCCACGTGTGCACATATATACACACACTCACCACACTCGCAGACATACACGTGTGCACATATACACACATTCACACACTGACACACACTCGCAGACATACACATGTGCACATATATACACACATGCACGTGCACACACACTGACACACACTCGCAGACATACACGTGTGCACATATACACACATTCACACACTGACACACACACTCGCAGACATACACGTGTGCACATATACACACACACACACACACACACACACACACACACAGTCACTCTCACTCCCGCCGAGACACACTCACTCCCACAGGTGAACAAGCCGTACCTTTTCCTTACTTCAATTGCACAGGATTTTCATGCAAGCGACAGGGGTCAGAATTGGAAGACCTCGGATTTTTCAGCTGAATCGTACAGCAGGACAGAGACAGCCTGTTAGGCAGGTATCAAACCGAGGAAACTTTGGTAAACTATTGCACTGGAGGAGGAAGTAAGCACGGTTCATTCTTTAGCTTTTGTTGGTAGTTACGGAGTAGAAACACATCATTCATTGCTCCACAGTGGCCTCACTGTTTTACTCTGGAGAATCTGCCTGGGGATTGAGTTTTGATCTGGAGTCAATTAACAGGAACCCAACAAACCGGCCTTGTGATCGCCTCCCAAACTCCGAGTCCATTTGAAGTGATATCGGACAATCTCAAATCTGTTGGATCATTGAGTGCACACAGTCAGCTCTCCCTGTCCTGCCTGGTTGTAAAAAAAGAGCAAACATCTCACAGAGACAGTCAGTTCCGTGTTAATGAATCACCCAGTTACCAAATAACTCAGAGATCTCCGCACTCCTCCAATTCTGGCCTCTTGCACATCCCAGATTTTCATCGCACCATTGGCAGCCGTGCCTTCAGCTGCCTAGGCCCCAAGCTCTGGAATTCCCTCCCTCCCTAAACCTCTGCGCCTCTCCACCTCTCTCTCTCCCCTTAAAAACCTACCTCTTTGACCAAGCTTTTGGTGACCTGTCCTAATATCTCCTTAGGTGACTCGGTGTCAAGTTTTGTTTGATAATCACTCCTGTGAAGCGCCTACATTAAAGGTGCTATATAAATGCAAGTTGCTGTTGTTGTTTGTCACTGCCGGAATCAACTACAGCTGCAGTTTTCTCACGACGCACCCATCTAACAAAAATTCTCTCTCTTCTCTTTTCTTGGCAATCCTCCCTTCCTCCTGTCCTGAAGGTGCTGATCCCTTGCTGGGGTACGGTTCCATATGTACTGACAGCACCCCACCCCCCTCCCCACCAGTACCTCACCCCAAATGGTCACCAGTAAGACTGCACAGTAATATCTGGGATGTGCAAGAGGCCTGCATTGGTGGAGCACAGATATCTCGGTGGGTTGTAGGGCTGGAGGAGATTACAGAGATAGGGAGGGGCGAGGCCATAAAGAGATTTGAAAACAAGGATGAGAATTTTAAAATTGAAGCGTTGGCGGACTGGGGACCAATGTAGGTCAGTGAGCGCAGAGGGTGATGGGGGAACAGGACTTGGTGCGAGTTAGGATGTGGGCAGCAGAGTTTTGGATACATTATAACAGACCAGATATCCACAGGTACAGTCAACTGGTAATTCTACGCTGTTTGCTGCTCTTTCAGATCATTTGAATTGTGAGGCATGGACAGTATTTGGGGAATGTTTATTTTCTAAGGGTGTGAAAAATCACTAGTTACTCCTGGAGTTCGGGGCAAGTGTTCAAAAACTTAACAGCGACACCGTGAAATCCAGAAACAGAGAACATAAGAAACAGGAGCAGGAGTAGGCCATTTAGCCCTTCGAGCCTGCTTTGCCATTCAATAAGATCATGGCTGATGATCTACCTCATCTCCACTTTCCTGTGTTATCCCCATATCCATTGATTCCCTTAATATTCAAAAATCTATCAATCTCTATCTTGAATATACTCGATGACTGAGCCTCCACAGCCCTCTGGGGTAGAAAATTCCAAAGATTCACCACCCTCTGAGTGAAGAAATTTCTCCTCATCTCAGTCCAAAATGGCCGACTCCTTATTCTGAGACTGCGACCCCTGGTTCTAGACTCCCCAGCCAGGGGAAACATCCTCCCTGCATTTACCCTGTTAAGCCCTGTAAGAATTTTGTATGTTTCAATGAGATCGCCTCTCGTTCTTCTAAACTCTAGAGAATATAGGCCTAGTCTACTCAATCTCTCCTCATAGGACAATCCCCCCATCCCAGGAACCAGTCTGGTGAACCTTCGTTGCACTCCCTCTATGGCAAGTATATCCTTCCTTAGGTAAGGAGACCAAAACTGTACACAATACTCCAGGTGTGGTCTCACCAGGGCCCTATATAATTGCAGTAAGATGTCTTTACTCTTATATTCAAATCCTCTTGCAATAAAGGCCAACATAACATTTGCTTTCCTATTTGCTTGCTGTACCTGCATGTTAACTTCCAGTGTTTAATTTACAAGGACACCCAGGTCCCTCTGAACACCAACATTTCCCAATCTCGCGCCATTTAAAAAATACTCTGCTTTTCTATTTTTCCTACCAAAGTGGATAACTTCACATTTCTCCACATTATATTCCATTTGCCATGTTCTTGCCCACTCACTTAGCTTGACGCCTCCTTGCATCCTCCTCACAACTTACATTCCACCCAGCTTTGTATCATCAGCAAACTTGGATATATTACATTTGGTCCCCTCATCCAAATCATTGATATAGATTGTGAATAGCTGAGGCCCAAGCACTGATCCTTGCGGTACCCCACTAGTTACAGCCTGCCAACCCGAAAATGACCCATTTATTCCTACTCTCTGTTTTCTGTCCGTTAACCAATCCTCAATCCATGCTAGTATATTACCCCCAATCCCAGGAGCCCTAATTTTCTTTAATAACCTCTTGTGTGGCATCTTATTGAATGCCTTCTGAAAATCCAAATACACCACATCCACTGGTTCCCCCTTATCTATTTTGTTAGTTACAACCTCAAAAAACTCCAATAGGTTTGTTAAACAGGATTTCCCTTTCATAAATCCATGTTGACTCTGCCTAATCTTACTATTAGTTTCTAAGTGCCCTGTTACCACGTCCTTAATAGTAGATTCTAGCATTTTCCCTACTGGTCTGTAGTTCCCCGTTTTTTCTCTCCCTCCTTTCGTAAATAGTGGGGTTACATTGGCTACCTTCCAATCCGTGGTAATCATTCTAGAATCTATGGAATTTTGGAAAATGACAACCAGTGCATCCACTATCTCTATAGCCACCTCTTTCAAAACCCTAGGATGTAGGCCATCAGGTCCAGGGGGCTTATCGGCTTTTACAGTCTGTTTTTATGTCTTTCACTAGTTTCTTGTCATATTCTATTTTCCCTTTCTTTATCAATTTCTTGGCCCTCCTTTGCTGAATTCTAAAATCCTCCTAATCCTCAGGTTTACTATTCTTTTTGGCAACATTATAAGCCTCTTCCTTTGATCTAATACTATTTTTAACTTCTCTTGTTAGCCACGGTTGGACCACTTTTCCTGTGAGGATTTTGTGCCTTAAAGGATTGTATATTTGTTGTAAATTATGTATTAATTCTTTAAATGCTAGCCATTGCTTGTCTACCATCATACCTTTTAATGTAGTTTCCCAATCTACCTTAGCCAACTCGCCCCTCATACCTACGTAGTTTGCTTTGTTTAGATTTAAGACCCTAGTTTTGGATTTAACTAAATCACTTTCAAACTCAATATAAAATTCTATCATATTATGGTCACTCTTCCCTAAAGGCCCCTTTCTACAAGGTTATTAATTAACCCTTTCTCATTGCACAATACCAGATCAAAAATAGCCTGTTCCCTAGTTGGTTCCTCAACATATTGATCTAGAAAACTATCTTGCATACATTCCATGAATTTGTCCTCCACACTATTACTGCAAATTTGGTTTGCCCAGTCTATATGTAGATTAAAGTCCCCCATGATTACTGTATTACCCTTGTTACATGCGCCTTTAATTTCCTGATTTATACTCTGCCCTACATTACAGCTACTATTTGGGGGCCTATAAACAACTCCCACCAATGTTTTCTGCCCCTTGCTGTTTCTTTGCTCCACCCAAATGGATTCTACTTCTTGATTTTTGGAACTAAGATCCTTCCTCTCTACTGTCTTTATCCCGTCCTTTATTATCAGGGCTACCCCTCCTCCTTTTCCATTTTGCCTATCTGTTCTAAAAGTTTAGTATCCTGGAATATTTAGTTCCCAACCTGGGCCACTTTACAACCACGTCTCCATTATGGCTATTAGATCAAACCTGTTCATTTCCATCTGCGCTATTAATTCATCTCCTTTGTTGTGAATGTTTCACGCATTCAGATATAGTGCCTTTAGCTTTGTCTTATTTCTATTTTTTCCAGAGGATGATCCGACTGTTGCATCATCACCTTTTCAGCACAACTCATATGGGCAATAAATGCCAGCCTCGTCAGCAATGCCCACAGCTTGAGAATGAATTTGAAAAAAAAGAGAGATTGATACTGCCTTTTATCACTATAGCATTCTATTTCCCTCCTTCGGATTCTCTTTTTTCTCTGGCTGCCCAGTGCAGTGCTCCCATCAGTACTGCACTGAAGTGTCAGACTGTATTAGAATCATAAAATCATAATCATTTGGCCCATCGGGCCTGTGCTGGCTCTTTGTAACAGCTATCCAATTAGTCCCACTCCCTCCTGCTTTTTTTCCATAACACTGCAATTTTTTTCCCTATTCAAGTATTTATCCAATTCCTGTTTGAAAGTTATTATTGAATCTGCTTCCACCACCCTTTCAGGCCGTGGATTCCAGGTCACAACAACGCACTGCGTAAAAAATAATTATCCTTCTCTCCCCTCTAGTTCTTTTGCCAATCACCTTAAATCTGTGTCTTTTGGTTACTGATCCTCCTGTCACTAGAAACAGTTCCTCCTTATTTACTCTATCAAAACCCCATATAACTTTGAACATTATTATGGGCTCAGTGGAGTGGGGGCTTGACCCCACAACCTCCTGATTCAGAGGAGAGGAGTGCTACACACTGAGCCACAGCTGACACTAACATTTAACAGTTCATCCCTGCCCTCTTGAAGAAAAGTGCATTCTTAGACGAAAAGTTTAACGTCGATTCAGGATGCAGCTCAGCACCTGAGAAGGGCTATCAGGGTCTGGCACCGTCCCCCACTGCAATACATGGACTAGAAGATCCCAGGACCCAGCGGAGGGAATCCTCAATGGTTGTAGTGGTTCTGATACTCGGAATGGACATCCACGTGCTGGACAGCAAGGTGTCAAACTTTTGGTAAAGTCAAGCTTCCATTTCCTCCTTAGGACCTAACAGGTTCTTAGTGAGTCACTTGGCTGACATTTAAAACGCCTTGTTGTATTATCTTCAGCATTATAATCAGCTATTAATGAAAAGTGATGCATCAGCAATTTCCCATGTTTAATAGGCTGTTGCACGTTAATTGAGAGACCTGTCAACTAATTTCACATTGTGAAATTCCCACAGTTCTTTCATTGAAAACCTGTCATGGTTGGGTTGTGGGGTAGGTTTGACCTTTTCGTTTTCCTGAATGTGCTGATTCGTGCACGTTTACGAGAACAAGGTGAGCGCTGTGAATTATTGCGCACACCAATGCATTCCTGAGCCTTTCATCTGCCATGGTGCCAAATAAGGACAGGTGTTTAACATTAGTCCAAGGCTGTTAGGGAACTACAGGCTATCTTAACTAAATTGGTAACATTCTCACTTCTGGAGTCAGAAAAGTTATGGGTTCAAGTCCCACTCCAGGACTTGAGCACATAAACTAGACTGACGCTCCAGTGCAGTACTGAGGGGGAGTGCTGCACTGTCGGAAGTGTCGCCTTCCGGATGAGACGTTAAACCGTTCTGCCAGTTCATGTAGATGTTTGTGAAAAGCTGTTGAGACTGGGGGTCAACTGAAAATTTCAAAACTGAGATTGATAGATTTTTGTTAGGTAAGGGTATTATGGGTTATGGAACCAAGGCAGGTAGATGGAGATAAGAGACAGATCAGCCGTGATCTGATTGAATGGTGGAATTGGCTCGAGGGGCTGAATGGCCTCCTCCTGTTCCTATGTTCCCATCTTATCAATGTAAGAGAAATGCAGAATTTTTCCGGTTTCCTGGCCAAAACTCCTCCCTAAACCAACATCATCAAACCACTGGTACTTTGTCTCATACTTTTTGTGGGATCTTGCTGTGTGCAAAATAGCTCCCACATTTGTCTGCATAAACGTCACTGCACTTTTGATCATTTATTGTATATGAGGTGGAATAACTATATAAATGCAATTCTCTCTTTGCTTTTTGATGCGGCAGACAACAATACTAGACACTGAACACGGGGTAGGGATACAACAGGGAACAGATACCTTCCCCTTACGGTAGACCCAGGTTACTGAGGCCCTGTCTACCATTAACAATCCCACGGCACTAGCAGAAGAAGAGCAGGAAGTTCCCCCAGTGTCCTGGCCAACATTCTGCCTTCAACCAAGACAAGGGCCCCAATATGTACTGGGCAGGATTTCCAAGCAGGGAGTTGGGGGGACGGTGGCGGGGAGAAATTTGGACTCCGCAGTGTGCGTTTATTTTTGAAAAACTGGATCCCAGCCCGGAAGCCAGCCTGATTGACAGGCTTGGCTCACTGTCGGGCAGGGAATTCTGCAGCAGAGCTTGCAGCCCAGGAGCAGGTACGTTCCTGCTGCTGGGGTAGAGATCACGAGGGATGGGTGGGTACAGAGTGGCTTGTAAGGTCGGGGGGCGGGGTGATCGTGGGGATTGGTCAGTGATTGCGGGGGTGGGGGGGGCGTGTTCTGATTGTGGGGTGGGAAGCAGGTTAGCTTGGGGGGGGCTGGGAGGAAGCATTCTTGATCCTCCTGGCCCACAAGCAGTGCTGAAAAGGCAATTACCTCTTCCATGCAGACGTCCTCACCTCCCTTTAGCTGCTGGGCTGCAATGGAGCAGCTATCCCTTGACGTTGAGTCAGAAGGGTGTGGGTTCAAGTCCCACTCCAGAAGGTTAAGCACATAACCCAGGCCGACACTTCCAGCGCAGTACTGAGTGAGCGCTGCACTGTCGGAGGTGCCGTCTTTCGGATGAGATGTTAAACCGAGGCACGGTCTGCCCTCTCACGTGGACATAAAAGCAGAGAATGTTAAGAGGAGGTTGGAAAGTGATGTTCAAAATCATGTACGGTTTTGATAAAGTAAATAAGGAGATACTGTTTCCAGTGGCAGGAGGGTCGGTAACCAGAGGACATGTGTTTAAGATAATTGACAATAGAACCAGTGGCGACATGTAGAAACATTTATTACGCAGCGAGATATTGTGATCTGGAATGCACTGCCTGAAATGGTGGTGGAAGCAGATTCAATAGTAACTTTCAAAAGAGAATTTGGATAAATACTTGAATGAAAAATTTGCAAGGCTATGGGGAAAAGAGCAGGGGAATGGGACAAATTGGATAGTTCTTTCAAAGAGCCAGCACCGGCATGATGGGCCGAATGGCCTCCTCCTGTGCTGTATCATTTTATGAATCTATAAAAACTAAAAAAAAGATTATCTGGTAATTATCACATTGCTGTTTGTGGGAGCTTGCTGTGCGCAAATTGGCTGCCTCGTGTCCTACATTACAAGAGTGACTACGCTTCAAAGTCTTTCATTGATTATAATGCGCTTTGGGCCGCCTGAAGTCATGAATCTTTCTTACGTTGTCTTATTCATATTGGAGCACTGGATCCAAAAGCACCATTTTACAACAAATTGCATTTATATGGCACCATTAATGTAGTAAAAACGACCCAAGGCGCTTCACAGGAGCATTATCAATCTGCTGCCTTTAACTAACTGAGCCAGTCAACTGTGTTGGGTTAATGAGCACGCTCCTCTAATAGTTTCTACCGACCACTAACTAACTAAAACAACATGCATTTATATAGCGCCTTTCACATAGTAAAACATCCCAAGGCACTTCACAGGAGCGTTATCAGACAGAATTCGACACCGAGCCACATAAGGAGATATTAGGACAGATGATTTAAAGCTTGGTCAAAGTGGTAGGTTTTAAGGAGTGACTTAAAGAAGGAGAGAGAGGTAGAGAGGCGGTGCGGTTTAAGGAGGCAATTCCCGAGCTTAGGGCCTAGGCAGCTGAAGGCACGGCCACCAATGGTGGAGCAATTAAACTCGGGGATGTGCAAGAATCCAGAATTGGAGGAGCGCAGAGATCTCAGAAGGCTGTAGAGCTGGAGTATGCTGCAGAGATAGAGAGGGGCAAGACCATGGAGGGATTTAAAAACATGGATGAGCAAAAAAAAGAGGAGTTGCTGGACCAGGAGCCAACGTAGGTCAGCGAGCACAGGGGGCAATGGGTGAACAGGACTTGGTGCGAGTTAGGATACAGGCAGCAGAGTTTTGGATGAGATCAAGTTTATGGAGGGTGCAAGGCGGGAGGTCGACCAGGAGAGCATTGGAATAGTCAAACCTAGAGGCTTTGGCCCTCCATTCACCATGACATTTCTGCAGCTACCGATCTGCTCAACCACACCCTCACCACCACTTTTGATGCCCTAGTCCCTATTAAAACAATTACCCTCTCTCACCCTGGCTGTTCCCCCTGATACGGCCCTCACCTTCGCTCCCTTAAGTCCAAGGGACGCAGACTTGAACGGATATGGCGGACAACTGGTTTAGCCATTCACCGCCAGATCTGGCTGGACCACATAAGGCATTATCGGTCCTGCTCTCGCCTGCCAAAATTGCACAGGGTTCCAGAATCATTCTGGAATGCAAAGATAAACCCTGGCTTCTATTCTCTACTGCTAACCGTCTTCTTAAACCCCTCTCCCCTGTCTCCTCCACCCTCACCTCTGACAACAAGTGTGAGGAGCTCATGGAGTTGACCCCTTCATCCTTGCAAACAACCACCCCATTTCCAACTTCCCTTTCCTCTCCAAAATCCTTGAACGTGTTGTCGCCTCCCAAATCCGTGCCCATCTTTCCCGCAACTCCATGTTTGAATCCCTCCAATCAGGTTTCCGCCCCTGCCACAGTACCGAAACGGCTCTCATCAAAGTCACAAAGGACAAAGGTAAACTATCCTTTCTCATCCTTCTTGACTTGTCTGCAGCCTTTGACACGGTTGACCACTCCATCCTCCTCCAATGCCTCTCCACCGTCGTCCAGCTAGGCGGGACTGCACTCGCCGGGTTCCATTCTTATCTACCTACTCTTAGCCAGAGAATCAACTGCAATGACTTCTCTTCCTGCTCCCGCATCATTACCTCTGGTGTCCCCCAAGGATCTATCCTTGGTCCCCTCCTATTTCTCATCTATATGCTGCCGTTTGGCAACATCATCCGAAAACACAGCATCAGTTTCTACATGTACACTGATGACACCCAGCTCTACCTCACCACCACCTCTCTCGACCCCTCCACAGTCTCTAAATTGTCAGACTGCTTGTCCGACATCCAGTTCTAGATGAGCAGAAATTTTCTCCAATTAAATAGCCATTGTTTGTTTTCGGTCCCCGCCACAAACTCCGTTCCCTAGCCACTGACTCCATCCCCCTCCCCAACATCTATCTGAGGCTGAACCACACTGATCGCAACCTTGGTGTCATATTTGAAATGAGCTTCCGACCACATATCTGCGGCAGAACTAAAACTGCTTATTTCCACCTCCGTAACATCGCCCGTCTCTGCCCTTGCCTCAGCTCATCTGCTGATGAAACCCTCATCCATGCCTTGGTTACCTCTAGACTGGACTATTCCAATGCACTCCTGGCTGGCCTCCCACATTCTACCTTATGTAAACTGGAGGTCATCCAAAACTTGGCTGCCCGTGTCCTAATTCACACCAAGTCCCGTTCGCCCATCACCTCTGTGCTCGCTGAACTACATTGGCTCCCGGTTAAGCAATACCTCGATTTCAAAATTCTCATCCTTGTTTTCAAATCCCTCCATGGCCTCGCCCCTTCCTATCTCTGTAACCTCCTCCAGCCCCACAACACCCCCAGCCCCCCCTCCACCCCCAAGATATCTGCGCTCCTCTAATTCTGCCCTCTTGAGCATCCCTGATTATAAATCGCTCAACCATTGGTGGCTGTGCCTTCTGTTCCCTAGGCCCTAAGCTCTGGAATTCCCTCCCTAAACCTCTCTTCCCTCCTTTAAATCACTCCTTAAAACCTACCTCTTTGACCAAGCTTTTGGTCATCTGCCTTAATTTTTCCTTATATGGCTCGGTGTCAAATTCTTGTATTATAATAGTCCTGTGAAGCACCTTGGGACGTTTTACTACGTTAAAAGGCGCTATATAAATACAAGTTGTTGTTGTTGCTGCTATTTAGTGCGTCACTGTCAATGTTGGGACTTTTGATTGACTCCACTCACGTAAAACGCCCGACTGTAAAACACTGAGCTTTGTAATTTACTCTGGCAGCAAACATGTATCAGCACCTTCGCCAATTTCCGCATGCTGCTCACCTTGCTTTGGGGTATTTTCAGATTTTGAAACGCTCACAGATTCTTTAATGACGGCCGATTAAGCCGCATGTAGGGGTCGTCAAACACCCGTTAGCCCACACCTGTTTCAGGCGAGGGTCCTGGACGCCTATGCAGGAGCCTTGACCAATATGCCGGGTAGCGCACGCACGCTCATTCCGCCATTGGATGTTTACATGCCATTGAATTTCTAGGCCATGAATTCAAAGTATTACAAAGTATTTACAGCACAGAAACAGCCCATTGGACCCAACAGGTCCATGCTGGTGTTTATGCTCCACACGAACCTCCTCCCCCTCCCACTTTTATGGAGAAAGAGCCTGAGCCTGTTCAATCTTTCCTAATAGTTATAACCTTTCAGTTCTGGTATTCTTAGTTGCCAAGGGCATAAAATAAATATCTGCACACACACACCTTGGTCGTCCTTTCATCACCAATTCAACCTTCTGCTGTGTAGTTTTCTCTGCCAGCTCAATTGCTTCTCTGTCAATGGTTTTAGTGAGCTACAGTTCAGTGGGATGTTATGGAATTACATGTAAATCTCCAATAAAAGTAATTGAAATACCCTTGTTCTTAATTGTTCGCTATATTGGGCAATGAGGTGCCCGTTTTATGCCTGTAAATCAGGCGTGGGGTCAATGAATTCCCCGGCCCATTATGCTCTTTCCTACGGAAGTTGATGGATAGCAATACTTAGGCCACAGGCACGGAGGCCAATTGTTGTATCCCCACTACCATGGCAGCTGAAACCTGCTAACTCTGCACAGAGTTTCCGAGCTGTACCCATTCTGCCGGCATTACTTCACCGGAAGTGCGGCAGAAACTGGGAACGGAGAGAAGCGCCGAAGGATTTCCTGGCCACAGTATTCTCTCTCAAAAAAAGATTTTATTTCTTGTCCAAAACAAATTAGAAGTAATGTTCATTTTTCTTGCTCTACAGCCAGTCACTTGGTGATGTCCAAAACTCGGCCTGGATACATTCTCCACCAGGTGTCATCCCTGCCTCAGTTGGTAGCACTCTCAGCTGAGTCTGAAGGTTGTGGGTTTAAGCCCCACTCCAGAGACTTGAGCACAAAATCTAGACTGACATTTCTGATGCTGCACTGTCGCAGGTGCCGTCTTTCATAAGAGATGTTAACCTGAGGCCCTGTCTGTCCTCTCAGGTGGATGTGAAAGATCCACTACTCGAGGAAGAACAGGGGAGTTCTCCCCGGTGTCCTGGCCAATATTTATCCCTCAACCAACATCACTAAAACAGATTATCTGCTCATTATCACAGTGCTGTTTGTGGGACCTTGCTGTGCGCAAATTGGCTGCCATGTTTCCTACAATACAACAATGACTACACTTCAAAAATACTTCATGGTTGTAAAATGCTTTGGGACATCCGGAGGTTGTGAAAGGTGCTATATAAATGCAAGTTCTTTCTTTTTTTGCCTGAAAAACAGCAATTTCTACTAAGTGATCTCCAAGATATTTAATATAATCACAAAGAAGTCTCACTACAATATCGGCAGAGAGAATTCAGGTTATATGTTTTACATTCATCAGCTTCCTTGAGATCACACACTCGCTCTGCGCTCACACTCTTCAGGCCTCTCCTAATGCAATGTCTTCATCCAGAGCACCTTCGTCTCCTCAGAGCTCTTTAATGGGCCAATGAAATCTTTCCTCTTTCAGTTCTTCAAAAGAGAGTTTCTTCATGTCTCTCACAAGTCCAACCAACAACTCCCACCTCTTATCTTCACTGTCTCCAGTCTTAGTCCTTTGTTTATCATTCTTGCCCTCACTATCTCTTCTCAGAGCCTCCACGACCATGCAAATTAGAGAGCTCATTCTACCTAAATTAGAGACCCTACTCCTATCAACTCCTGGCAAACCAGGAGGGTTGGCAACCCTAGGATGTCGGACAGCTGCACACATCTCCGCTAGGGTTGCCAACCCCCCAGGATTGCCCTGGAGTCTCCAGGAATTAAAGATTAATCACCAGGACATGGCTGTGAGCAACACCCTGGAGAAAAACCATAGGGGCATTCGAAAAAAACTTATGGGTTCCATTTCCATTTTCTTTGAATACTTTTGGTTTTAAAATATAAAAATATTGGAGATAGGAATAAAGGTTGTTTCACCGGGCGAGATGAACCCTCTAGGAATATGTCCAATGGGAGTTGGTAACTCTAATCTCCGCGCTGATATAAAGACCTTACTACAAGGGAATCGGGCTGAAGTCATATCAGGACAGAAGAAAGAGTATAAGAAAAAAATTCTTAAATGAAAACAAAAAAGGCTGGAAACATCCCATCTGAGATCGATAGATCTTTGTTAGCCAAGTGTATTAAAGGCATAATGGAGCCAAGCCGGGTGAATGGAGTAAAGGTACAAATCATCCACCATCTAATTGAATGGTGGAACAGGCTCGAGGGGCTGAATGGCCTGCTGCTGTTCCTATATTCCTAACTCCCAGCAGGTGAGGCAGCGTCTGTGGAGATAGGATGGTTCAGGTTTTGTCATTCTACAAAAGAACAGCCATGTAATCTACTCCCAAGGCTATGCCAATGGTATTCAACAGCCAGTCATTTGGAGGTGGGTGAGACTCGCCCAGGGTAGGGAGAGAAAGAAACCTGGAATAAAAATGATCGTCGTGCCTGCCCGTCTTAACAAAACTGGGAAGTATAGATTGGGGTTGACACGGCTTAAACTTCTGTGACAGTTCCACTGACGGCAGCAGAACAGTAAAATGTGTTATCAGCAGTACTTCTGCAACACGAGGCGCCTCTAAATCAGAGGCGTAGGAGTTTGTTGCTTGTCGTTGCTGAACCAGTTGTCTGTCACCCAATGGCCATGTTGTAATAAGGTTTAGTTTGAATGAATAGTTCCTCAGTTGTAAACCTAGACAGAAGGGTTTGCGTGCAATCCCTGCGAACAAGCAGCAAGACTCAGTTTAGTGAGAGTGCCTGAAGGCTTTCCACCTCGCCTGAGATTAACTGAACAGCACAAAAATGAAGAGAATTTAATTCATCCTGTTGACACGCTGTATGGTAAAGGTTCTTAGATAGAGGCATTCAAGCACTTGGTTTTCTCACTGCAGTTAGGAACAGTCTCTAAAGTTTTCTGAACTTCCAGTTATTGGTTTAGAGGCCAGGGGGAAAAATTGAGTCGCGCCCCCTTTGGGGCACTAACTTCGCTACTTTTAGCGCCCTGAAAAAATTAGCGCCCCCCACAGCCAAAATTAAGTGGTAGCACCCCAAGAGGGAAGCGGGGCGCTACTGGAAGCGCCCTGCCTCCCTCTTGGGACGCTGCGAGGGAATGCCGTGCCGTCGCACCGCGATATTGCAGGCCTTCCTCCTCTTCTTAAAGGGGAGGGGCCTTGCGCAGCGTGTTCGGGGCCCATCTGGGCCTCCAGGATCGGAGTGCCGGCAAAAGAGCCCGGCACTCAAGAGAAGTGGCGGGTTCATGGAGCGCAGCCGCCACTCCGCAGGGGGGCTGCAGAAGAGGCCAGATATGGCAATGGGGGCAGGTGCTGGCAGGCAGCCAGCAACAAAAATGGCTGCCCGGCACCTCGCCTTTAAATAGTGCCGCCCTGGCCGCAGGTAGGCCCCCCCCCCCGACCCCATTGGACATAGTGTCCGGCGGTAAGTCAGGGGGCGCTACCAAAGATCGTGGCCGGGGCGCTGCGCACGGTGATGACATCATCGCCAATGGCACAGCGCTGCAGGGCACTAACGGTTACCGCCGCTGCTAACCTCCCGCTGAATTTCACAGGAGTTGGCAGTGCCGCGCCCAGGCGCTAGTTGCTTTGTGCCCCGTTAACGCCCTAACGGGAGGCGCAAAGCAACGGAATTTCCCCCCCCCCGATGTTTTCCCCTTGTTCTCCTAAAGGCACCAACTCTTGCTGCTCCATGGACGCTGCTCACCCTCCAACAGCTCCCTCATCTACAACAACTTGCATTTATATAGCGCCTTTAACATAGTAAAACATTCACGGGGCGTCAAACAAAATTTGACATCGAGCCCACATAAGGAGACATTAGGACAGGTAGCCAAAAGCTTAGTTAAAGAGGTAGGTTTTAAGGAGCATCTTAAATGGAGGAGAGGTGGAGAGGTTTAGGGAGGGAATCCCAGAGCTTAGGGCCTAGGCAGCTGAAGGCAGGGGGTGATGGGTGAACGGAACTTGGTGCGAGCTCACCCTCGGGGTGAAGCTGCTTCATCACTTTGTAGATGGAGTAACTCCTTCTTTGGCCTTCTTCCGCTTCTCGCCGCCCTTTGCCGTGACTTTACTCACGGCTATTTTGGCGCCCTAGTTGGGTGCTACTTTCTGCTCCTGAGGCACCATCGTATTCCCTTTCAGACAGTTTTGGCGATTGAAGCAGAGACCATGGCCGGGAATTTCCTCGGAAACGCTCCTGCTCCGCTGCCGCATATGCAACTGAAACCTGGTTTTTGTGCATAACCGGGGTTTCTGTCTCAGTTACGGGAGTTGCTCAAAGGAAATTCTAAGCCCATGTCAATATTTAATAATAGGTTAAATAGGTGGTTAAAGGAAAGGGTAATAAAGGGATACAGGAACAGGGTGGGGCACGTGGGATTACGACTACAACTTGTAGGGGAGTTCAAAACTAGGGGCCATAAATATAAGATAGTCACTAATAAATCCATAGGGAATTCAGGAGAAACTTCCTTACCCAGAGAGTGGTTAGAATATGGAACGCGTTACCACATGGAGTGGTTGAGGCGAAGAGCATTGATGAATTTAAGGGGAAGCTAGATAAACACACGAGAGAGAAAAGAATAGCAGATATGCTGATAGGGTGAGATGAAATAAGATAGGAGAAGGCTGTATGATTGTCTGCTACAGGCACTCTGCCTGCTGTGCAGCTTAATGCTACTGGACTGGTGTCTGCATTGCAATCTGGTTTCTTGTGCGGAACAAGTTAGAAGGAACGTTCATTTTTCTTGCTCTACAGCCTGTCACTTGGAGATGTCCAAAACTTGCCTGGGTAAATTCTCCACCAGGTGTCAGCTGTGGCTCAGTGGGTAGCACTCTCCCCTGAGTCAGAAGATTGTGGGTTCAAGTCCCACTCCAGATACTTGAGCACAAAATCTAGGTTGGTACTTCCAGTGCAGGACCGAGGGAGTAGCTTTAATCAACATGGAACTGAATTACGACACACTCTGCATGTTGAGTCAATTTGTGAAACGGGGCATAAACAAATTGAACATTATCTAATAATTAATGTTGGCAACTCACCAGGATTGTCCTGGAGTCTTTAGGAATTAAAGACTAATCTCCTGGATACTGCTATGAGCCAACCCAGGAAAAAAAATCATAGGGAAGTTGTGTTTTTTAAAAGTTTTTTTAACTAATAAGTGTTCAAAGAAATTATCAGAAATGGGAAAAGATCTGTTTGACTGACAGTCAAGAGTCATCCAATTGGGTAATGAAGAGTCTGTTCACTTTCTGATTGGCCATGGGAAGGAAGGGCGCTCCGATGATGGACATGTCGGGCGACCAATGGCAGGGAGTGTGGGGGCGGGGCAGTTGGAGGCAGGAGGTCATGTGATGACACCTCCAGGAATGTGTCCAACCAGAGTTGGCAACTCTACTCATGTTTAGCTTAACCACAAACTCTGGACAAAAGGAGGCAGAGATTCAATCCCATCAGATAGAAGGTGAACAGACAGTTTAGATCGAAGTATGTCACCCAGCAGATGGTGAATGTTTGGAACAGACTGTCCAACGAGACAATGGAGACAGCAAATTCAACAGGGAACTGGATATATATTTGGCAGAGAAAGCAACGGAGGGGTATGAGAGAGCAAGGAGTACATGGTAGGATTTGAACGTTGGGCCTGGCTAGATGCTCTATAGTGGTACCTATGGGTTTTTACATTCCCAAGTTCATGCAATTAGGGAATGATTGCACCTGGTTCACATCCTCAGAATGTCCCATGGCGCTTCACAGGCAATGGCCTAGAAATTCACTATAGCCCCGTTGGGGCGCCAGCCTCGCCAGGGCACTAAAAGTAGCGCCCCGGAAGCAGTTGCGGCCGCCCGCCGGAAATTCAGTTGGAGCGCCCCAGAGGGAAGCGCGGCGCTACCGGAGGCGCCCCGCATCGCTCTTGGGGCGCTGCAACTGAATATCGCTGCGCAACGTGCCACAGCGCCACACACTGCGGCACGTCGTGCTGCGGTACTGCAGGCCTTCCTCCCCTTCTTAAAGGGGCGGGGCCTTGTGCAGCGCGATCTGGGGCCCAGCTGGGCCCCCGAGGATCGCGAGTGCTGGCAAAAGAGCCCGGCACCGAGGAGAAGTGCCGGGCTCTTGGAACGCAGTCGGCACTCCGCGGGGGGGGATGCTCAGGAAGCCGGGGACGGCAGCGTGGAGAGGTACTGGCAGGCGGCCAACAACAAAAATGGCCGCCCCGCACCTCTCCTTTAATTAGTGCCTCTACCGCCGCAGGTAGGCCCCCCTGAACTGGTTGCACATAGCGTCCGGCGTTAAAGCGGGGGGCGCATCTAAATATCACGATCGGGGCGTCAGTGGGGCGCTGCGCACACTGATGACATCATCGGTAGCGGCGCAGCGCTAACGGCTAGCGCCGCCATTAGCGTCCCGCTGAATTTAGCGAGAGGCGTGGCCAGTGGCTTCTGACCCACTTAGCGCCCTCTTAAGGTGCTAACGGGTGGCGCAGCCCACTGAATTTCTAGGCCTATGAGTTTTGTTTCTGAAGTGCAGCCACTGTTGTTTTGTAAGAAAACATGAGCAGTTAATCTGTTTTAGTAGGTGTTTCATTGAAGCATAAATATTGGCCAGGACACCAGGAGAACTCTCCTGTTCTTAAAATAGTGCGATGGGATCTTTTAATCCACCCGAACAGGCAGACTGGTCCTCGGTTTAACATCTCATCCAAAAAATAGCACCTCTGACAGCGCAGCACTCCCTCAGTACTGCACTACAAGTGTCAGCCTAGATTTAGTGAGACTTGAACCTACAACCTTCTGACTCTGAGGCGAGAGCGCTACCACCAGAACAGTGTCTCTTAATTATCAGTGTGCCACCCAGACTGGCCTTAGTCAAGGTAATGGCTGTTTAGAGATTCTATAAACCACACGACATGAAAGCTCACGAGACTTTAGGCGAGGACAAGCGCAGATTCTGGGCCCAGAAATAGGCACCGATGAATTTCTACCCAATGTTATTTCTCAGTGCGGGTTTGAACATAGGAACAGTAGTAGGCCATTCAGCCCCTCAAGCCTGTTCCATCACTCAATTAGATTAAGGCTGATCTGTACCTCAACTCCATATTACCCGCCTTTGCTCCATATCCCTCGATACCCTTACCCAATAAAAATCTATGGATCTCAGTCTTGAAAGCTTCAATTAACCCCCAGCATCCACATCTTTCTAGGGGAGTGTGTTCCAGATTTCTACCACCTTTTGTGTGAAAAAGTGCTTCCTGATTTCACTCCTGAACGGCCTAGCTCTAATTTTAAGGTTATGCCCCCTTGTTCTGAATTCCCCCACCAGAGGAAATAGTTTCTATCTACCCTATCGAATCCTTTTAACATTTTTGAACACCTCGAACAGATCATCCTTCTATACTTAAGAGAAAACAAGCCAAGTTTATGCAACCTTTCAATCAGGCAGGTCCTAGTGTCTAGGAAGTATAAAATTCCACGATACTTCCCATCGGCCTCTACCAAGTGTTTCTGTGAGTAATTATCCAGCTTTCGCCTGAATTCGCTGGTACACTCAGCCCTCGCTGGGTTTTCCATTCACCATCGTTTGCAAAATCTGTCTTTTCACCCTCCCTCTTCTAAGTTTGAGACTGTGTCAAGTCAAGTTCATAATTTAACCCTTTAACCCCTGGTATCATGCTGCTGAATCTATGCTACACCCCTTCAAAGACCAATATATCCTTCCTGAGATGCGGAGCCCAGAAGTGAAGGCAGTTACTCCAGATGGGATCTGAGCAAGGCGCTGTAGAGCTGAAGCATAACTTCTTCCCCCACTGTATTCTAACCTCCCAGAGATAAAAGGGCAACATTCCATTAGCCTTTTTGATTGCTTTTTGTACCTGTTCACTAGCTTTAGTGATTTTTTGTGCATGGACACCTAAATCTCTCTGCTCCTCCACAATTTCTAGTTTCTCACCATTTAGAAAATACTCAGCTTTGTCTTTCTTGGGATCTTCTTGGCCGATATGGTCAGTACCATATTTGGAACACAGGATTGGAGAACACAAACTGTAGTCAACCAGGCAGGTCCTAGTGTCTAGGAAATATAAAATCCCACGATACTTCCCATTGGCCTCTACCAAATGTTTCTGTGAGTACTTATCCAGCTTTCCAGAGAGGGCGTTAAACTAAATAGTGGGGGGGGGGGGGGGGGGGGAGGATTCAGGTGAGCGGGAATTTAAAAAGTCAATGAGAAAGCAATAGAGCAGGATAGAGATGGGGGAAATAATAACCAGAGTGTGACAGGAAGGGACAGAATGTTTAAAAATAAGGAGTGCAACAGAGAATGGGGCCAAACAAGGAGAAATGGTAAAAAAGACAAAGTTAAAAGCTCTATATCTGAATGCACGCAGCATTCGTAACAAGATAGATGAGTTGATGGCACAAATAGATACAAATGGGTATGATCTGATCGCCATTACAGAGACGTGATTGCAAGGTGATCAGGGCTGGGAACTGAATATTCCAGGGAATATGATAATTCGGAAGGATAGACAGAAAGGAAAAGGAGGTGGGGTGGCTTTGTTGGTAAAGGATGCGATCAGTGCAGTGGTGAGAAGTGATATTGGCTCAGAAGATGTAGAATCGGTTTGGGTGGAGATAAAAAAAAATAATAAAAGGGGAAAAATTCCCTGGTGGGCGTAGTCTACAGGCCCTCGAACAGTAGCAATACTGTTGGACAGAGTATAAATCAACAAATAATGGAGGCCTGTAAAAAAGGTACGGTAATAATCATGGGTGATTTTAATCTCCATATTGATTGGACAAATCAAATTGGCCATGGTAGCCTGGAGGAGGAGTTCAGAGAGTGCATTCAGGATGATTTCCTAGAACAGTATGTAATGGAACAAACCAGGGAACAGGCTATCTTGGATCTGGTACTGTGTAATGAGACAGAATTAATACATGATCTCGTAGTAAAGGATCCTCTAGGAAAGAGTGATCATAACATGGTTGAATTTCAAATTCAGTTGGAGGGTGAGAAAGTTGTATCTCAAGCCAGTGTCCTGATCTTAAACAGAGGCAATTACAATGGCATGAGGGCAGAACTGGCTAAAGTGGACTGGAAAAATAAATTAAAGGGTAAGAAAGTTGAAATGCAGTGGCGGACATTTAAGGAGATATTTCATAACTCTCAAGAAAAATATATTCCAGTGAGAAAGAAAGATTTTAAGAGAAGGGAGCACCATCCATGGCTAACTAAGGAAGTAAAGGGTGGTATTGTGGCGGATCGCCACCTAAACGGGCGCAATCCACTTTTCCATCCATGGACAATAAATCGGGCACCTTGCCTTTAAGAAGCATGCTGCCTTTAAGGCATGAAAAAGGAGCGGGCGTCGCCCTCATTCTGTTTTCGGGTTTAGCAGAGAGAGGAGCTGAGGCAGCCATCTCTCAAGAGAATGTAATAAAAGCCATGTGTTCCTCAGATCGGTTCGGCCTCCATTCGTGTTCCACGGCAGCCTCAACATTGGTGACCCCGACGCTCAGAACGTATTCCGAGCACTACAATGGCGGACACGAACGCAGTTTCCGTGAAACTACCAGAGTTTTGGGAAAACCAGCCCGAAGCCTGGTTCCTCCAAGCTGAGTCCCGATTCCGGCTGCGACACATCACCCATGCTGGGGCCATTCCCCTGCCCACCAAGGTGCAGGCCGTCCAGCAATTTCCCCGCCCCACCACCATCAAAGGACTCCAGGAGTTCCTCGGGATGGTGAATTTCTACAACCGCTTCATCCCCAAAGTGGCGTCCCTCATGAGGCCCCTGTATGAAGCCCTCCGGGGCAGGAGCGGCAAGATGGCGGTCGAATGGACGGCAGACGTATCAGCCGCCTTCAACTCCACCAAGACCGCGCTCGCCGACGCCACTCTGCTCGCGCACCCACGGCCCAATGCCAGAGTAGCGCTCACCACGGACGCCTCCGATCACGCGGTCGGCGCCGTGTACGAGCAGTGGGTCGACGGCGCCTGGCAACCACTTGCCTTCTTCAGCCGCCAACTACGCCCTCCGGAGGTCAAGTACAGCACCTTCGACCGCGAGCTCCTCGCGCTGTACCTGGCGGTCCGCCATTTTTGGTTTTTGCTGGAGGGCCACCCCTTCACTGCGTTTGTCGACCACAAACCCCTGACATTCGCAATGGCAAAGACAACCGACCGCTGGTCCGCCAGGCAGCAGCGCCAGCTCGCGGCAGTGTCCGAGTTCACCACGGACATCCAACACATCTCCGGCCGAGACAACGTGGTAGCCGACTGCCTCTCCCGCCCCGCCATCCACGCCGCACACCTGGCAGTCGACTACGCTCAACTCGCAGCAGACCAGCTCACGGACCCTGATCTGCTCTCCGCACCTACCAACCTACCAGGGCTACGCCTGGCCGACGTCGCCTGCGGCCCGACCACAGTCACGGTCAAGTGCGACATATCCCTATCTCAACCTCGGCCCGTCGTCCCAGCGCCCTGGCGCCGCCGGGTATTCGAGATTCTCCACAACCTCTCCCACCCCGGCGCCCGCGCATCCATCAAATTGGTAGCCAACCGCTTTGTCTGGCGCGGCCTTCGCAAGGATGTGCGTACTTCGGCCAACTCCTGCCTAGCCTGCCAACGGGCCAAGGTGCAGCAACACACAAAAGCACCCCTCGAGGAGTTCACCGTCCCTTCACGTAGATTCGACCACATCCACGTGGACATCGTCGGGCCCCTGCCGCCGTCGCAAGGCCACACGCACTTGCTGACGATCGTCGACCGCACCACGCGCTGGCCCGAGGCAATTCCACTGACCTCTACCACCACCGCCAACAACGCCAGAGCCTTAGTCAGCACCTGGGTCGCACGGTTCGGCGTCCCCTCCGACATGACGTCGGACAGAGGTCCGCAATTTACCTCTGAACTCTGGACCGCCATCGCACGCAATCTCGGGGTGACCATTCACCGCACCACAGCGTACCACCCCCAAGCCAACGGACTGTGTGAGCGGTTCCACAGATCCTTGAAGGCATCTCTTCGAGCCAGCCTCCAGGATGGCGCCTGGACCGACCGACTCCCGTGGGTCCTCCTCGGCCTGCGCTCCGCGGTTAAAGAAGACCTCCACGCATCGGCAGCAGAGCTTGTGTACGGCCAGCCGCTGCGCATACCCGGCGAGTTCCTGCCCACCGCCACGACACCCTGGTCAGCCGACCAGCAACGCCACGACTTCGCCTCACCGGCGCTACAGTTCGCCCCGGTGCCCATTGCCCGGCACGGCGAATCCACCTCACACGTCCCGCTAAGCCTGCACCAGGCACGGTTCCTTTTCGTCCGGCACGATGCCCACCGCGGACCCCTTCAACCCCCGTACGACGGGCCCTACAAAGTGCTACAGGCTGGGGACAAATTTTTCGACCTACAAGTGGGCGACAGGACTGAAAAAGTGTCGGTTGACCGACTCAAGCCAGCACACTCAGAGCCCGGTGAGCAGGTCCCAGTAGCTCGTCCACCGCCACGCGGCCGACCTGCCCTCAAGCCAGTACACCCGGCTGCTCCACGCCCGGCCGTTCCACGTCCACCGGCGTCCTACAAGAGCCACTCCGGCCGGCCCATCAGACCGCCGCACCGTCTCGTCCACACCTCCTAAGCGGATTCTGGGGGGAGCTGTGTGGCGGATCACCACCTAAACGGGCGCAATCCACTTTTCCGTCCGTGGACAATAAATCGGGCACCTTGCCTTTAAGAAGCATGCTGCCTTTAAGGCATGACAAAGGAGCGGGCGTCGCCCTCAGTGTGTACTCAAAAGCGCGGGCGTCGCCCTCATTCTGTTTTCGGGTTTAGCAGAGAGAGGAGCTGAGGCAGCCATCTCTCAAGAGAATGTAATAAAAGCCATGTGTTCCTCAGATCGGTTCGGCCTCCATTCGTGTTCCGCGGCAGCCTCAACAGTATCAAATTGAAAATGAAGGCATACAATGTTGCCAAGATTGTTCGGAGACCAGACAATTGGGAAATTTTTAAAAACCAGCAAAGGATGACTAAAAAAAATGAATTGAGAGAGTAAACTGGCAAGAAACATTAAAACAGATAGTAAGAGCTTCTACAGGTATATAAAAAGGAAGAGGGTAGCTAAAGTAAATGTTGGTCCCTTAGAGGATGAGACTGGGGAATTAATAATGGGGAACGGAAATGGCAGAGACTCTGAACAAATATTTTGTATCTGTCTTCACGGTAGAAGACACTAACAACATCCCAATAATGGATAATCAAGAGGCCACAGGGAGGGGGGAACTAAAGACAATCACTATCACTAAGGAAATAGTGCTTGGTAAAATAATGGGACTAAAAGATGACAAGTCCCCTGGACCAGATGACCTGCATCCCAGGGTCTTAAAAGAAGTGGCTGCAGAGATAGTGGATGCATTGGTTGCAATATACCAAAATTCCCTGGACTCTGGAGAGGTCCCAGCGGATTGGAAAACCGCTAATGTAACACCTCTATTTAAGAAAGGAGGGAGACAGAAAGCAGGAAACTATAGACCAGTTAGCCTAACATCTGTCGTTGGGAAAATGCTGGAGTCCTTCATTAAGGAAGCAGTAGCAGGGCATTTGGAAAAGCATAATGCAGTCAAGCAGAGTCAGCATGGTTTTATGAAAGGGAAATCATGTTTAACAAATTTGCTGGAGTTCTTTGAGGAGGTAACGAGCAGGGTGGACAAAGGTGAACCAGTGGATCTGGTGTATTTGGATTTCCAGAAGGCATTCGATAAGGTGCCACATAAAAGGTTACTGCATAAGATAAGAGCTCACAGAATTGGGGGTAATATATTAGCATGGATAGAGAATTGGCTAACTAACAGAAAGCAGAGAGTCGGGATAAATGGGTCATTTTCCGGTTGGCAAACAGTAACTAGTGGGGTGCCACAGGGATCGGTGCTGGGGCCTCAACTATCTACAATCTACATTAATGACTTGGATGAAGGGACCGAGTGTAATGTAGCCAAGATTGCGGATGATACAAAGATGGGTGGGAAAGCAAGTTGTGCAGAGGAGTTAAAGAGCCTGCAAAGGGATATAGACAGGCTAAGTGAGTGGGCAAACATTTGGCAGATGGAGTATAATGTGGGAAAGTGCGAGGTTATACACTTTGGCAGGAAAAATAAAAACGCAAATTATTATTTAAATTGAGAGCGATTACAAGATGCTACAGTACAGAGGGACCTGGGGGTCCTTGTGCATGAAACACAAAAAAGTTAGCATGCAGGTACAGCAAGTAATCAAAAAGGCAAATGGAATGTTGGCCTTTATTGCAAGGGGGATGGAGTATAAAAACAGGGAAGTCCTGCTACAACAGTACAGGGTATTGGTGAGGCCACACCTTGAGTACTGCGTACAGTTTTGGTCTCCTATTTAAGGGAGGATATACTTGCATTGGAGGCAGTTCAGAGATGATTCACTGGGTTAATTCCAGAGATGATTCACTGGGTTAATTCCAGAGATGAAGGGGTTGGCTTATGAGGAAAGGTTGAGCAGGCTGGGCCGATACTCATTGGAATTTAGAAGAATGAGAGGTGATCTTATTGAAACATAAGATACTGAGGGGGCTCGACAAGGTAGATGCAGAGAGAATATTTCCCCTTGTGGGGAAATCTAGAACGCGGGGGCACAGTTTTAGAATAAAGGGTCGCCCTTTTAGAACTGAGATGAGGAGGAATTTCTTCTCAGAGGGTCGTAAATCTGTGGAATTCTCTGCCCCAGAGAGCTATGGAGGCTGGGCCATTAAATACATTTAAGGTGGAGATAGACATATTTTTGCAAGATAAGGGAGTGAAGGGTTATGGGGAGCGGGCGGTGAAGTGGCTTTGAGCCCAAGACTCCAGCAGCAAGGAACTGGGTTGTCTGAAGATACATAATGTGGGCAACACAGCAGACCACCAAACTATCTGGGTCATGCTCAAGATAGCAGGAGTCCAAGTGAAGATGGAATTGGACACAGGATCGGCCTTAACGGTCATAAATAAGTGAGACTACAAAAGGTTATTCTCGCACATTCCCCTGAGGGATACGAAGATTGTATTGAAAACATACACGGGGCAAAAAGTATACCCCAAAGGAAAAATAAAAGTAAACGTGGTCTACAATGGTAAAGAAAGTCAGAAAATGGACTTATATGTGTTACCTGATGGAGGTCCGCCACTACTGGGACGTGAATGGATCCGGAAAATACAACTGGATTGGCATTCCATACGAGCACTGACTGTGGATGCCAGTAAGGAGGACGACGTCAAACCTGGACGACTGTCCAAAATCTTAGACGATGCTAAGGAGGTGTTCCAACAGGGACTTGGGACACTGAAAGGAATTACTGCAACCATCAAGGTTGAAGAAAATGCAAGCCCAAAATTTTTCAAAGCCAGACCGGTGCCTTATGCGATACGACCTGCTGTGGAAGCAGAGCTGGAAGGGTTAGAACGTTCAGGAGTACTGTCCAAAGTGGACTGGAGCGAGTGGGCCACACCCATTGTTCCTGTCATGAAGCGATCGTTGAGCAACACGCCTGGTGAACCTAGGAAGGTTCGCATCTGTGGTGATTTCAAAGTCACTGTTAATCCAGTTCTTCACACAGTGCAATATCCGCTTCCGCGGATTGAAGATATCTTTGCTTCGCTATCTGGCGGCAAGCACTTCACCAAGATAGACCTGGCGCAGGCGTACCTGCAGATGGAAGTTGATGAAGTGTCGAGACAGTATCTCACGATAAACACGCATAAGGGCTTATATCAGTATAATAGGCTGGTTTTTGGAGTGGCATCGGCTCCGGCTATTTGGCAACGGGCCATGGAACAGGTCTTGCAGGGAATTCTAGGGACACAGTGTTACTTGGATGACATCCTGGTTACAGGAGATAACGATAGTGATCACCTCGCGAATTTGGAACAGGTGCTCATCAGATTGAAAGAATATGGGCTAAGAGCTAATCGCCAGAAATGCGAGTTTTTTCAGAAGCAAATTTCGTACTGCGGCCACGTTATTGACAAGGAGGGGTTACATAAGTCCCTTGACAAGATTGAGGCAGTAGTCAAGGCTCCAGCACCGGAAAATGTGTCACAGTTGAGGTCGTTCCTCGGGTTGGTTAACTACTACCACAAGTTTTTACCAAATTTATCTACGGTGTTACACCCACTAAACACCCTCTTGCAAACGGGAATACCATGGAAGTGGAGCGATGACTGTAAGCGGGCTTTTCAGAAGAGCAAGGCGTTGATCACGTCTAAGGAAGTGTTGGCTCACTTTAACCCAACGCTACCTATTCGGTTGGCTTGTGATGCATCTCCCTATGGTATCGGGGCGGTGCTCTCACATAGGTTTCCAGATGGCTCGGAAAGGCCAGTCGCTTTTACATCCAGATCATTGACCTCCGCTGAGCGCAACTATGCTCAGATAGATAGGGAGGCCCTCAGCCTCGTGTGGGGAGTGAAGAAATTTAACCACTACCTGCACGGACAACAGTTTACACTGCTGACAGATCATCAACCATTGGTTTCCATATTCAATCCTAAGAAGGGTGTTCCGGTAATGACGGCGCAGAGGCTTCAGAGATGGTCCCTTTTCCTAGGGGCACATCAATACGATATTGAGTTCAAAGGTACAAAGCAACATGGTAATGCTGATGGGCTGTCGCGCCTGCCACTACCTACAGCGGAAGAGGCACCGGCAGTTGATCCTGTCGAGATATTTCACTCGACCATCATCGAATGCTTACCAGTCACCAATGCGGGTACTGAGAGAGAGACCCGAAATGACCCGACTGTCTCGGGTCTACGATTTGACGGTGAAGGGATGGCCAGCACATGGCGAACCACTGTTACCAGCATTCTCAGCCAGACGAGAACAGCTGTCCGTATGTCAAGGAACACTGATGTATGGAACAAGGGTGGTTATTCCTCCTAAATTACGGGAGAGAGTCTTAAAAGAATTGCATGAAGGTCATCTGGGGGGAGTCAAGGTGAAAAGCCTTGCTAGGGCTTATGTGTGGTGGCCAGGTATAGACAAACAAATAGAGGACCTGACAAAAAGCTGCTCAGAGTATCAAAAAGTTCAGAATGCACCTCCAATTGCACCGCTGCATCCGTGAGAATGGCCTTCAGCTCCATGGCAACGCGTGCATATTGACTTTGCAGGTCCATTCATGGATTCCATGTTTTTGATAGCAGTAGACGCACACTCTAAATGGCCAGAAGTGATCAAGATGTCGACCACTACCACTGAGAAGACGATTGCAGTCTTGAGAACTATATTTGCGAGGAATGGATTGCCCGAGCAAATTTGTTCAGACACGGACCACAGTTCGTGTCAGAAGAATTCCAGAAATTCATGAAAAAGAATGGGGTTAAACACTATACATCTGCCCCATACCATCCGGCTACAAATGGGTTGGCCGAGAGATTTGTACAAACATTCAAAAAGGCAATAAAGGCCATGTGTGAAGATCATATTCCACTACAACACAAGGTGGACAATTTCCTAATGGCATATCGAAACGCCACGCATGCAGTGACAAATCAAAGCCCTGCCATCATGTTCTATAACAGAAGGTTGCGGTCCCGGTTGGATTTGTTAAAACCCAATGTGAGACGGGAAGTTGAACACAAGCAATTCCAACACATAAATGAAAAGGCCACTCGGAGTTTTGAAATAGGACAACCAGTGTTGGCCAGGGACTATAGAAATGATAAATGGCAACCTGGAACAATTTGTGCACGGCAGGGGCCTTTGATGTACACGGTAGACACTGGGGAGAACGTAATACGACGTCATGCTGACCAACTTGTGGGATCAAGAACAAGGGTCAACCCCATGTCTCCGGCAGAGACACCAGTTGAAGAATTTATTGAGCCTGTAGCATCTACCTCGGACTCGGTTGTATTAGATGATGTTGAATCCATAGAAGATCAATTGAATGAGTCACCCCAGCAACGGGAACAAGAGATCCCTGAAAGGCGTTATCCGGCACGGATCCGGAAGCCTCCTCAGAGACTGAACCTTTGAATATTCATTGTGTGTAAATTGTATATATGTATATATATTCATGTACTGTATTAATGGGGTGTCCACTGTTAAGCTAAAAGGGGAGGAATTGTAGTGTATGTAACCTGTACTACCTTAAGAGGATACCTTAAGTGAAGGACTACTTTTAACAGCTCCTGTACACTGTAGTACCGGTAGTGACCACACCGGTATATAAACCCTGTGGAGTAATATGTATCTCAGTTCCCGCTCTGACCCTCAATCACTAAAGACCTGTTTAGTTACTCTCTGTTGTCTGTGTCGTGTTATTCATAATAACTGCACTTGTAAACACAGACTCAACAATATCCCTCAATCCTCTCTCTCGCCAGAAACACATCAAACAGCCTTGACCCCGTTTACACGGTCTGCTTCAATACCCTTTTAGTACATTATTCTACAACTTTGATTAACCTTTGGGTGAAAGCATTCCTCCTCCAGCTTCCCACAAGTGAATGATGCTGCACCCATTTATGGATAAGAATGGCAGTCCACATTTTTCAGGCACACTAGCCATCCCATTCCTGTCTCCCTTTATTCAACATAGAACACTTGTGTTATTGACTGAATCGTCTAACTCTTCAAAGCAATTATAAATGATCTATTGGGCTTGACATGAATTTGGCATCGGAAACTGAAATTAGGGTGTAGTGATATCAATCAGTGCATGAATCAACACGTGATAGATCAGTGCTAATTACTAGCACGGCATGTACTGGAGAACGCCTTATTCTACTTCCGTAACATCACCCAACTCACCCACCTCAGCCCATCTGCTGCGGAAACTCTCACCTGTGCCTTTTTCACCTCCAGACTCGACGATTCCGACGCTCTCTTGGCCGCCCTCCCAACTTCCGTAAACTTGAGCTCATCCAAAACTCTGCTGCCCGTGTCCTAACTCGCACCAAATCCCGTTCACCCGTCAACCCTGTGCTCGCTGACTTACACTGGCTCCCGGTCCAGCAACGCTTCGATTTAAAAATTCTCATCCTTGTTTCCAAATCCCTCCAGGGACTTGCCCCTCTCTATCTCTGTAACCTCCTCCAGCCCTATAACCCTCTGAGATCTCTGCGCTCCTCCAATTCTGACCTCTTGCGCATCCCCGATTTTAAATCATTCCACCATTGGTGGCCGTGCCTTCAACTGCCTAGGCCCTTAGCTCTGGAATTTCCTCCATAAACCTCTTCACCTCTCTCTCCTCCTTTAAGTTGCTCTATAAAAGCTACCTCTTGACTGGGCTTTTGGTCATCTGTTTTGGTGTCAAATTTTGTTTGATAATCGGGACATTTTACTATGTTAAAGGCAGTATATCAATGCAAGTTGCTGTTGTGTTGTCTTCAAGCACATTGAGCACAGATTGTAATCATTTTCTTCGGCACGTTGAGGGTTTTGCAGTGACACCTTGTGGTTCATTACAAGTTGCAGAATTAGGTTCATAAATAAAGAGGTTGGAGTAACACATACACCACAACATGCTGTACCCCAGAATGGGAGGTGGGCAGCTCCACAGGTGACTCCTGTATTTAGGGCAAGTCATTCTCGGGTAGCTCTGTGTAGCGACAGTGCCCAGCTGGCGTTTGATATTTCAAAACGACCTTGCACACGACTTGGTTAGAAACTGGATTTCTTGCAATGGTGTTTTTGGTTTTCAACTGAGCAGACAGAGAGCCAGCGAGGGAGAGAGAGAGAGAGAGAGAGAGAGGGGGGCCGGGACACGAGAGAGAGAGAGAGAGCCGGGACCAGAGAGAGAGAGAGAGAGAGGGGCCGGGACCAGAGAGAGAGAGAGAGAGAGAGAGAGAGAGAGAGAGAGACCGGGACCAGAGACAGAGAGAGGGAGGGGGAGAGGGGCCGGGACCAGAGATATATCCCTGAGTTACTCAGGGATATATCTGTTTATACACTATGGATAGATCTGTATTTTGTGTTCAACTGTAGGAGTCTACGTACTCCTAGCAAAAAATACTGAACTCGGAGAGGTTCAACAGAAAAGGTTTAATTCTTGAGACTGCATGTTGAACACAAAATGGCGTCAGAGCCTACACCAAGTCTGACTGCTTTTCATCAGTCCACAGCTTTGACTGCTCCTCCCCCGCTCTGGGCTTAACTATGTTGCAGATCGAGTTTCTTAAAGGTGTGATCCTTCTTAAAGGCATGACGCCCGATTTATAGTCTATGGACCGAAAAGCAGATTGTGTCCTTTCTGTGGTCGGTACGCCACACAGCTCCTCCCAGAATCCGCTAGTAGGGAGTGTACGAACCGGCGTGGCGGCTTGATGGCACGGCCGGAACGGCTCTTGGTGTCGGGAGCGGGGCAGTCGGATGCGTCAGGCTCTTAGGCGGTCTGCCCCGTGGTGGGGGTTGGCCCACTTGAACGGGTTCGTTGGGCTCTAGGTGCGCCAGCTTGAGCCGGTCGACCGACACCTTGTCAGTTCTGCCGCCCACTTCGAGGAGGAAGAACTTGTTCCCCGTCTGGAGTACCTTGTAGGGTCCGTCATATGGGGGCCGTAGAGGTCCTCGGTGGGCGTCATGGCGCACGAAAACAAATTTGGCCATGTGCAGGCTAGGTGGTACGCGGGTTGCTGGTTCGCCGTGCCGGCCGGTACCGGAGCGAACTGTTGTGCTCGGTTGGCGAAAGCGCGGCGTTGCTGGTCAGCCGACCAGGGGGTCGTGGCGGTGGGCAGGAACTCTCCGGGTACGCGCAGCGGCTGGCCGTACATGAGTTCCGCCGCCGAGGCTTGCAGGTCTTCCTTGACCGTGGAGCATAGGCCAAGTAGCACCCACGGGAGGCGGTCGATCCAAGCCTCGTCCTCGAGGCTGGCGCGGAGGGACGCCTTCATGGACCTGTGGAATCGCTCGCACAGTCCGTTGGCTTGGGGGTGGTAAGCCATGGTGCGGTGAACGGCCACCCCGAGGTTTCGGGCGATGGCGGCCCACAGATCAGAGGTGAACTGCGGGCCTCTATCCGATGTCATGTCGGAGGGGACGCCGAACCGAGCGACCCAGGTACCGATGAACGCCCTCGCGATGTCGGCGGTGGTGGTGGACGTCAGTGGAATGGCCTCGGGCCAGCGGGTGGTACGGTCCACGAATGTCAGCAGGTGCGTGTGACCTTGTGATGGCGGCAGGGGGCCGACGAGGTTGATGTGGACGTGGTCAAACCTTCTTTCTGGCACGGTGAACTCCTCGAGTGGGGCTTTGACGTGCTGGTGGATTTTGGCACGCTGGCAAGCTATGCAGGATCTGGACCAGATGCGCACATCTTTGCGCAGGCCACGCCAGACAAATCGGTTGGCCACCAGTCTAATGGACGCGCGGGTGCCGGGGTGTGAGAGGCCGTGGACGATGTCGAACACCCGTTTTCGCCAGGACGCCGGGACTATGGGGCGGGGTTGCGCCAAGGAGGTGTCGCATTTGACTGTGACGGCGGACGGGCCGCAGGCGACGTCGGTCAGTCGCAGCCCTGGGAGGGTTGTGGGCGCGGAGAGCAGATCGGGGTCAGTGCGTTGCTCCGCTGCCAGTTGAGCATAGTCCACTGCCAGGTGGGCGCCGTGGACGGCGGGGCGGGATAGGCAGTCGGCCACCACGTTGTCTCGACCGGAGACGTGCCGGATGTCCGTGGTGAATTCGGACACCTCGGCGAGGTGGCGTTGTTGCCTGGCTGACCACGGGTCCGCAGATTTCGCCATAGCGAATGTCAGGGGTTTGTGGTCGACAAACGCGGTGAAGGGGCGGCCCTCCAGAAGAAATCTAAAATGGCGGACTGCCAGGTACAGTGCGAGGAGCTCGCGGTCAAAGGCGCTGTATTTAGCCTCCGGGGGGGGCGCAGTTAGCGGCTGAAAAAGGCCAGCGGTTGCCAGGCCCCGTCGACCCACTGTTCGTACACGGCGCCGACCGCGTGGTCGGAGGCGTCCGTGGTGAGGGCCACCCTGGCATTGGGCTGTGGGTGAGCGAGCATGGTGGCGTTGGCGAGCGCCTTTTTGGTCGAGTCGAAAGCGGTCAACATGTCCGCCGACCACTCGATTGCCATTCTGTCTTTCTTACCCCGGAGGGCTTCGTATAGGGGCCGCATGAGGGAGGCCGCTCCAGGAATGAAGCGGTTGTAAAAGTTGATCATCCCGAAGAACTCCTGGAGGCCTTTGATGGTGGTAGGCCGGGGGAACTGCTGGACGGCTTGCACCTTGGCGGGCAGGGGAATGGCTCCGTCCTGCGTGATGTGGTGGCCGAGGAATTTGATCCTGCTGAGGCCGAATTGGCACTTGGCTGGGCTGATGATGAGCCCGTGCTCACTGAGCCGCTGGAACAGGGTGCGGAGGTGCTCGATGTGTTCCTGCTTGGAGGAACTAGCTACCAGGATGTCATCCAGGTAGACAAAGAGGAACTTCAGGTCCCGGAGGACTGAGCCCATGAGCCGCTGGAAGGCCTGGGCCGCGTTTTTGAGGCCGAAGGGCATTCGGAGGAACTCGAATAGCCCAAAAGGGGTGATTATGGCCGTCTTGGGAACATCCGTGGGGTGGACTGGCACCTGATGGTAACCGCGCATCAGGTCGACTTTGGAGAAGACTGAGCGGCCGGCCAGTCTAGCCGAGAAGTCTTGAATGTGCGGTATGGGGTACCTGATATACCTATCAATTCGTCCAATAAAAGGCGACGAGTTAGGAACGTAACTAAAGGTTTTTATTGACTAAATAACAGAGCCCACCCTCGTGGGTGATCGGGTCCAACAAGGAGGAATACCAGCCAGTCGACTACCTTTATACCTGGGCAGGTAGGTGGAGCCATGGGCGGAGTCGGAGGTGGTCAGCCCAGGTATAACAGCGCGACAAGAGGCGACCTCGTATCGTGATACAACAGTGATAACAATACAACAGTGATAACTATAGTGTAACGATAAAAGTGGTTTACCACATTCACCCCTTGTTTAGATTTGAGTCCGGCGGGGTGAAGTGTACTACCAGTTCTGGTATGTCAGTCTGTCCGGAGGCCTCGTAAGCCTCTCCGATCGTCGCAGCGGCGGTGCTGCATTATCCGGTGTTAGTGCTGGTGTCTGCGTGGTCGGCGAAGGCTCGTGGGGTTCCGGCATGCCGTCTACCTGGGCTGGAATTGGGGGGGTGGTGGGGGGGGTAAAGGTGGTGTCTCCGGAGTGCCCGAGGGTGCGAGGTCTCGTAAGGAGACAGTGTCCTCCCGCCCGTCTGGGTAAGCCACGTAGGCGTACTGGGGGTTGGCGTGCAGGAGGTTCACCCTTTCGACCAGGGGGTCTGTTTTATGGGCCCTCACGTGCTTTTGCAGCAAGACGGGCCCCGGAGAGGTCAGCCAGGTTGGTAGAGTGGTTCCCGTAGTCGACTTCCTGGGGAAAACAAACATTCGTTCATGGGGGGTGGCGTTAACGGCAGTGCAAAGTAGTGACCGGATGGAGTGCAGCGCTGTCGGGAGGACTTCCTGCCAGCGGGAGGTTGGGAGGCCCTTAGACTTTAAGGCTAAGAGGACGGCCTTCCATACCGTCGCGTTCTCTCTTTCCACCTGGCCGTTCCCTTGGGGGTTGTAGCTGGTGGTCCTACTTGCTGCAATACCTCTCGCTAGTAGGAACTGACGGAGTTCCTCGCTCATGAAAGAGGAGCCCCGGTCACTATGTATATAGTTTGGGAACCCGAACAAGGCGAAGAGGTCGTTCAGGCATTTAATGACCGTGGTACTGGTCATGTCTGGGCAGGGGAAGGCAAAGGGGAAACGGGAGTACTCATCAACAATGTTGAGGAAGTACACATTACGGTCAGAGGACGGGAGGGGCCCCTTTAAGTCGATGCTCAGGCGCTCGAAGGGGCGGGTGGCCTTGATCAGGCTTGCTCTGTCCGGCCTAAAGAAGTGCGGTTTGCACTCGGCGCAGGTCTGGCAGTTCCTGGTTATGGTCCTGACCTCCTCGATGGAGTAGGGCAGGTTGCGGGCCTTAATGAAGTGGTAAAGTCTGGTGACCCCGGGGTGGCAGAGGTCGTTGTGGAGGGTCTGAAGTCTATCACTTTGCGCGCTGGCGCATGTAATTCGTGACAGAGCATCGGGGGGTTCGTTCAGCTTACCTGGCCGGTACAAGATATCATAATCGTAGGTGGAGAGCTCGATTCTCCACCTCAAGATCTTGTCATTCTTGATTTTGCCCCTCAGCTTGTTATTAAACATAAAAGCGACCGAACGTTGGTCGGTAAGGAGGGTAAATCGTTTGCCTGCCAGGTAGTGCCTCCAGCGTCGTACCGCCTCCACAATCGCCTGGGCCTCCTTCTCGACCGACGAGTGTCGGATCTCAGGGCCCTGTAGGGTCCTTGAGAAGAAGGCCACCGGTCTCCCCTCCTGGTTAAGGGTGGCGGCTAGGGCGAAGTCGGATGCATCGCTCTCGACTTGGAAGGGGATGGACTCATCCACTGCGTGCATAGTGGCCTTGGCTATGTCTCCCTTAATGAGGGAGAAGGCTGCGCACGCTTCCTCCGTAAGGGGGAAGGATGTGGACTTCATGAGGGGTCTGGCTTTGTCCGCATAATTGGGCACCCATTGGGCATAGTAGGCGAAGAGCCCCAGGGTTCTCTTAAGTGCCTTAGGGCAGTGGGGGAGGGGTAGCTCCATGAGGGGGCGCATTCTTTCGGGGTCGGGGCCGATGAGTCCGTTCTCTACTACACAGCCAAGGATGGCAAGGCGCGAGGTGTTAAACACACATTTCTCCTTATTGTAGGTGAGGTTCAGCCGTTGGGCTGTACGGAGGAATTTCTCCAGATTCACGTCGTGGTCCTGCCGGTCGCGGCCGCAGATGGTGACGTTATCTAGGTAGGGGAATGTGGCCTGCAGTCCGTTCTGGTCAACCATCCGGTCCATCTCCCTTTGGAAGACCGAGACCCCGTTGGTGACACCGAAGGGGACCCTAAGGAAGTGGTATAGGCGCCCATTCGCCTCGAAGGCGGTGTACTGGCGGTCCTCGGGGTGGATAGGGAGTTGGTGGTAGGCCGACTTAAGGTCGATGGTCGAGAATACGCGGTATTGTGCAATCTGATTGACCATGTCAGATATGCGGGGAAGGGGGTATGCGTCCAGCTGGGTGTATCTGTTTATGGTCTGGCTGTAGTCGATGACCAGGCGATTTTTATCGCCGGTCTTAACGACCACGACCTGGGCACGCCAGGGGCTGTTGCTCCCCTCGATGATGCCCTCCTTCAGGAGACGCTGCACCTCAGAGCTAATGAAAGCTCTGTCCCCAGCGCTGTACCGCCTGCTCTTGGTAGCGACGGGTTTGCAGTCGGGGGTGAGGTTAGCGAACAGGGAAGGTGGCGGCACCTTGAGGGTGGATAGGCTGCAGGTGTTACGCGGTGGGCGGTTTAACCTTCGCTGGTTGTCGACTGTGAGTGGGGGGAGGGGTCCACCGTATGCTAGGGTTACACTTTGGAGGTGGGATTGGAAGTCCAGCCCTAGTAGGACGGCAGCGCAGAGCTGGGGGAGGACGAGGAGTTTAAAGTTTTTATACTCTGTACCCTTAACCGACAAGGCCACAGCACAGTAGCCGCTAATGTCCGTGGCGTGGGACCTCGATGCCATCGAGATTCGGTTGCGCGTTGGCAGGACAGGGAGGGAGTAGTGGCTCACCGTGTCTGGGTGGATGAAGCTCTCCGTGCTTCCGCTGTCGAACAGGCAGGTCGTGGCGTGGCCGTTTACTTTGATGTCCATCATCGACTTGGACAGGTGGTGTGGGCGGGCTTGATCCAGAGTGACGGAGGCTAGCGTGTAGGTAAGCGAGTCGTTGTCGTCTGCGGGCGAGGCGGTCGTCGGGTCCGGGGGCCCGGTGGCAGTCGGGCGTGGTGTGTAAAATGGCGTCTCCCACGAGGTAGGACAAAATGGCGGAGAAGATGGCTGCCCCCATAACTCACATGAGGCACTATTGGGGTCGGTTGCCTTGATCAAAGATGGCCGCCCCCATGACTCACGTGTGGGGATACTGGCCTCAGTTGCCGTGAAAGAAGATGGCCGCCCCCACAGTTCGCATGAGGCACTGCTGGCCTCTGAAGATCCGCTCCTGCAGGCCTTAGAGAAGTGGCCTTTCTTCCTGCAGGTTGTGCAGGTAGAGTTCCTGGCTGGGCAGCGCGACCTCGGGTGCTTCTCCTGGCCGCAAAAGAAGCAGCCGGCGGCCCGATCGCGGGTGCCCGATGTCGGAGCCGGTACCGGGGGTGGCGGGCCCGGTCGGGTCCGGGACGCCGACGCTGAGGTAGGTCCCGGGGGCGGCGCTGCGAAGGGTATTGCGGTAGGGGTCGGGCCCGAGTCCCAGGGTCGCGAGCAGTACCTGGAAAACACCTCCTGGTCCTGATGGGCCACCTCCAGGGAGAGAGCGAGGGCTTCAGCTTTGTCCAGGTCGAGGTCTTTAGCTTCAAGCAGTCTTTGCCGTGAGTAGTCGGACCGTAGGCCTTTCACAAAGGCATCGCGGATATTATCTTCCGTATTTTCAACAGCCGTCACCGCTTTAAAGTCACAGTTCCTGCCGAGTGCTCTTAGCACCCGTAAAAATTCAGCTACAGACTCTCCTGGCTGTTGCGGGCGGGATCTTAGGAGGTGCCTGGTGTACATGTAATTTACCGGGCTGCGGTACTGCTGTTTCAGTAGGTAGATAGCGGCCTCGTACGTAGTCGTGTCCTGTATGAGTGCGTATACTCTCGGGCTCGCTTGGGCGTTCAGAAGTCTTAGTTTGGATCTCTGCGGGGCGCCGGATTCTTCCAGGTAGGATTCGAAGCAGTCCAGCCAGTGTTTGAAGTTGAGGGCTGCGTTTGCTGCCTGTGGGTTTAGATCCAGGTACGGTGGTTTGAGGGCTTGCAGCCAAGCCGGCTGGTGTGGCTGTGCTTCTGGGAGGGCTTCTGGCTGGCCAGTAGTAGACATCTTTAAAATTTAGTCAATAAAATTGATATACCTATCAATTCGTCCAATAAAAGGCGACGAGTTAGGAACGTAACTAAAGGTTTTTATTGACTAAATAACAGAGCCCACCCTCGTGGGTGATCGGGTCCAACAAGGAGGAATACCAGCCAGTCGACTACCTTTATACCTGGGCAGGTAGGTGGAGCCATGGGCGGAGTCGGAGGTGGTCAGCCCAGGTATAACAGCGCGACAAGAGGCGACCTCGTATCGTGATACAACAGTGATAACGGTGATAACAATACAACAGTGATAACTATAGTGTAACGATAAAAGTGGTTTACCACAGTACCGATCCGGCGTGGTGGTGTCGTTTAGGCGCCGGTAGTCGCCACAGGGGCGCCATCCCCCGTCGGGTTTGGTGACGATGTGGAGTGGGGAGGCCCAGGGGCTGTTGGAGCGGCGGATGATGCCGAGCTGTTCCATTGTGGCGAACTCGGCCCGCGTGATCTCCAGCTTGGCCGGGTCCAGCCTGCGGGCGTGGGCATACACCGGTGGGCCTGTGGTGGGATGAAGTGTTCTACCCCGTGCTTAGCAACTTTGGCGGAGAAGGTCGGGTTGGTGAGGGCTGGGAACTCAGCCAGGAGTGCTGAGTAGTCGTCCGTTGAGCGGGCGTGGCACTGCCATGCCATTTTGGCGGGTTGGCGGGGGGGGGGGGCCATGGCGCCCGGGATAGGTGACATGGTGTTCATGTCCACGAGGCGGCGCCGAGGCATGTCGACCAACAGGCCGTGGGCGCACAGGAAATCCGCACCGAGGAGCGGGGAGAGCACCTTGGCGGTGATAAACTCCCAGTGGTAGCGGCGGCCTGCGAGGTCGATGGTGACGGTGCGGGTGCCGTACGTCCGGATGTCGGTGCCATTGGCGGCAGCCTGCGCAGGGCCGCGGCCACCTCGCTGGATCTCGAGGGCGGACGCGGGGATGATGCTGTGCTACGCGCCCGTGTCGCATAGGAAACGGCGTCCGGAGGCGCTGTCCGTAACGTACAGCAGCGCGCCTGCTTGCCCCACGGCCATCGTGTAGGCCGGTGTGGGGGCGGTTGGAAACGTGCAGGGATGGCTGCAGCGGCGTGCCCGTGCGCTGAACCGGGTATGGAAGTAGCAGTAGCCCTGGGTCAGAGGGCTTGGGGGACGTGGGGGCCTGGGGGGCCTCGTGGCCGAGCTGTGTGGCCACGCGATAGAGGGTGGAGCGCGCGCCGACGCTGCGGAGGCCAGGTCGGGGGCGATGGCGTGGTTGGAGCTGGCGGACAGGAGCTTATCGGCTTCGTCGGCCAGGACCTGGAGGTCCGAGAGGCTGGACGCCACGATCGCCGGGCGGATGCTGGGAGGTAGTTGGCGGATAAAGAGCGTGCGGAAGAGGGAGCCGGGTGGTTTCTCGTCGGTCAGAGCAAGCATGTGTGAGAGCAAGTCTGACGGCGTGGAGTCACCGAGGCCCGGGAGGTCGAGGAGGTGGCGGTTGCGCAAAAATTGGGAGGCTGTGAATTTTTTAAGGAGCGCGGTCTTGAGATGTGCGTACTTGCCTTCCTCTGAAGGGTTTTGTAGTGTTGTCCAGACTTTCGTGATTGTGGAGCTGCCCAGGGAGGCGAGGAGGTAGTCGTACATCGTTGCGTCGGCGGTGATGCCGCGGAGTTGGAATTGCGATTCGGCTTGAAGGAACCAGGCGGTGGCTAGGTTCTCCCAGAATTCCGGCAGCTTCACAGAAACTGCGTTTGTGTCAGCCATGGTTACGCTTAGGAGTCGTCCTGAGCGTCGGGGTCACCAATGTAGGAGTCTACGTACTCCTAGCAAAAAATACTGAACTCGGAGAGGTTCAACAGAAAAGGTTTAATTCTTGAGACTGCATGTTGAACACAAAATGGCGTCAGAGCCTACACCAAGTCTGACTGCTTTTCATCAGTCCACAGCTTCGACTGCTCCTCCCCCGCTCTGGGCTTAACTATGTTGCAGATCGAGTTTCTTAAAGGTGTGATCCTTCTTAAAGGCATGACGCCCGATTTATAGTCTACGGACCGAAAAGCGGATTGTGTCCTTTCTGTGGTCGGTACGCCACACAACCATGAATGTTTTTCGATGCTTTGGCAACATAAGATGTACCTTGTCATGCCAATAAAGCGATTTGAATTGAATTGAATTGAGAGAGAGAGAGAGAGAGAGAGAGAGAGAGGGGGGCCGGGACCAGAGAGAGAGAGAGAGAGGCCGGGACCAGAGAGGGGGGGAGGAGCAGGGCGGAACTCGGCCAATATCCATTAATAATCACTATCCAAAAAAGAGCCACCAAATTTTGGAATCACCTACAAATGAGCAACCCCCAATGCTATCACTACGACGCCCTGAAATGCCAAGAGCTGACCATAAAGAAGAATACCCTCAGTCAACTAGTCCTGGGACTCAGTGAAGTAACTACTAACAATAACCAGCCCCAGGACAGTGACAGGGTAACACAAAGAATTCGACCCAACACAATCGTCGCTAAGCAAAAGGAAAAATATCTGACATATTGGGCAGAAACAACAAAAACCCAAAGCAAACTCAATTGCTACTTGGCCCTAAACAGACAATACAACATAGCTGATTACCTGACCATGGTAAAGGATAACAAACTGAGAAGAATCTTGACAAGGTACAGACTTAGCGAACATAGCCTAGCGATCGAAAAAGGCAGACACAGGCAGACCAGGCTGCCAAGAGAAGACAGGATATGCTCTCACTGCAGTCAGGGAGTAGTGGAGACAGAGATGCACTTCCTCACAGCCTGTGGAAAATATCAGGGCATCAGGGAGATTTTCTACCAAAAATTCTCACAAATATGCCCTGAATTCAGAAATCTGAATGACAACCAAAAACTCCCATTCCTACTGGGGGAGGAGAGAAGCTGTGTAACACTGGCGGCACACTATGTTACAGCTTGCTATGAACAGAGGGACAACCAGTAAACTAAGAAAAGAGTATATATAAACAATGCGAATGTATATTTATACACTCAGGGATATACCTGTTTATACACTGTATGAATAGAACTGCGTTTATGTGTTCAACCATAAATGTATTTTGATGCTTTGGCAACATAAGATGTACCTTATCATGCCAATAAAGCGATTTGAATTTGAATTGAGAGAGAGAGAGAGAGAGAGAGAGAGGGAGGGGCCGGGACCAGAGAGAGAGAGAAAGAAAGAGAGGGGCCGGGACCAGAGAGAGAGAGAGAGAGAGTGAGAGTGAGAGAGAGAGAGAGCCAGGACCAGAGAGAGAGAGAGAGAGAGGGGCCGGGACCAGAGAGAGAGAGAGGGAGAGAGGGGCCAGGACCAGAGAGAGAGAGAAAGAAAGAGAGAGAGAGGCCGGGACCAGAGAGAGGGAGAGAGGGGCCGGGACCAGAGAGAGAGAGAGAGAGAGAGAGAGAGAGAGAGAGAGGCCGGGACCAGAGAGAGAGAGAGGGGGAGAGAGGGGCCGGGACCAGAGAGAGAGAGAAAGAAAGAGAGAGGCCGGGACCAGAGAGAGGGAGAGAGGGGCCGGGACCAGAGAGAGAGAGAGAGAGAGAGAGAGAGAGAGAGAGAGAGAATATGTTACCGGGCCCTAAAGAGAGAATATAAACTGGCAGACTATCTCTCGACCATCAGAGACACAAAACAGAGACAGACCCTCACCAGGTACAGACTAAGCGACCACCAACTGGCAATTGAAAAAGGAAGATACAAGAAATCCTGGCAGCCTAGAGAGAATAGATTATGTGATCAATGTCTGGCCGGCGAGGTTGAGACAGAGATGCACTTCCTCCTAAAATGCGAAAAATTCAACAAAACAAGAAACATATTATTTGACAAGCTCAGCCAAACAACTCCAGATTTCAAAGAATTGGATGACCTGTCAAAATTAAGATTAGTCCTGGGAGAAGGAGACAGACCATACCTTGGTGCCAAATATGTAACAACATGTCACAACCTGAGGACTGTTTAAAATTAATACTGAATGTACCCAACGATGTTCAACGACTGTTTAAATTAACATTGTTTAAATTAATATTGTATGTACCCAACGAAGGTCAAAATTGTTTGACACCTACAGAATGTTGGAAAACTGTACTTTTTGTTATGTAAGCTTTGGCAATATGGTTCCCTGTAAACTTTCATGCCAATAAAGCATTTGAATTGAATTGAATTGAATTGAATTGAGAGAGAGGGAGGGGGGCCGCGACCAGACAGAGACACGCACACACAGCGAGAGAGACACATACACACAGTCAGCGAGAGGGAGACAGACAGCGAGTGAGCAAGAGTCACAGAGCAAGAGCGTGACAGCGAGAGTGAGAGTGCAGGAGCGAGCAGCAAATAGCTGGGTGATTGAGTAACAGCAGTGTGAATGTGCCGAGCGGAGAGCACCCTCTGCTGGCAGCAAAAGCCGACTGCACGCGATATTCCCAGGCAGTCTCCCATCCGAGTACTAACCAGGCCTGACTCTGCTTAGTTTCCAAGATTGGCCATGCCTTTTTTATGTATTAGATTTATTTAACCTTAAACACATTTACAACATTGTGATCATTCCTTTACCAGTTTTTAGCTACAGAAATTAAAGACATTAACAGCATCGTTATTATTCTATTACACCGTACAGTTTTTCCTTTACCATTTATTAGCTTCAGAAATTAAAGTTCAATTTGTCGCTCGTGACATATTAATCTATTGAACTTCAAAAACTGGTGAAAAAAGTCATCCTTAAAATCTTTTCCAAATAATCAGTCCTCAAAGCCTTATAAAGCCCGGTTAGTCTATATTTGAAATACTCTTTGGTTTATTCTCCTGCCCTATAAATCAGAGCATTCCTTCATTGCACAATCACAAATCTAGCCAAAATGAACATTAAATTAATCGCCGCTCCGTTAGGCTCTCCTGCAATCCCCATCTCAAAATAGAGTCCCATGGGATTCCCGTTCCTGCTCTTGGCCCTCAACCAGCAAGAAAATCTGACAACTGTCGAACATAGTGCTTAAAATCATTTAACTGCGGACATAAGACCAGTAAATGGGACAGCGCCTTGTCCTGTGACTCACATGGATGGCTTTCCCTTTTACTTAAAGGCTTACAGTTCTATCGCTCTCTCTCGTTGCTACTTTCCATTTCTCTTTCCCCTCTTCTCTTCCACCCCACGTCTACAGCAGTCTCCTCTTCTCCAACCGCTCTGCCTCCCTCCCTGACTAACTACAGGTCCTACCCTTCATTGCCTTCCCCTTGCTTCAACCTTTAAAACTCCATTAGCTTCACCATTCCTTCCCTTGCTCACTCACCCAATCATACACTGTTACAGAAGCCCTGCTTCATCCTGCCTCCACACAGTCGCCTCCCCCGCCTGGACACTTTTAAAAGCTCCAGCCCACACCCCAATCCAAGTCTTGTTTGCCCAATTCAGATCAAAGAACCATTCCTTATCTAATTCACCCAATTACAGAATGTTACAAAAGCCCAGTCTCTCCCCCGCCTGGATGCTTTTAAAAGCTCCAGCCCACACTCCAATTCAAGTTTTGTTTGCCCAATTCAGATCATAGAATCATACAGCACAAAGATGTATAGAGATACTGTGGAGGAGCCACAAGAAACTCAGTGTACTTTAGTATAATCCCCTTAATTGTATTATAGTGCAGCCGGGGACTGCACCTTTAAACTGATTGTTACCTTTACAGTGTGTGTTTGCCTTTATCCTGCGTGGTGACGTCATGACGCCGATCACGTGACCGCCAGTGGCGCGAAGAACGTGGGGACGTCAGCTTAAAGAACTTTCCAGCAGTCTTCGACTACCTGGCATCTTGAACGAACGTGTTTTGATTTTCTCCTCGTAACATCCAGCAAACTTCGTTGTTATTAAATTCCAGTCTTTTAATCCATCGAGTTGAGCTGAATTATTTAGTTAGGAACCTCCGTTCCTACATTGGTGACCCCAATCTCGTCGAACAAACTTCGAAGAGAATTCAACATGAGCACAAATGCCGTCGCCCTCAAATTGCCTCAGTTCTGGGAGCAGCAACCAGAAGCTTGGTTCATAGATACATAGAAGATAGGAGCAGGAGTAGGCCATTCGGCCCTTCGAGCCTGCTCTGCCATTCAATGAGATCATGGCTGATCATCCAAATTCAGTACCCTGTCCCTGCCTTCTCCCCATATCCCTTGATCCCTTTAGCCTTAAGAAATATATCCAACTCTTTCTTGAATATACTTAATGAACTGGCCTCCACCGCCCCCTGTGGCAGAGAATTCCACAGGTTCACCACTCTCTGGGTGAAGAAATTCCTCCTCATTTCAGTCCTAAATGGCTTACCCCTTATCCTTAGACTATGACCCCTGGTTCTGGACTCCCCGGCCATCAGAAACATCCGCCCTGCATCTAGTCTGTCCAGGCCTGACAGAATTTTATAGGTTTCGATGAGATCCCCTCTCAATCTTCTAAACTCCAGTGAGTATAAGCCCAATCGACCCAATCTCTCTTCATACGTCATTCCTGCCATCCCAGGTATCAGCCTGGTGAATCTTCGCTGCACTCCTTCCATGGCAAGAACGTCCTTCCTCAGGTAAGGCGACCAAAACTGCACACAATACTCAAGGTGTGGTCTCACCAAGGCCCTGTACAACTGTAGCAAGACATCCTTGTTCTTCTACTCGAACCCTCTTGCTACGAAGGCCAACATACCATTTGCCTTCTTAACCGCCTGCTGCACCTGCATGCTTACCTTCAGCGACTGGTGTACAAGAACACCCAGGTCTCTTTGCACTTCCCCTTCTCCCAAACTATTACCATTCAAATAATAATCTGCCTTCCTGTTTTTGCCACCAAAGTGGATAACCTCACATTTATCCACATTATAGTGCATTTGCCATGTTTCTGCCCAATCACCCAACCTGTCCAAATCGTGCTGGAGTTTCACGACATCCTCCTCACAGCATACCCTCCCCGCCAGCTTTGTGTCGTCTGCAAATTTGGAGATATTACATCCAATTCCCTCGTCCAGATCATTAATATATATTGTGAACAGCTGGGGTCCTAGGACCGATCCTTGCGGTACCCCACTAGTCACTGCCTGCCACTCGGAAAACGACCCGTTTATTCCAACTCTTTGCTTTCTGTCTGCCAACCAGTTCTCTATCCAAGTCAATACCTTGCCCCCAATCCCATGTGCCTTAATTTTGCACGCTAATCTCTTATGTGGGACCTTATCGAAAGCCTTCTGAAAGTCCAAATACACCACATCCACTGGTTCTCCCTTATCTATTTTACCAGTTACATCCTCAAAAAATTCCAGTAGATTAGTCAAGCATGATTTACCTTTTGTAAATCCATGTTGACTTTGTCCGATCCAGTCACTGCTTTCCAAGTGCTCTGCTATTACATCTTTTATAATGGACTCTAGCATTTTCCCCACTACCGATGTCAAGCTTACCGGTCTATAATTCGCCGCCTTTTCTCTGCCACCTTTTCTGAATAGTGGGGTAACATTAGCTACCCGCCAATCCATGGGTACCGTTCCAGAGTCTATCGGGTTCTGGAAGATGACCAGCAATGCATCTACTATTTCTAGGGCCACTTCCTTAAGTACCCTGGGATGTAGATTATCAGGCCCTGGGGATTTATCGGCCTTCAGTCCCATCAATTTTCCGAACACCATTTCCCTACAAATACTGATTTCTTTCAGTTCCACCCTTTCATCAGACCCTATATTCCCCGGCATCTCTGGGAGGTTATTTGTGTCCTCCTTTGTGAAGACAGAACCAAAATATGTATTTAGTTGGTCTGCCATTTCTTTGTTCCCCATTATAAATTCCCCCGATTCTGACTGCAAGGGACCTACGCTTGACTTCACCAATCTTTTTCTCTTCACATATCTATGTTCCTACAGACGGAAGCACAGTTTCACCTGCGGGAGATCGTAGCGGATTCGACCCGTTATTTTTACGTGGTCTCCACTCTCGACAGCGCCACGGCCTCGAGGGTCGTCAGCCTACTGAGCAGTCCACCAGACGAGGGCAAGTATGAGGCCCTCAAAGCTCGTTTACTGCAAATATTTGGCCTTAACAAATCAGAGCGCGCACGCAGGCTCATTGCCATGCCAAGCATCGGGGACTCAAAGCCTTCGGAATTAATGAGCCAAATGCTCACCCTACTTGGTTCGGAAGACCAATGTTTTTTATTCCAAGAACTTTTCCTCTGCCAGCTACCTGACGCGGTGCAGACAGCCTTGGCCAGCTCGGAGATCACCGACTGTGTTAAGCTCGCGGCAGAGGCAGACAAAATTTTTGCACTCTCACAGCAGTGCTGTGCAGCCATGAGGCGCCCTTCTCCTGCGCGTGTGAAGCCCAGCCCTCCTCCAGCAGGCTGGTGCACGTACCACGCCCGTTTTGGCGCCAAAGCTCGATGCTGCAAGCCTCCCTGCAGTTTCTCCCCCCCAAAAAATCCTTCAGCAAGCCATCGCCCTTCGAAAAGGACGACAAGCCCTGAAAAGCGCGTTCAATTTACCATGGCGGTCGGTTCAACGGGGAAATTACTTTATGTTACGGATTCCACAACGGGGGAGGCGATTCCTCTGCAACACTGGGTCCCAGTGCAGCATTTTGCCAGCTTCCAGGCTGGATCTACAATCCAGCGGCCGCGGCCCTGCACTCGAGGCAGCCAATGGCGCGGCGATTCGCACTTTTGGGAAACGGACGGTTACCGTTACTTTCGGCGGTCAGCAGTTCTTCTGGCAATTTATCACTGCCACAGTGTCACAGGCCATACTAGGAGCCGACTTCTTTTGTGCAAATGGTTTTCTAGTCGACGTCAAAAACTGCCGCCTTATTCACGCGTCCACTTACCACGCGGTGCCCTGCCACCGCAGCACCGCCGTGTCCTGGTCGGTCGCCTGTGCGGTACCAGTTCAAGACGGGTTTACACGCCTACTCAGCGAGTTTCCAGAGCTCACCTGGCCTACCTTCTCGGCAGCAGTCACGAAACATGGTGTGGCACACCGGTTTATGCCCGGGCGCGCAGGTTAGAACCCAGCAAACTCGCGGCGGCTAAAGCCGAATTCCAAACAATGGAGCGCCTCGAGTTCGTCCGACGCTCCGACAGTCCTTGGTCCTCTCCACTGCATATCGTCCCCAAACCAGGTGGAGGGTGGCGGCCTTGCGGTGACTACAGACGACTAAACGATGCCACGACTCCTGACAGGTATCCCATACCTCATATCCAGGATTTCTCAGCACATTTGGCTGGAAACTCAATATTTTCAAAGGTGGATCTCGTCCGTGGGTATCACCAGGTCCCGGTGCACCCCCAAGATGTTCCCAAGATGGCGGACATCACACCTTTTGGCCTTTTCGAATTTCTCAGAATGCCTTTCGGGTTAAAAAATGCAGCGCAGGCTTTCCAGCGGCTCATGGACTCTGTTTTACGGGATTTGCCTTTCCTTTTCGTATATCTGGACGATAGACTCGCCGCTAGCAAGAACCCCAAGGAACACTTGTTACATCTGCGCCAGCTCTTCACTCGGTTAAGCCAGCATGGCCTCATTGTCAACCCGGCCAAATGCCAATTCGGTCTCACCAGCATCGATTTCCTGGGGCGCAGGATAACATCGGACGGCGCCGTTCCACTAGCCACCAAGGTCAAGGCTGTTACAGCTTTTCCACGTCCCCTCGCTGTTAAGTCCTTGCAGGAATTCCTGGGGATGGTTAATTTTTACCATCGTTTTGTCCCCAAGGCAGCGCAGTTGATGCAACCGCTGTATGAAGCACTGAAAGGGAAATCTGGCAAAGACCTCATCAACTGGACTCCCCAGATGGACCGGGCCTTCCTGGATACCAAAGCAGCACTGGCAGATGCAACCATGCTGGCACACCCTATTCGAGGCGCAACCATCGCTCTCACGACGGACGCTTCGGACTACGCCATTGGAGCGGTGCAGGAGCAGTGGGTAGACGGGACTTGGCAGCCGCTGGCCTTTTTCAGCCGCCAACTACGCAAGAACGAACGCAAGTACAGCACGTTCGGTAGGGAGTTGCTCGTCCTGTTTTTGGCTAGTCGACAGTTTCGCTTTCTGCTAAAAGGACGCCCGTTCACCGCGTTTGTGGACCACAAACCACTCACGTTTGCCATGGCCAAAACGTCTGAACCTTGGTCAGCGCGGCAACAGCGCCACCTCACCTTCATTTCGGAATTCACCACCGATCTATGACACGTCTCGGGCAAGGACAATCTCGTGGCCGATTGCTTCTCCCGCGCTCCTGTCCTGGCAGTTAACCTGGGCGTCGATTTTGCTGGCTTAGCGGAAGAGCAGTTGGCTGACCCCGAAGTTCAAGCGTACCGGACCACGCCTTCCAGTTGGCAAGTCGCTGACATTCAGTTCCACTCAGGAGGAACCACCCTTTTGTGCGACACATCCATGGGAGTGCCTCGTCCCATAGTGCCGGTCGAGTGGTGCAAGAAAGTCTTTCGGGCAATACACGGGTTGTCGCACCCAGGGATGCGAGCTTCACAACGTCTCATGTCCCGCAAGTTCGTGTGGAAGGGCATGCGCTTAGATGTCCGAGATGGGACAAACAATTGTATTGATTGTCAAAAAGCAAAAGTCAACCGGCATGTTAAAGCCCCTTTGGCTGAGTTTCAGTGCCAGAGCGACGGTTTGACCACGTGCACGTGGATCTAGTGGGTCCTCTCCCCGGTTCACGGGGTTTCACGCATCTCCTCACAATAGTGGACCGCACCACCAGGTGGCCAGAGGCGATTCCGTTGGTCGCTACCACTACAGCTAATATTGCCAGGGCATTCCGGTCATCGTGGGTGGCTCGCTTCGGCGTCCCATCCGACATATCATCGGACCGAGGTCCACAATTCACTTCCGAATTATGGAACGCCGTTGCACACGGCTTAGGTACCAAGCTACACCGTACCACCGCCTACCATCCGCAGGCGAATGGCCTGTGCGAAAGGTTCCATTGGTCGCTCAAGGCATCCCTTCGTGCCAGCCTGCGCGGATCCAACTGGGTAGACAGATTGCCTTGGGTGATGCTAGGGCTAAGGACAGCTCCCAAGAAAGACCTTCAGTCTTCATCAGCTGAGTTAGTTTACGGGCAAACCCCGAGGGTCCCTGGTGACTTCCTGCCTCCACATACAGAACCGTGGTCTGCAACTCAGCAGCTTATCCAGCATCGCGAGGCGGCCAAGAACTTCCTGCCCATTCTGACCTCGCATCATGGCTTACAGAGGCCTCATGTTCCTGTGGACCTCATGTCCGCCGATTATGTCTTCATCAGGCACGATGCGCACAGAGACCCACTTAAACCACCATACGCTGGCCCATTTCATGTCATATCTGCCGGTGAGAAATATTTCACCATCGACGTAGGCGGCAGGCCGGACACCGTCTCCATCGACCGTCTGAAAGCCGCTCACCTCGATCGCACTGAAACAATAGTGCCTGCCCAGCCACCTCACCGAGGACGACCGCCGTTGCACGCCGATTCATCATTACAACAGCCAACCGTTGAACCGCCTACAGATGCCTCATCGTCGTTTTCGCAGTCAGACACTGCGTTCGCCACACCTGACACGCCGCAACAACCACAGCCAGGCTCCATGCTTTCTCCTGACGTTCCACTTCCGCCGCCTGAGGGTCGTCGACGCTCGGAGAGAACCATCAAGCCCCCTGTTCGTTTGACACTGGCCATTAACGGGGATTCTGGGGGGGCGCCTGTGGAGGAGCCACAAGAGACTCAGTGTACTTTAGTATAATCCCCTTAATTGTATTATAGCGCAGCCGGGGACTGCACCTTTAAACTGATTGTTACCTTTACAGTGTGTGTTTGCCTTTATCCTGCGTGGTGACATCATGACGCTGATCACGTGACCGCCAGTGGCGCGAAGAACGTGGGGACGTCATGACGTCAGCTTAGAGAACTTTCCAGCAGTCTTCGACTACCTGGCATCTTGAACGAACGTGTTTTGATTTCCTCCTTGTAACATCCAGCAAACTTCGTTGTTATTAAATTCCAGTCTTTTAATCCATCGAGTTGAGCTGAATTATTTAGTTAGGAACCTCCGTTCCTACAATACGGAGATTTTCTTATTCCTTCTCCCCCGCCTTGCCCTCTTCCTTTCTCCGCTCAGCCTCCCACACACAAACTACAAACCCTACTCTTCATATAATAGCAAAATACTGCGGATGCTGGAAATCTGAAATAACAACAGAAAATGCTGGAAATACTCAGCAGGCCAGGCAGCATCCGTGGAGAGAGAAACAGAGTTAACGTTTCAGGTCTGGGACCCTTCATCAGAACTGGAAAAAGCTGGAGATGTAACAGATATTAAGCAGGCGCAGAGACGGGGGGGGGGGGGGGCGGGGGCGGGGGCGGGGGTGGTTTATGAGGGGAGGAAGGAATAGAAAGAACACCCTGTACTTTTGTAAGAGGCAGGAAAGATAAAATGTTGCAAATGGAAATGGCAAAAATCATACTGCATGAAAAATGGGGGCAGGGATAATTATCTGAAATTGTTGAACTCAATGTTGAGTCCGGCAGGCTGCAAAGTGCCCAATCGAAAGATGAGGTGCTGTTCCTCGAGCTTACGTTGAGCTTCAATGGAACAATGCAATAGCCCGAGGACAGAGAGAGCAGAGTGGGAGTGAAGCGGTGAATTAAAGTGACAGGCGACCGGAAGCTCGGGGTCACCCTTACGGGCTGAACGGAGGTGTTCCGCAAAGCGGTCGCCCAATCTGCGTTTGGTCTCCCCAATGTAGAGGAGACCACATCGTGAGCAGTGAATACAGTATACTAAATTGCAAGAAGTACAAGTAAATCGCTGTTTCACCTGGAAGGGGTGTTTTGGGCCCTGGACAGTGGGAAGGGAGGAGGTAAAAGGGCATGTGTTGCATCTCCTGCGCTTGCACGGGAAGGTGCCAGGTGAAGGAGAAGGGCTGTTGGGGGTGATTGAGGAGTGGACCAGGGTGTCGCGGAGGGAGCGGTCCCTTTGGAATGCTGATAGGGGAGGTGAGGGGAAGATGTGTTTGGTGGTGGGATCACGTTGGAGGTGGCGGAAATGGCGGAGGATGATCCGTTGAATGTGGAGGCTGGTGGGGTGAAAGGTGAGGACAAGGGGAACCCTATCGTGGTTCTGGGAGGGAGGGGAAGGGGTGAGAGCAGAAGTGCGGGAAATAGAACGGACATGGTCAAGGGCCGTGTCAACCACAGTAGAGGGGAATCCTCGGTTGAGGAAAAAGGAAGACATGTCGGAAGCACTAGTGTGGAAGGTGGCATCATCAGAACAGACGCGGCGGAGACGGAGAAACTGGGAGAATGGAATAGAGTCCCTACAGGAAGCGGGGTGGGAGGAAGTGTAGTCCAGGTAGCTGTGGGAGTCGGTGGGCTTGTAGTGGATGCTTGTTGAAAGCCGATCACCAGGAATGGAGACGGAAAAGTCAAGGAAGGGAAGGGAAGAGTCGGAGATGGATCATGTGAAGGTGAGGGAAGGGTGTGTGGTAAACCACGTTCACTATCGTATCACTGTTAGTAGTTAGCACTGTTCACCACTGTTCGTTATAACTGTATCACTGACCACTATTGTATCACGGTACGAGGTCGCCTCTTGCCACACTGCTATACCTGGGATGACCACTGCCGACTCCGCCTTGGCTCCACCCACCAGGCCAGGTATAAAGGTGAGCGACTGGCTGGTATTCCTCCTGCTTGGATCGGATCACCCACGAGAGTGGGCTCTGTTATTTAGTCAATAAAAACCTTTAGTCACCTTCGTAACTCTTCGCCTTTTATTGGAGGAATTGATAGGTATATCAGGGTGGAAATTGGAAGTAAAGTGAATGAACTTATCTAGTTCAGGGCGAGAGCAGGAAACGGCACCAATACAGTCATCGATATACCGGAAAAAGAGGTGAGGGAGGGGACCCGAGTAGGACTGGAACAAAGAGTGTTCCACATATCCCATGAAAAGGCAGGCATAGCTAGGGCCCATGCGGGTTCCCATAGCAACACCTTTAATTTGGAGGAAGTGAGTGGAGTCAAAGGAGAAGTTGTTCAATGTGAGAACAAGTTCAGCCAGGCGGAGGAGGGTGGTGGTGGATGGGGACTGGTTGGGCCTCTGTTCAAGGAAGAAGCGGAGTGCCCTCAGGCCGTCCTGGTGGGGGATGGAGGAGTAGAGGGATTGGACGTCCATAGTGAAAAGGAGACGGTTGGGGCCAGGAAACTGGAAACTGTTAAAGTGACGGAGGGCGTCGGAAGAGTCGCGAATGTAGGTGGGAAGAGACTGGACAAGGGAAGAAAAAATAGAGTCGAGATAGGAAGAGATAAGTTCCGTGGGGCAAGAACAGGCTGAAACGATTGGTCTACCAGGGCAGTCCTGTTTGTGGATCTTGGGAAGGAGGTAGAAGTGGGCTGTGCGGGGTTGGGGGATTATGAGGTTGGCAGCCATGGAGGGAAGATCTCCAGAGGAGATGAGGTCAGTGACACACTTGGAAACAATGGCTTGATGTTTGCTAGTGGGGTCATGGCCCAGGCGGAGGTTGGAGGAGGTGTTGGAGAGTTGGCGTTCAGCTTCCGCACGGTAGAGGTCGGTTCGCCAAACAACAACAGCACCACCCTTATCAGCAGGTTTAATGATAATGTTAGGGTTGGATCGGAGAGAACGGAGTGCTGCAAGTTCAGAGGGAGGTAGGTTGGAGTGAGTGAGGGGAGCAGAGAACCCTACTCTTCATTGTCTTGCCTCAAGCTTCAAAAGTACATTCACTTCACCACTCACTCACTGGAGACTCCATCTTTCCCACCCAGTCTCCCCCTAAGCCCACCAACTCTTGCCCCCCAAATGGTACCACCCCTCCCCCCAGGTCGCCTGGGCCTGGGGAGGGGGTTGGTGTACCAGTACCAGTTCCCCACCCCTCGCCCCCCAGAAAGAAATGCAAAGGATCCTCATTGGCTCCCTTTGGAAGGGGGACAGACTCAAAGCATTTTTAAAAAGAAACCTTGGTTTATTTCCTTTGGGGACCCATTCTCTTTGTTCAGTTACACTGCAGCTTTCACCTTTCATTTACTGGGCTTTCTCACCTCGGATTTTGGAACTGGATTGCAAATAGAGATATCCTCCGACTCCAAGTTGTCCAGTGATTTATTTGTACAAAGTGAAGGTTCCATATAGTTGTCTGGTGCACCCTTGTCATCCCGTTCTCGCTGGCTCCAGTCCAAACACCTGAGTGAATCAAAATAGAAAACAATTCCTTTAGCCCTCTTGTCTTTGATTACTTCACGATAAAGGCGAACATTCTCCTCCCCAGTGGATCAGTGTGTGTGTGAACTCCGACGTCTGATATTGAGCCCTACAGAACAGGAAGGTCTCGGGATTGATCCATGGACTGTGCTTAGGGTTGGACACATTCCTGGAGGTGCCATCACATGACCTCCTGCTTCCAACCACCCCGCCCCCAGTCACCTGATACGCCCATCCTCTCGATGCCCCGCCTTCCCACGGCCAATCGGAAAGCGAACGGACTCTTCGTTACCCGATTGGAAGATTCTTGACCGTCAGTCAAACACCCCTTTCCCTGCCCCCCCCATCTCCAATAGTTTTGTAACAAATAAACAAAAGTGTTCAAAGAATTTATTTTTAAAAACACAATTATTTTTAATGCCCCTATGATTTTTCTCCGGGGTTTGCTGGCAGCGGTGTCCAGGAGATTAAACATCAGTTCCTGGAGATTCCAGGCCAATCCTGGAGGGTTGGAGCACAATATAGGATAGACATCGAAGATGTTTCTACTTGTGGGGGAGTCCAAAACTAGGGGCCATAAATATAAGATAGTCTCTAATAAATCCAATAAAGAATTCAGGAGAAACTCCTTTAGTCAGAGGGTGGTTAGAATGTGGAGCTTGCTACCAGATGGAGTGGTTGAGGTGAATAGCAGAGATGCATTTAAGGCTGTGCCTGACCAGGGAGTGCTGAACGGGAAAGCAGGTCCAGACTCCCCGTCCTAAAGCAAGATGTAACACAAAAGCAAAATACTGCAGATGCTGGAAATCTGAAATAAAAACAGAAAATGCTGAGAATACCCAGCAGGTCAGGCAGCATCTGTTGAGAGAGAAACAGAGTTAACGCTTTGACCTGAAACATTAACTCTATTTCTCTCTCCACAGATGCTGTCTGACTTGCTGAGTGCTTCCAGCATTTTCTGTTTTTAATTACCTTTTTAACTGTGGCCTATCTATGCAATGTGTTGTCAAGGAGAGCTATAAACTGGGGGGTGGGGGTTGCGGGGGACATATCCAGCACAAACAATGCATTACAGTGAATCTCTTACATAGCAACCCAGTTATAAACTGGGATCAAACAGGAAGTGGGCAATTAAGGACAGGACAGGTTGATACCGATATTGATTATGTGCAACAGGTTGTATGTAAATGACTTGCTATTTGCTTTTCTTATCTACCCAGCAAGCTGTTGTACTATAAGAAATGCTGCCTCTTGCATACACAGCCACACTCAGCGCACAGACCCACAGAAGCTCGGACACAATACTGCCTATCCATTCACAATCTGAACTCTGCATAACACTGGGGTTGAGGAGGCCTCACACCAACACTGGGATCCAGCAGGTCTCAGTGATACTAGTATCAGCAAAAGTGGCCAAGAAGCTGTCGGATTGTCATAAAAAACCCATCTGGTTTACTAATGTCCTTGAGCAATGGAAACCTGCTGTCCTTACCCGGTCTGGCCTACACGTGACTCCAATCCCACACCAATGTGGTTGACACTTAACTGCCTTCTGAAGTGGCCTAGCAAGTCCCTCAGTTGTATCAAACTATGACACATAGACTGCAGTGTTTCAAGAAGGCCCACCATCACCTTCTCATAGAAAGGAACATAGGAACAGGAGTAGGAAATTCAGCCCCTCGAGCCTGTTCCACCATTCAATTAGACCATGGCTGATCTGTATTTTATCTCCATCTATCCGCCTTGGTTCTGTAACCCTTAACTAATAAAAAAAAAAATCTAGCAATCTCAGTTTTGACATTTTCAATTGACCCCCAGCCTCAACAGCTTTTTGTGGGAGAGAGTTCCAGATTTCCACTTCTCTTTGGAGCTAGGCCACTAGGGATGGGCACCAGCAACGTCCACATCCTGAGAATGAAAAAACAACTGCACAAGTGTATTGAAGCACTCGTCAGTGCTTGCGCTGGTGAGTGTGGTACACACATCCAATGTATTGTGATGGATCTTGGGTAGAAACATAGGGGGCGATTTTCATTCAGAAGTCGGGATGGAGGCGGGACTACAACTTCTGGAGTTGTAGTCCCGCCTCCATCGAGATGCGGCCAATCCACGATTTTAACTTGATTGACCTTGTTGAGCCCGTCCAGCGGGCTCCGCAGGCCAATAAAGGGCCACCTGGCAACAGGTGACGTCACAGACTGAAATTTCATCTGTCAAGATGTTTTGACAGATGAAATATCAGTGTTTCATAGCTGTTTGAAGCTGTCAAACACTGACAGTCTTACTTCTAACCTGAGTCCTTCTCCACAGACTCAATTAGAAATCTCTCCTGCACAGAAAGCTGCAGGCTGTCACTTTTGACAGATCGCAGCCATTCTGCTTTCTGTGCCGGTGAGATGAGGGACTCCCCGAACCTAAAGGAAGGAAGGCTGAAAAGGTAAGAAAATGTATGTAAAACTTATTTAATCACTTTAGACACACCAAACACACTTACCTTTGCACTTATGCACACATCACTCACCTGAACACCGACATCTCAACACCTCCAACCCGATGGCCCGACTCCTCCAACTTGGCGTGGTTTGGAGCCGTCGGGATTCCCACAGTTCAAGCTTAAAAATAGGGATTAGGCTAAAAACTGCCTGTTAACTACCTGTTAACAGGCAGTTAATTGGCACTAATCCCTTCCCGCCTCGGGTAGGCGGGTCCCAGTGCGGGGCGGGTACCCGCCTCCTTTGAAATTGGCATGGAGGCGGGTTGGGGGCGGGATGGTGTCGGGACCCCCGATTTGGGGAATTTAACCCCCCACACGCCTCCAATCCCAACTCCACGGCGCAATGAAAATCGAGGCCATAGAATAGTACAGCACAGAAAGTGACCATTCAGCCCATCGAGTCTGCGCCGGCTCTTTTGAAGAGCAATCCAGTTAGTCCCACTCCCCTGCTCTTTCCCCGTATCACTACAATTTTTCTCCTTTAAATATTTATCCAATTCCCTTTTGAAGGCTACTATTGAATTTGTATCCATCACCCTATCAGGCAATGGATTTCAAATCCTAACCACTCGTTGAATTAAAACGTTTTTCCTCATGTCACCTCTGCTTCTTTTGCCAATCACCTTAAATCTGTGCCCACTGGTTAGCGACCCTTCAGCCATTGGAAACAGTTTCTCTTTATTTACTCTATCAAAATGCTTCAGGATTTTGAACACCTCTATCAAATCTCCTCTTAGTCTTCTCTGCTCTCAAGAGAACAACCCCAGCTTCTCCAGTCTGTCCACGTATCTGTAATCCCCCATCCCTGAAACCATTGTAGTGAATCTCTTCTGTACCCTCTCCAAAGACTTCACGTCCTTCCTAAAGTGTGGTGCCCAGAATTGGACACAATACTCCAGCTGGGGCCGAACTAGTGTTTTATATAGGTTTAACATAACTTCCTGGCTTTTGTACTCTATGCCTCTATTTATAAAGCCCAGGATGCCATATGCTTCATTAACTTCTTTGTTAACCTGTCCTGCCACCTTCAAAGATTTGTGCACAAACACCCCCGGGACTTTAAAACTGTACCATTTAGCTTGTATTGTCTCTTCATTCTTCCTGCCAAAATGTATCACCTCACACTTCTGCATTGAATTTTATCTGCCTTGTGTCTGCCCATTCCACCAGCCTGCCTATGTCCTCTGGAGAGCCCACATAGGAACTGTTGAGCGGGAGATTGAGCATACAAATTCCACGGTGTGTTTCTCCAGGATTTCCTCCACCGAAGTTATGGTGGGAGATCGGGACAATTCCTGAGGGAATTCTACCGTAATGTGTATTCTACCGTAAAGTCTAGAACTAGGGTTTCCAACTCTGGTTGGACATATTCCAGAAAGTTTCATCACATGGCCTCCTGCTTCCACTCCTCCGCCATTGGTCGCCCAACATGTCCATCCTTGCGGTGCCCCACCTTCCCATGGCCAATTGGAAAGCGATTGGCCAATTGAATGATTCTTGACTGTCAGTCAAACAATCCATTTTCCTGCTCAGATATTTTTAGAACCAATAAACAAATAAAATGCACAATTTGTTTTCATGCCCATGTAATATTTCTCCCAGGTTGCTTGTAGCAGAGATTAATTGTTAATTCCTGGAGACTCTGGTAGGGTTGGAGCTCACAATATACTTAGTTTGCCTATCTCTGTAACCTCCTCCAGTTCTATAACCCTTCAAGATCTCTGCGCTCCTCCAATTCTGTCCTCTTGTGCATCCCCGATTTTAATCGCTGCACCATTGGCGGCTGTGCCAGACAGTCCACAACCTTGGTGTCATATTTGACCCCGAGACGAGCTTCCGACCACATATCCACGTCATTACGAAGACCGCCTATTTCCACCTCCAGAACATCGCTCGACTCCCCCCCCACCCCCCTCCCCTCCCACCCCCCTGCCTCAGCTCATCTACTGCTGAAAACCTCATCCACGCCTCTGTTACCTCTAGATTTGACTATTCCAACACACTCCTGGCTGGCCTCTCATGTTCTATGTTCTGTAAACTTGAGGTCATCCAAAACTCTGCTGCCCGTGTCCTAACTCGCACCAAGTCCCGTTTACCCATCACCCCTGTGATCGCTGATCAACATTGGCTCCCGGTTAAGCAGCGCCTCAATTTTAAAATTCTCATCCTTGTTTTTGAATCCCTCCATGGCCTTGCCCCTCCCTATTTCTAATCTCCTCTAGCCCCACAACCCTCCGAGATATTTACACTCCTCTAATTCTGGCCTCTTGCCCATCCCCGATATTAATCACTCCACCATTGGTGGCATGCCTTCTGTTGCCTAGATCTCTGGAATTCCCTCCCTAAACCTCTCCGCCTCGCTAACTCTCTTTCTCCCTTTAAGATGCTCCTAAAACCTACCTCCATCTGCCCTAATTTCTCCTTATGTGGCTCGGTGTCACATTGTGTTTGATAACGCTCCTGTGAAGCGCCTTGGGACGTTTTACTACATTAAAGGCGCTATATAAATACAAGTTGTTGTTGCATTCAGCTGCCTAGGCCCTAAGCTCTGGAAATCCCTCCTTAATCCTCTCTACCTCTCTTCCCTCCTTTAAGTCACTCCTTAAAACTCTTTGACCAAGCTTTTGGTCAGCTGTTCTAATATCTCCTGATGTGGTTCGGTCAATTTTCTCTGATAACGCTCCTGTTGCACACTTGGGATATTTTAATATGTTAAAAACTCAATAAATGCAAATTGTTGTTTGTTTCAAACAAAAATGTGTCCCATTCACTATAGTACCTTTGGGTAGAAGTTGATGGGGGTGACGTAATAAAACTCACTCCGCACTTGGTTTGAGTGTAAAGCTCAACTTGTTTCAGAACATGGAGGTCTAGTTGTACTTCACTAGTTCCTTGTCTTACAAAATGTCCCTGGACAAGCTGGGCCCACGCCCGAGTATTTATACTCCTTGGACGGCGCCACCAGCTGGCTGTCCAGCGTTATTTCATGAGTAGTTTCTTGATGAAGAGATTTATAACAAGGGGAAAATTGATTTAATTGCGATCCAGTTACTTTGGCTCTTGATTGGAATGGACACTGGGAGGAGGGTGTATTGATTTCTTTGTGGGTTCAATGACGAGACATTTATGAAAGAGAATGTCTTTTAATCTAAAGTCTGTTCAACTCTTTATACAGCTTTACAGGAGACACGATGCTTGTGATGCATCTAGAATGAAACTGAAACCAAACCCAAACTGCTTGTCTCTCTCGGTCACATGCCCTCTGCTGGTTAGGCACAAGCAATCAATACATGCAATCATGCTGGTAAGGCATCATAATCGAACAGGCAAATACCATCTCTATTTGCTGATATCATTACATCTCCTTTTCTTAAAACAAAAGTATTTTACTTTTAACTAACAGGTTTTCTTTGTATTAATCTGCATTTTAACTAACACTTAATGAACTTACATTATCATTATCATGATCAAGGTTTTTTAACCTTGCTTTGTGTGTTCACATGAAATATGTCAATACACTAGAACTTGAAGAAAGAAGATAACATTACTTCCTTCTATAACAATAGTCCTTAAATTTGCTCAATGAGTCTCTCAGGAGGCTTCACGTGTCTTGAGGATTTTCTGATTGATTGTCCTTGAATCTGAGTTGTTGCCTCAGATGATGTGTTCTCAGCTGTGTGATCAGGTTGTTCAACAGTATCAGTCTCTTGACCTGCTGTGGCTGGTCCCATGAGAAGATCTCGACGATTTCTTCTCAGAACAGCACCCTCATCTGTCTGAATGGTGTATGATCTTGGTTGAACTTCACTCAGGACAGTTCCCTTCTGAGTCCATGTGTTTGTTTTGTCTTTGAACCTTACTTGGTCACCAGTGTGGAGTTCAGGTAGGTTTTGTGTTCCTCTGTCATAGTAGTACTTTTGCTTTTCTTTCTGTTGTTCTTTGAACTTCCTCACTTTCTCCCCCTCTTTTGTTTTCAGGAGGTTCTCCGGGATGGGTAGGTTTGGCCTTAGCCGACGTCCCATCAGGAGTTGGGCTGGTGACATACCACACTCGAGCGGCGTTGTGCGGTATACAAGCATGCTCTGGTAGAAGTCAGTTCCACTGTCTTTTGCCTTGTACATCAGTCTTTTCACTGTGTTTGCGGGCTCTCCTGGGTCAACAGCTCTGGACAATGTGTCTGCTGTATACATCAGCTTACCCGGTGTGTACGCAACATTCAGTTCATCATAGACTGTCTCTCCTTCGCTTTCCACAACGAGGACTCTCTTTACCAGGTTCAGTCTCTCACAGGCTTTTAAACCTAGTATGGCTTGCACATCCTTTGGCACCACGATTAGTGCTAGCGTGTGCTCTCTGTCCTTGTGTGTTACTTTGACAATGCATCTTCCTTTCAATACAATACAATACAATACAAATCGCTTTATTGGCATGATAAGGTACATCTTATGTTGCCAAAGCATCAAAATACATTTATGGTTGAACACATAAACGCGGTTCCATTCATACAGTGTATAAACAGGTATATCCCTGAGTTTATAAATATATTTTCGCCTTGTTTATATATACTCTTGTCTTAGTTTACTGGTTGTCCCTCTGTTCATGGCAAGCTGTAACATAGTGTGCCGCCAGTGTTACACAGCTTCTCTCCTCCCCCAGTAGGTATATCAGTAGGTATATCAGTACCTGAGTATCCTGTCACTTTCATTCCATGTATCTTTGGTCTGGGTCTAATTTTCTTAAAATCAGTCTCTGATATCACATTAACTTGTGCTCCAGTATCCAATTTAAATGGAATATGTATGTCATTCACTTTTAGTGTCAACATCCAGTCTCTTTTTTCTTCTTTGTTTTCAGGCACAACATCTACATTGAACTCCTCTATGTCGCTTTCATCTACTGCATGGACCTTGCTTTGTTGCATTTGGTTCTTACAGCAACGGGCATAATGGTTGTTCTTGTTGCAACTATTGCATGTTTTACCATATGCTGGACACTTTCTTGGTGGATGCTGTGTACCACATCGACTACATGACTTTCGATTGTCCCTTTCATTGTCGTTCGCTGGCCACGCCTCTTTTTTCACATTGGCGCTCTTTTTGTTAAACGGTTTGTGTCCGTTCATTCTCACTGCATCCACGTTGCAGCTACTGTCACTGAACAGCTCCTTTGCCTGCGACTTCACAGTTTCTGTAGCCCTACACAGTGCTATGGCTTTTCCCAGGTCTAGATCTTGCTCTCTTAGCAGTCTTTCCCTTAGACCATTATTCGGAATACCACACACCAGTCTGTCTTTTATCAGCGAGTCTGTCAGTCCCCCAAATTCACACGATTTGCTTCTGTTTCTCAGTTCAGTCACATACTGATCAATAGTCTCACCCGTTTTCTGTACACATGTGAAAAATCTGTGCCTCTCAAACGTCACGTTTAGGTATGCAGTAGGCCTCAAACTGTTCCATTATTTTATCGAGCTTCATTTTGTCTCCATTAGCAGCGAATGTGAAGTTATTATACACCTCCAACGCTTCATCACCCACGACATGTAAGAACAGTGACGATTTCTTATTATCACTTTGCTCGTCAGCTCCGATTGCTGCTAAATACAACCCTAAACGTTGTTTGAACCTTCTCCAATTTTCAGCCACATTACCTGTCAACTGAAGCGTTGCCGGTGGGAGTAAACCTTCCATTTTTTCACTTCGTTAGCTATTCTCTAATGGTAAGTAACAATGTTCTCTTTTGGCTTGCTAATCTGTGGAGAGCTGATTTAACTTCAGATTTTTTCTCTTCATCTCTTTCAATCACTTCTGACACCATGTATTGATTTCTTTGTGGGTTCAATGACCAGCCATTTATGAAAGAGAATGTCTTTTAATCTAAAGTCTGTTCAACTCTTTATACAGCTTTACAGGAGACACGATGCTTGTGATGCATCTAGAATGAAACTGAAACCAAACCCAAACTGCTTGTCTCTCTCGGTCACATGCCCTCTGCTGGTTAGGCACAAGCAATCAATACATGCAATCATGCTGGTAAGGCATCATAATCGAACAGGCAAATACCATCTCTATTTGCTGATATCATTACAGAGGGAATGTGATAGGTTTTTCCAACCAGCATTGTAACTGCACCGAGTATATCTGTATTATGCCAGAGCACCGACACACTCACGTTACAAGGAATGCCCATTCTATTCAATGTGAATCAACAGCAAGCTTGCTGCAGTATCCCCATGGAAAGAACCAAATTCTTCAATATTGGCACGAAACTGAGTTTAATCTGTTTTGAGTTCTGCACCTATGATTTGTGGTGTGTGGTCAGAACAGCTTGGTTCAGTTTTTGTCATTCATCAGCCTCAGTCACATGAACAGACAGACTTTGCAGTGAGGGTGGGGTTTGTTTGAAGAACTGCAAGAGCGTGAAAAACAAATCACTTGTTTCCCCCCCCCCCCCGCCCCCCCCGCTCTCCTGAAGGAGCTGACTCTTACCGGGGGTACAAGGCTCAGTGGGTGGCGCTCGCGCCCCTGATGTCAGGAAGTCGTGGGTTCAAGTCCCACTCCAGAGACTTGAGCACACAATCTAGGCTGACACTCCAGTGCAGGACATTACAGCAGTGACTACACTTCAAAAGTACTTCATTGGTTGTAAAGTGCTTTGGGACGTCGTGAAAGGCACTATATAAATGCAAGTCTGTATTTTACGATTCCACAGGGGTGTGCAGGCTGGTAGTACCCTACCTTAAGCAGCCATTCTTCATGTCTGAGCCTGGATAGTATCATCAGGCTGTTTAATTATGGTAGGCACCACAGCAAAACCCGATCCAGTCTACACGCACGCACACACACACACAAGCATAGACTCACCCTAGCCCAGGGTACTGAGACCAACGTGTCACTCCCACTGCTGACCTGCGTGAGACACCTATGCTGTGCTCCGAGTCCGAGGATAGATGTAGTCACTAATATCCAGCCTGTTGAAATGGATGATGTTTGCTCAGGTTGTGTTTGGTCATCACACCCATTATGTGTGCGCAGTCAATCCCACGTACTTCCCTCTATTTGTTCAATCAACTTTTTTGCATCAAGCATTTTAAAGGAGGTAGGGGACTTGCATTTCTAGACCTCAGGGAGGTTCCGTCTTTCAGAGGAGGCGTTAAACCGAGGTCTCGATGGCCTGCGCAGGTGAACGTAAAACCCGCAGTGGTGCTGCGGAGCCGAGATGGAGCTCTCTCCCTACCAGTTCTTCAATGCCCTCCATCAGTTCATTTAAGGACCCCTGTTTATGCCGCAGTAGAACTAAAAGAACATAGTCGGTGCTTGCACAGAGCTACCCTCCACCTCACCTAGTTTTTCCATGCATTTTGCAGAAGGATCCTGAAACAGGCACAGGACCCTTCTTTGCAGATTTAAATTGAGCCACCGCTGATTTCAGGCGGCCGCTAGGGATGCCTAAAAACAGAGGACTAATATGGCGGCTGCTGGCGAAGACTAGGTGCAAGATATCGCGGCCAGAAATTGGTATATAATGCACCCGTTTTACGCCTAATAAACGGGCAAAACACACACCAACTTCTACCCCAGTTTGTCCAAATAACCTTTGCTGAATGTAGCCCACGTCATGTGCCAGGATATGGGATCAAGCCCTGTAAATTGAGTTTGACTCCCCATGCTCTATTCTCTTCTCCCTCCTGTAAACATCATGCATTTCACTAAATGCGTCAATGCTCATAAACTGTTAAGGTGAGAATTTGAATCAAAGCAGGAAATAAAATCTCAGGAGATCACCCATCGTGTGTGCACACTCTCATTGGTTGACTCTGCCACAGATCTTGAATGCCTTCCCTAAACCCCTCCACCTCTCACATACAGCATTCAAAAGTTCTCTTGCCCGGGGAGTACCACACTACTCGCTACCTCCAGGTGATTGAGGTTCCTTTTTAAATGAGCTGTTTCAACAAAGGCAAAACTAATAAGCATTCCAGCATTTAGAGACAAGCCCAATTAATTGTTCGATAGCAAAATACTGCGAATGCTGGAAATCCGAAATAACAACAGAAAATGGTGGAAAAACTCAGCAGGCCAGGCAACATCCATGGAGAGAGAAATAGAGTCAATGTTTCAGGTCGAAACCCTTCGTCAGGACTGAGAAAAAACACAGGAAATGAAACAGATTAAAAGGCCAGTTTGGGGGCTGGGAAATGGGGATGAAAGAACAAAAGAGAAGTGAAGAGACATTAAGAGGTATTCAAGACGAGACGGTGATAGGACTAGAAAAGAGACAAAAAGACGGCTCTAGATGAGGTGTGAAATGCGCTGGCAGAATGAGAGACAGCTGCCATGTGGGAGAGAAAAAAAGGGGGAAGGACACAAAACAAAGGTGTGGATAAAAAATGTAAAAATATATTAATTGTTCTGAGAGTTGACATTCTTGCTTTGTGCTGTGTCCTGAGTGATTTGTCTCTAATTGTTACCATTGCTTCTTGTGCTTATTTGATTGTCCCTCTGTAATGATTGAGTTCGTTGATGAGGATGTGCTTTAGTGACGTCAAGCGGAGCGTCACCACTTCCCATCAGTGACTTATTTTTGGGAAATCGGGAAACATCTTGCATTTAACGTAGAAAAATGTCCCAAGGCGCTTCACAGGAGTGTTATCAAAAAAAGGGACAGCGAGCCAAAGAAGACGACATTAGGAGGGGCGACAAAAGGCTTGTTCAAAGAGATAGGTTTTAAGGAGGGTCTTAAGGAGGAGTGAGGGGTAGCAAGGTGGAGAGGTTTAGAGAGGGAATGCCAGAGCATGTGACCAAGGCGGCTGAAAGAACGCCGCTAATGGCGGTGTGAAGGAAGGGCTGATCAAAACCTCAGTGAAGGGCCAAGGGCAGGAGAGCATCAAGGTTGAAGAGCGTAGGAGAGAAGATGTAGGATTTCCGAATAGTGAGCGTCAGCAGGCTGTTCGACTGTGAGGGGCATTATAGCAGGGTCCGATTCCAACCTCAGCCAATGCCCACACGCTAGCACTTCCCTGCACAAGTCACAGGGTAGCGATCAGGGGTATGGACCCTGGCTGAGTTTTTCCCTCCTTAACTCGGGGGGGGGGGGGGGTGGGCACGGAGGGCAATCGCAGCAGCTAACTCAGCATGGACCAGGGATCAAACCGGGCCCCTTCTGCTCGGTCTGAAGCTTATGAATATGGAAGCCTTTCGGTCACTCTTCAGCCACTCTATGCAGTCATCCTCATCACACACACCGTGACACGACAACAATCCTGGCCACAACACTTTAGGAAGGATGTCAAGGCCTTGGAAAGGGTGCAGAGGAGATTTACTGGAATGGTCCCAGGGATGTGGGACTTCAGTTGTGTGGAGAGACTGGAGAAACTGGGGCTGTTCTCCTTGGAGCAGAGAAGGTTAAGGAAAGATTTAATAAATATGTGTTCAAAATTCAGTGGTTTTGATAGAGTAGATAGGGAGAAACTGTTTCCACTGGCTGGAGACTCAATAACCAGAGGACACCAATTTAAAATAATTGAACCGGGGCGGGGGGAGACAAGGAGAATATTTTTACGCAGCGAGTTGTCGTGATCTGGAATGCGCTGCCTGAAAGGGCGGTGGAAGCAGATTCAATAGTGACTTTCAAAAGGTAATTGGATAAATACTTGAAAAGGAAACAAAATTGCAGGGGCTATGGGGAAAGAACAGGGTTGTGGGACTAATTGGAGAGCTCTTTCAAAGAGCCGCACAGGCACGATGGGCCGAATGGCCTCCTTCTATTCTGTAGGATTCGATGAACCCATTGTCTAGATTTGAAATATCCAATTGTTCTGATTTCAGCTTGCTTTCAAGAAGCAGATTAGGACACACCTGTCATCACACACTGTCACAAGAGTCTCTCTCTGCTCCTGGGCAGCTTTCAATACAGACACACTCAGCCCTGGCACACAGCCGGCAGTCCATTAGGCAAACATCATTGTAATACAACAGTCATCATGTACTGCAACATTGACCTGCCTTTAGAAAGCAGAATAGTAACTGTCAATATTGCACTGAATAAACAATGGGGCTGTTTTGTGGCTGTTTGTTCTGCCTCTGTGTTTTGAAGCATTGTTACTTTAACAAGGACATGGCATGAGATCAGGTTATTTAGCCCATCAATCCTGGGCAGTCACTTCTTAAGCAGGCACGGTCTGTTCCATGCGGTCACCTGTGTCTGTATGTGTCTACTGAACTCTCAAGTCACATCTCTTTACACCCTCGCAGAATGATACATGGGGCTAAAAGGGTTAAATTATGAGGACAGGTTGCATAGATATGTTTGTATTCCCTCAAGTATACAAGATTAAGGGGTAATATGATTAAAAAGGAGTTGATAGGAATAGGATTGGCCATTCAGCCACTCGAGCCTGTTCCGTCATTCAGTGAGATCATGGCTGATCTGTATCTGAATTCCATCCACCTGCCTTGGCTCCATATCCTTTTATACCTTTGCCTAGTAATCGATCTCAGATTTAAAATTATTAATTGACTACTTAATCATCTACTGCTTTTTGTGGGAGGGAATTCCACAATTCTACCACCCTTTGTGTGAAGAAGTGTTTCCTAACTTCTCTCCTGTATGGCCTGGCTCTGATTTTATGTCCTCTTGCCCTAGACACACCCACCTGCGGAAAAAGTTTCTCTCCATCTACCTTATCAATTCCTTTCTAAATCCTAACAACCTCAATCAAATCACTCCTTAACCTTCTACATTCCAGGGACAACGACATATAGAGAGAAACTGTGGGGGAGTCCAGAACAAGAGGACATAACCTTGAACTTAGAGCTAGGCCATTCAGGGGTGATGTCAAGAAGCACTTCTTCACACAAAGGGTAGTGGAAATCTGGAACACTCTCCCCCAAAAAGCTGTTGAGGCTGGGGGGTCAATTGAAAATTTCAAAACTGAGATCGATAGATTTTTGTTCGGCAAGGATACTAGGGGTTACGGAACCAAGGAGGGTAGATGGAGTTAAGATACAGATCAGCCATGATCTAACTGAATGGCGGAATAGGCTCGAGGGGCTGAATAGCCTCCTCCTGTTCCTATTCAGTTTACTCCCTTCCTTTCCCTGAAGGTGCTAACTCTTGTTGGAGCCCAGTTCCACTGCCTTCAGTTACCTTGTCCAAGCTGACATCTTTGTGTGTGACTATAGATAGTGTGCAGAACTTATTCCATCATAGGGCGTGTCACACACGCATCACGGCGAAACGGGCCGACTCGCACACCCATCACCGTGAAACAGGTCACCACCACCCATTTCATCACCAGAAGGAAAAGTTCTGTATGTAAACGCCGCCTAAATCGAACAGCAGCAAAAGCTTGCATTTATATAGCGCCATTAATGTACAAAATCCTCCCTCCCTCCATGTCATTCCTAAGTTGAGAGGGTGGGTAAACAACAGTGTCCTGAACCTCTGTGACTAACACTGAGAGATGTGATGCGCTCTGTACGAGGTATGATGGTATGAGGGTTGATTTCAATGTGAGACCTGTAGTGTGAGGGTGACATCCAGTGCAGTAGACATAGAAATACATCAAAGTTACAACACGGAAACAGGCCATTTGTCCCAACCAGTTTATGTGGGCATTTACCCTCCACACAAGCAAATAGTCCTGATCACATTTACCCACCCTGTTCCCACAGCCCTTTAACCACCTATCCAATCTAAGACATTGCTACACTAACTCTTCTCATCTTGTACCTTGTGGGAGCTACGTAACTTCTGTGAGCTAAAAGGAGGTGCTTGATAAAGGAAATCTGAAATGTGCTTAATTTGCTTTTTCACACTTCCCAGTCAAGTGGCTTAACATTTTTTAAAGGCATGGGGGGAAAAGTTGGGTTGCACCCCCTTTGGGGCACTAACTTCGCCGGGGCGCTACTTTTGGGGTGCTGCGAGTGAATCTCACGCGGTACGTGCCGCACTACTGCAGATCTTCCTCCACTTATTAAAGGGGAGGGGCCTAGTGCAGCGCGATCCCAGGCCCAGCTGGGCACCCCACAGGGGGGGGCTGCACGGACGGCCAGGGAAAGCAACGGGGGCAGGTGCTGGCAGGCGGCCAGCAACAAAAATGGCCACCTGGCACCTCCCCTTTAATTTGCGTCGCCCTGGCTGCAGGTAGGCCCCCCTGGCCCCGTCGGACATAGAGTCAGGTGGTAAGTCATGGGGCACTACTGAAGATCGTAGCTGGGGCACGAGCAGGGCGCTGCACACGGTGATGAAGTCATCACTGGAGGCGCAGCGCTAATGGTTACCGCCGGTGCTAACCTCCCGTTGAATTTTGCGGGAGGCGTTGGCGGCGCTGCGCCCAGGCGCTAGTTGTTTTGCGCCCTGTTAAACGGGAGGCGCAAATCAACTGAATTTTTCCCCCTTGGAGTTTCTGTTTTGGGCGCAATCGGCGAAATGGGTGCAAATTGTGCTAGTTTTGAGAAGTGTTTTCTTTCCCTCAAGTTCCCGCTCAAACTCATTTGCATATCACCAAACTTGAAATCTGCCATGAACCAGCACAATTGGGCAGCATTTTAGAATGGTATTTTAAAACAAAATGTTACTTTAAATAAACAATCCTTGATATATTCAAGAGTGGTAACTTGGTGCAGTTTGATGAAGACAGCTGAAAATGGGTTTATCTAGTGCGATGTTTTTTAAACTAGTGAAAAAGATTGCTGAAACTCGATTTGTACTGGACTTAATTCGCGCTTGAAATTCTGCGATTTTTTGCGCTGGTTTGGTCAATTTTGGGCGAACATGTATATAATCTCTAACTTCTTCCAATTCTGATGAAAAGTCATCGACCTGAAACATTAACCCTGTTTCTCTCTCCACAGATGCTACCTGACCCGCTCAGCATTTCCAGTTTTTATTATATAAACTTGTGTTGGTTATTCATTGGAGACATCTCAGTGAGGTCTGGTCACTGGGATTGGATGGAGGCAGGTCAGCACTCCAGGAGTGACCAGTCACACACCTACCATGAGGACACACAATATGAGTGATGAGCAGAAGCAGGAGAGACAGATAAGACAAAGATACGGTCAGGTCACGTCATTGTTTCCTCATTAGCTCGTGAGGGACATCTGTGTCAAAGTGGCCTTGGTGTTGGCATCTGTTCAGGCACTTTGAGCACTTGTGCAGGCAAAGTAGGGCTTATTGACACATGTACCCTGCTTTTCCTGTACGGGTGCTTGGGGTCCTTGGCCAGATATCGATGCCTGGGCTGGTGTGGCACAAAGGTACAAGAACGTTTTGAGGTGACTTAAGGAATAGAAGGATATGCTGATAGGGTGAGATGAAGAAGGGTGGGAGGAGGCTCGCTTGGAGCATAAACCCCAGCATGGACAAGTTAGGTGAATGGTCTGTTCCTGGGCTGTACAAGTGATGTAATCCTATGCAATCTTGATGCTGGGGAGAAGGTCATCGGCCAACTTCCTTAACCGGAGACAGGGGTGGCATAAGAAATTGGTAGGCTGGGAGGGAAAGGTCAGTCAGGGGCACTAGAAACAGTCTTAGTGAAGAAAGGATGAGGCTTGATGGTAATGCCCAATGTTGGTTGGCTGTTGGCACTCATCGTCTAATGTCACACATGTAGAATGGCCACTTGGCTGATGTATCAGTGATCTGTTGGTCAGCCACGTGAAGCCGAACCCCAGCAAGCAGTCAGCACCTTCAGGAACATAGGAACAGGAGGAGGCCATTCAGCCCCTCGAACCTGTTCCTTCATTCAATGAGATCATGGCTGATCTGAATCTTAACTCCATCTACCTGCCTTGGTTCCATATCTCTTAATACCCTTGCCTAACAAAAACCTAGCAATCTGAGTTTTGACATTTTCAATTGATCCCCAGCCTCAACAGCTTTTTGGGGAACAAAGTTCCAGATTTTCACTACCCTTTGTGTGAGTGAGACGTGCTTCCTGACATCATCCCCGAATGGGCCAGCACTAATTTTAAATGTTGTGCCCAATTGTTCTGGACTCTCCCAGCAGAGGAAATAGTTTCTCACTATTTAACCGATCAAATCTTTTAATCATCTTAAACCTCAATTAGATCATCCCTTAATCTTCTATACTGAAGGGAATACAGGTCTAGTCTATGCAACCTGTCCTCATAATTTAATCCTATTCGCCCTGGTATCAGTCTGGTGAATCTGCGCCGCACCCCCTCCAAGGCCAGAGCTGAATGCAGTTCTCTAAATGGGGTCTAACCAGAGCTTTATATAACTCATAACACCCACCCCCCCTTGAGATAAAGGCCAACGTCCAAATAGCCTTTTAAATTATTTTTTGTACCTGTCCACTCGCTTTTAATGATTTCTTTACTTGGACCCCAACATTTACCTGCACCTCCACAATTCCTAGCTTCACGCCATGATTCTTTTTGAGGTTTGCTGTCAGCACTGATATATGTAAGAAGTCACACAACACCAGGTTATAGTCCAACAGTTTTATTTGAAATCACAAGCTTTCCGAGCGCTGCTCCTTCGTCAGGTGAAGTGGAGAGATGACTATATAAGCTGTGTCTTTATGCATCTCTCCACTTCACCTGACGAAGGAGCAGCGCTCAGAAAGCTTGTGATTTCAAATAAAACTGTTGGACTATAACCTGGTGTTGTGTGACTTCTTACATTTGTCCACCCCAGTCCAACTCCGGCATCTCCACACCATGAGCACTGATATATTTGAGTGGTGTCAACAAGGTCGAGTCTGTCCCTCTAACCCACAGCCTTGAATCGCTCACTCCCTGCTGAACACAGAAATAACAGGATATGAAGCGGCTCGTTACCTCTGTGATGCGGTAGTCTGGCCATCTGACTTTTTCGCGGCTCCCTTTCGTTTTCTCCTCGCCTTCTCCCCTCCCAAATGCTTCTTGTTTAGTTTCTCTGCCTCGTCGCAGTCCCTCAAGCTGGTCTCTCTCCTGAAGAATAGTTTAGAGATCGACTTTCGTACAGAAACTCTCTTGGACATTGTAGAGATTCTAAATCGCCAATTTGTGTTTTACTTTCTTCAAAACAGCATCCGTTGTTACCCAATGATGAGCAAGTGTCGGGACCGGGAGTCAGGTGCAACTGACGACATGCGCATCACCTGGGAAATTAACAAACGATAAGAGCGATACAGAAGTGCCCAAGACACACACACAGGCTGGGCGGGACTGGGTTGTTATAAACTCCAAAGCAATAATTAATTATTTGCAAGTTAAATAAGAGAGAGGCAATGAGATCTATCTATACACACACAGTGGCAGGACTGGTTTGGTATCAATGCCAATAGTTATTTGCAAGTTAGATGAGAGTGAGATAAAGAGGCAGGCACACACCAGTGAAAATACAACACGTTGCAGTGACAGATGGACTACAGTAGCCGTCACATATTTCTTTGTGAAGATTCCCTGCGCATTTTATGTTCTCCAGGGGATTGAGGTCTCGTTAAAGCTTGGTCCTAGCTAGGAGCTATTGCTAGCTGTATCTCTGCAGCTGGTACCTGGGTCTCACCTCCCACATTCCACTGGCATGATGCCTGGAGGGTAATGCTTGGGCATGTGCTACTTTGCTCAGAGGTGGCAGTGTCGGGCATCCATCTTTGCTGCGCCAGCCATGGCTCAGTGGGTAGCACTCTCGTCCCTGAGTCAGAAGGTTGCAGGTTCAAGTCCCACTCCAGAAACGAGGATATAATCCAGGCTAGCACTGGTATGGGTGTCTATCTTTCAGATGCCACTACTTGATGAAGAGCAGGGTCATTCTTCGGATGTGGCTTGGAGTGTCAGCTATGGCTCAGTGGGTAGCACCCTCGCCCCTGAGTCAGAAGGTTGTGGGTTCAAGTCCCACTCCAAGGACTTGCGCACAACACCTAGGCTGACACTCTAGTGTAGTACTGAGGGAGTGCCGCACTGTCTGAGGTGCCGTCTTTCGGATGAGACGTTAAACTGACGCCCTGTCTGCTCTCTCAGGTGAACGTAAAAGATCCTATGGCAGGGGAGTTATCCCCGGTGTCCTGGCCAATATTTATTCCTCAATCAACATCACTAAAACAGATTATCTGGTCATTATCTCATTGCTGTTTGTGGGAGCTTGCTGTGCGCAAATTGGCTGCCGCGTTTTCTACAAAAAGTACTTCATTGGCTGTAAAACGCTTTGAGACGTTTGGTAATTGTGAAAGGCGCTATATAAATGCAAGTCTTTCATTTTTTTCTTTCTGCTATCCTAACCAACATTTATCCCTTATCCAACATTTAAAAAAAATTAGCTGGTAGTTTATATCACAGAATCACAGAATCACAGAAACCCCACAGTGCAGATAGAGGCCATTTCGGCCCATCGAGCCTACACCGACACATATCCCACCCGATCCCCGTAACCCCTACACCAACACATATCCCACCCTATCCCCGTAACCCCACGTATTTAATCCCCCTAACACTAAGGGTCAATTTATCATAGCCAATCAACCTAACCCGCACATCTGTATCATTACTGTTTGTGGGAGCTTGCTGTGCACAAATTGGCTGCCATGTTTCCTACATCACAACAGTGACTACACTTCAAAACCTTCCTTCCTTCCTTCCACCCTTCCTTCCTTCCACCCTTCCTTCCTTCCACCCTTCCTTCCTTCCTTCCACCCTTCCTTCCTTCCTTCCTTCTCTTCCTTCCTTCCTTCCTTCCACCCTTCCTTCCACCCTTCCTTCCTTCGTTCCTTCCACCCTTCCTTCCTTCCACCCTTCCTTCCACCCTTCCTTCCACCCTTCCTTCCACCCTTCCTTCCTTCCTCCGTTCCTTCCACCCTTCCTTCCTTCCACCCTTCCTTCCACCCTTCCTTCCTTCCTTCCTTCCTTCCACCCTTCCGTCCTTCCTTCCTTCCACCCTTCCTTCCTTCCTTCCTTCCTTCCACCCTTCCTTCCTTCCTTCCACCCTTCCTTCCTTCCACCCTTCCTTCCTTCCTTCCTTCCTTCCTTCCTTCCTTCCACCCTTCCTTCCTTCCTTCCTTCCTTCCTTCCTTCCTTCCTTCCTTCCACCCACCCTTCCTTCCCACCCTTCCCTTCCCACCCTTCCTTCCTTCACTTCCTTTCCACCAGCCTGGACCCAGAACAGTTACATAGTAAAGGGCAGCAGCAGTATCGAGCTGATAATTAGGGTACAGCATATCTTCCAACTATAAGAACTTAAGAAATAGGAGCAGGAGTAGGGATGCGGCCCATCGAGCCTGCTCCGCCATTCAATAAGATCATAGCTGAACTTTTACATCAATTCCACTTTCCCGCCCTATCCACATATCCCTTGATTCCCTTAGTGCCCAACAATCTATCGCTCTCAGTCTTGTATATACTCATCAACTGAGCACCAAAGCCCTCTGGGTTATAGAATGCCAAAGATTCACAATCCTCTGAGTGAAGACATTTCTTTTCATCTCAGTCTCAAATGGCCCACTCCTATAACCGGGCAGGAGTCGGTGCCTTCAGGAGAGGAAGTGAGGACACTGGAAAAACCTCTATGCAGCCACCTAAGGGTTAATTCAGCTCTTGCACTTTATCGGCCATTGTAATGTGCTGAAGCCAATCACAAGGGTGAGTATTGATATAATTTAAACAAAAATATTTAAACAGATCAGGGATGGAAATGAGCCAGAGATTGGCAGTGTTTCTGGTGACTGGATGAGGGTGGTACAAAGCGTGATCTGGTCTATGCTGATCGCAGGTGCTGAAATTGGCCTGGGTTATGGAGGAGGAGAATTCAGCCATTTCTTCTGCTCCTGATGGTTATGTATTGACCCCTGCTAGAAATATATGTGTGTGGTTGTCGGGTGAGGACAGGATTCAGTTTCATATTCCCGCCATGGTTGAACAGCGACTGATATCAACACTACATCATTACTCTTCTGCCTTGCTACTCCGCTGCCGCCAGCCCAGGCTTGAATCCTCCTTGGATAGGCCCACAGCTTCTGTCTGTGCCTCTCTCTGCATTCTCCAAAGGGCCCATTGTGGCACTCGTCGCTGCCTCCTTACGGCAACCCCAACTGCCCCATCTTATTCTCTTGCCAACCTTCCCGCCCAGCACGCCTTCTGGGAGTTAACCAAACCTCCCTCCTGTCCCATTCATCCGCCCTACCACTGCCCTCTAGGACTCTGACAGTGAATCACAATCGCCGCCTCTCTTCGCAATTCGCTCCAGAATGATCGTTCACTCATGAACAAAGCCCTTGCCATCCATGACCTTATTGTGCAGGATTGCATCGACATCATGGCTTTGATGGAAACTTGGCTCACGGGTGGTGACACCTTGCCCCTCACTGAAGACTCCCTACCAACGTTCCCTCTAAGCTGCACAGCTGTCTGCCAGTCCTGCACAGCCCGGGACCGGCTTTTCCAATGTGAAATTTCGCGCATGCGTGAAACTTTGAATGGGTCGCATGGCACGTTAAAGGGACCGCGCACCCAAAAATAATTAGGAGGAACATTGCTCCCCACCCGGCTACACTTTGCACCATCTTCCCTATCCAAACCACTGCAGTGGCACTGTGGCCTTGATCTCCAAATCACCAAGTACCCCACTAAAATCTTTACTCTCTCCCACCCTGGTCATTCCTCCTGGTATGGCCCCCATCTTCGGTCCCTCAAGTCCAGGGGTGCAGACTTGAGCGTATCTGGTGCACAAGTGGTTTAGCCATCCATCACCAGATCTGGTTGGAACTTGCCAAGCTGTATCATAACATGATTGAATTTTACATTCAGTTTGAGAGAGAGAAGAGTGGGTCTAAGTCTAGTATTTTAAACTTAAATAAGGGCAATTATGTGGGCATGAAAGCAGAGCTAGCTAAAGTGAACTGGCAAATTAGGTTAAGAGATAGGTCAATAGAGTTGCAGTGTTAGACATTTAAGGGAATATTTCAAAATACACAATGGGGTAGATTTTGCCGAACCTGTCGGGAAGAAGGCGGGACTTCCCCTTTCGGGTTTTTGACCCACCTACTTCGACGTCCGGCCAATCCGCGCGATCTTCCCTTGATTGACCTTGTTGAGCCTGCCCAGTGGGCTCAGCAGGCCAATTAAGGGCCACCCGGCAACAGGTGACGTCACAGACTGAAATTTCATCTGTCAAGAGTTCTTGACAGATGAAATATCAGTGTTTTACAGCTGTTTGAAGCTGTCAAACACTGACAGTCTGAGTTCTGACATGAGTCATTCTGCACAGACTCAGTTAGAACTCTTACCGGCACTCAAAGCTGAAGGCTGTCACTTTTGACAGATCGCAGCTGTTCAGCTTTCAGTTCCGGCTGAGTGATGCGCTCCCGACGGCTACAGGAAGAAAGGCTGTTAAGGTAAGTACAGGTAAGTAAAAGTTCTTTACACACTTTAGACACACCAAACACACTTACCTTTGCACTCATGCACCCATCACTCACCTGAGCGCCGACATCGCGACCCCTCCAACTCCTTCAACCCGACGGCCCGCCTGCTCTACCTGGTGTGGTTTGGAGCTGTCGGGAAACCCACACGAAACCCCTCAAAATAGGGATTAGGCTAAAAACTGCCTGTTAACTACCTGTTAACAGGCAGTTAATTGGCAATAATCCCTTCCCGCCTGGTTTCGGCGGGTCCCAGTGCGGGGCGGGTACCCGCCGCCCCTGAAACTTACGTGGGGCGGGGTTTTGGGCGGGATGGTGTCGGGACCCCCAAATTCGGGACTTTCCCCCCCCACACGCCTGAAAGCCTGCCTGACGGCACCCCAAAAATCTAGCCCAATATATACATTCCAACAAAAAAGAAAAATTCCAAGGGAGGACCCACCATCCGTGGTTAACTAAAAAAGTTAAAGATAGTATTAAACTTAAAGAAAAAGCATATCATTGCGCAAAGATGGGTGGCAGGTCAGAAGATTGGACAGAATATAAAAAACAGCAAAGAATGACTAAAAGAGTAATAAAGAGAGAAAAATTAGAGTACGAGAGAAAGCTAGCTAGAAATATAAAAACAGATTGTAAGAGTTCCTATAGATATTTAAAAAAGAAAAGAGTTAATAAAGTGAGTGTTGGTCCTATAAAAAGTGAGTCTGGGGAATTAATAATGGAAAATAAGGAGATGGCAGTTGAATTGAACAGGTATTTTGCATCGGTCTTCACTATAGAGGATACAAGTAACATCCCAGAAATAGCTGTAAATCAGGAAATGGAAGGGAGGGAGGAACTCCAGAAAATTACAATCACCAGGGAAGTGGTACTGAGCAAATTGTTGGAGCTGCGGGCTGACAAGTCCCCGGGTCCTGATGGACTTCATCCGAGGGTCTTAAAAGAAGTGGCTAATGAGCTAGTTGATGCGTTGGTTTTAATTTTCCAAAATTCCCTAGATTCGGGGAAGGTTCCATTAGATTGGAAAATAGTGAATGTAACTTCTTTATTCAAAAAGGGAAGTAGACGGAAAGCAGGAAACTTCAGGCCAGTTAGCTTAACATCTGTCCTAGGGAAGATGTTGGAAGCTATTATTAAAGACGATATAGCAGGGCATTTCGAAAAGTTCAAAGGAATCAGACAGAGTCAACATGGTTTTGTGAAAGGGAAATCATGTTTAACCAATTTATTGGAGTTCTTTGAGGAAGTAACATGTGCTGTGGATAAAGGGGAACCGGTGGTTGTACTGTACTTAGATTTCCAGAAGGCATTTGATAAGGTGCCACATCAAAGGTTATTGCGGAAAATAAAAGTTCATGGTGTAGGGGGTAAAATATTGGCATGGATAGAAGATTGGCTAGCTAACAGGAAACAGAGAGTAGGCATAAATGGGTCATTTTCTGATTGGCAAGATGTAACGAGTGGTGTGCCATAGGGATCAGTGCTGGGGCCTCAACTTTTCAAATTTATATAAATGACTTGGATGAAGGGACCGAAGGTATGGTTGCTAAATTTGCAGATGACACAAAGATAGGTAGGAAAGTAAATTGTGAAGAGGACATAAGGAGGCTACAAAGGGATATAAATAAGTTAAGTGAGTGGGCAAAGATCTGGCAAATGGAGTATAATGTGGGAAAATATGAAGTTGTCCATTTTGGCAGGAAGAATAAAAAAGAAGCATATTATCTAAATGGTGAGAGATTGCAGAGCTCTGAGATGCAGAGGGATCTGGGTATTCTAGTGCATGAATCGCAAAAGGTACAGCAAGTAATTAGCAAAGCTAATAGAATGTTATCATTTATTGTGAGGGGAATTGAATACAAAAGTAGGGAGGTTATGCTTCAGTTATACAGGACATTGGTGAGACCACATCTGGAGTACTGTGTACAGTATTGGTCTCCTTATTTAAGGAAGGATGTAAATGCGTTGGAAGCAGTTCAGAGAAGGTTTACTAGACTAATACCTGGAATGGGCGGGTTGTCTTATGAGGAAAGGTTGGACAGGCTAGGCTTGTATCCGCTGGAGTTTAGAAGAGTAAGAGGTGACTTGATTGAAAAATATAAGATCCTGAGGGGTCTGGACAGGGTGGATGTGGGGAGGATGTTTCCTCTTGTGGGAGAATCTAGAACTAGGGGTCACTGTTTAAAAATAAGGGGTCGCCCATTTTAGACAGAGATGAGGAGAAATTTTTTCTCAGAGGGTCGTGAGTCTTTGGAATTCTCTTTCTCAGAGGGCGGTGGAAGCAGAGTCTTTGAATGTTTTTAAGGCAGAGGTAGATAGATTCTTGGTAAGCAAGGGGGTGAAAAGTTATCAAGGGTAGGCAGGAATGTGGAGTAATCAGATCAGCCATGATCTTATTGAATGGCAGAGCAGGCTCAAAGGGCCGAGTGGCCTACTCCTGCTCCCAATTCGTATGTTCGTATGTATGTTCTTTTTAAGCCTCACTACGCCAGAATCACCCTGGAGAGCAAAGATAACCCGGGCTTCTTTTCTCTACTACCAAACGTCTCCCGAAACCTCTCTCCGCTGCCCTTTCTGCCCTCACCTCTTTCTCATTAAGTCAGAACCCATCCGTTTAACTGTCTCCACAGCTTTCACCCTTTCACTTTCCCCACCAGCCACACCTCCCCGTGCCCTAGCCCTGATCCCGCCTCTTTCTCCAGTTTCTCTCCTGTCTCACCTCATGCCATCCCCAAGCTCACCTTGTCCATGTGGACCCACCTTTTGCTTCCTTGACACTATTCCCACTAAACTGCTGACCTCCCCTTCCTGATTTTAATGATGAGGAGTAGAATCATAGAATGGTTACAGCACAGAAGGAGGCCATTCGGCCCATCGAGCCCGTGCCGGCTCTCTGCAAGAGCACTTCAGCTAGTCCCACTGCCGCGCCCTTTTCCCGTAGCCCTGCAATTTTTTTTCCTTCAGGTACTTATCCAATTCCCTTTTGAAAGCCATGGTTGAATCTACCTTCACCACCCTTTCAGGCAGTGCATTCCAGATCTTAACCACTTGCTGCGTAAAAAAGATTTTCCTCATGTCACCTTTGGTTCTTCTGCCAATCATCTTAAATCTGTGTCCTCTGGTTCTCGACCCTTCCACCAATGTGAACAGTTTCTCTTTATCTACTCTGTCTAGACCACTCATGATTTTGAACACCTTTATCAAATCTTTTCTCATTCTTGTAAATCTTTTCTGCACCCTCTCTAAGGCCTTCCTAAAGCGCAGTGCCCAGAATTGGACACAATACTCCAGATGAGGCCGAACCACTGTTTTATAAAGGTTCATCATAACTTCCTTGCTTTTGTACTCTATGCCTCTATTTATGAAGCCCAGGATCCCGTATGCTTTTTTAACCATTTTCTCAACCTGGCCTGCCACCTTCAATGATTTGTGCACATATACCTCCAGGTTTCTCTGTTCATGTACCCCCTTTAGAATTGTACCCTTTAGTTTATATTGCCTCTCCTCATTCTTCCGACCAAAATGTATCACTTCACACTTTTCTGCATTAAATTTCATCTGCCACGTGTCCGCCCATTCCACTAGCTTGTCTATGCCCTCTTGAAGTCTATCACTATCCTCTTCACTGTTCACTATACATCCAAGTTTTGTGTCATCTGCAAATTTTGTAATTGTGCCCTGTACACCCACGTCCAAGTCATTAATGTACATCAAGAAAAGAAGTGGTCCTCGTACCGACCCCTGGGGAACACTGTAGTGTCCGTGTATCAATAATACACGGACTGCAGGAGAACAATAATAACAGGTATTTACTGAACAGAGGGTAAGCTTAAACTGAAAGTACAGAAGCCTGCTATCGCTTTATATACAGGTGTGGTCACTGCCGGTACTACAGTATAAAATCAGTTCTCTCTTAAAGGTACATACACAACAATTCCTCCCCTTTTAGATAAACAGTACATAACATTCATTTTACAACTAAATAATAACTAATTACAATTACAATTTTCTCTGTACTATATACATCAACTGAAATAATCATTTATAAGTTCAGTCTTTGAGGAGGCTTCCTGATCCTGACTGGATAGCGCCTTTCTCAAGTATCCTGTTCTTGCGGTGGAGTCGATTCTGGCTCATTGTCATTGGTTGGTTCGTCAGCTTCCAATACTACTGACTCTGAGGTAGACGCAATCTGTACTTCGGGTTCATTACCAGGTGCACATGCTCGTGGTATGGGTTTGGCTTGTTCCTGTGACTCTAGAATCTGATCAGCATGGCATCTCACGATGCTCTCTCCAACGTCCACTGTGTACATTAGTGGTCCCTGCTATGTGCATATCGTTCCTGGCTGCCATTTTTCTGTTCGGTAGTCGCGGGCCAAGACTGGTTGCCCTATCTTGAAGCTCCTGGTTGGCTTCTCATTGATGTGCTGGAATTGCTTATCCTCAACATCTCGTCTTATGTTTGGTTTGAGCAAATCCAGGCGACATCTTAGCCTTCGGTTGAAGAACATTATGGCTGGAGCTTGGTTGGTGACTGCATGTGTCGCATTCCGGTAAGCAAACAAGAAATTATCCACCTTGTGTTGTAGTGGTATGTCGTCGTTATACATCACCTTTATTGCCTTTTTAAAGGTCTGAACAAACCTCTCAGCCAATCCATTTGTGGCTGGATGATATGGGGCAGATGTGTAATGTTTCACCCCATTATTCCTCAGAAACCTCCGGAAATCCTCAGACACAAACTGTGGTCCATTGTCGGAGCAAATCTGTCCTGGCAAAGATGGTCCGTAGGACTGCAATAGTTTTCTCCGTGGTGGTGGAGGACATTTTGATGACCTCTGGCCATTTCGAATGGGCATCCACGGCGATTAAAAACATTGAGTCCATAAATGGACCAGCAAAATCAATGTGTACCCGTTGCCATGGAGATGAGGGCCACTCCCATGGGTGTAGCGGGGCCTGTGGTGGAGCGTTTTTGACCTTCTGGCATCCTGTGCATCTCTTGGTCATATCCTCGATTTCTTTATCGATTCCCGGCCACCACACAAACGCCCTGGCTAGGCTCTTCATTTTTACCCCTCCCAGATGACCCTCATGAAGCTCATTGAGCACTCTATCTCTCAACTTGGGTGGAATTACCACTCGGGATCCACACATCAAGGTCCCCCGGCACACTGACAGCTGTTCTCTCCTTGGCGAGAATGCTGGCAACAGTGAGTCGCCATGTGCTGGCCATCCCTTCACCGTCAAATCATAGACCCGAGAGAGTGTCGGGTCATTTCGGGTTTCCTTCTCTATACTTGAGTTTGTAACAGGTAGACATTCGAGTGTGGTCGAATGGAATATCTCAACAGGGTCCACTGCAGGTGCTTCCTCCACCGTAGGCAACGGTAGGCGCGACAGCCCATCAGCGTTTCCATGCTGTTTCATATCCTTGTACTGTATGTCGTACTGATGTGCCCCTAGAAAAAGTGATCATCTTTGCACCCTTGCGCCGTCATCACCAGAACGCCCTTCTTTGGGTTAAAAATGGAGACCAGAGGCTGATGATCAGTCAGTAGGGTGAATTTCTGCCCGTGCAGATAGTGATTGAACTTCTTCACCCCCCACACCAGGCTGAGGGCCTCCCTGTCAATCTGGGCGTAGTTACGCTCGGCTGAGGTTAACGAGCACGACGCAAAGGCTATTGGCCTCTCTGAACCGTCAAGGAATTTGTGTGACAGCACCGCTCCAATCCCGTAGGGAGACGCATCACATGCCAACCGAATCGGTAGTGTTGGATTGTAGTGGGCCAATACTTCTTTTGAAGTGATTAGGCATTTACATTTCTGAAAGGCACGCTTACACTCATCACTCCATTTCCATGTTACTCCAGTTTGCAGCAGGGCGTTCAGTGGGTGCAGAATTGTAGATAAATTCGGCAAGAACTTATGGTAATAGTTCACCAACCCGAGGAACGACCTCAGTTGCGACACATTTTCCAGTGCTGGAGCCTTGACTACTTCCTCAATCTTGTCTGGGGACTTATGCAACCCTTCCTCATTAATCATGTGGCCACAATATGAGATTTGTCTCCTGAAGAACTCGCATTTGGGGCGGTTGGCTCGTAGCCCATTTTCTTGTAATCTAGTGAGCACCTGCTCCAGGTTGGCAAGGTGTTCACTGTCATTTTCGCCCGTAACCAGGATGTCGTCCAAATAACACTGGGTCCCCGGGATCCCTTGCAGGACTTGTTCCATCGCACTCTGCCAAATAGCTGGGGCTGATGCTACCCCGAATACCAGTCGGTTGTACTGGTAAAGACCTTTGTGAGTGTTTATCGTGAGGTATTTCCTACATGCGTCTTCCACCTCCATTTGTAGATACACTTGGGCCAGATCAATGTTCATAAAGCGTTTCCCTCCAAATAGTGAGGTGAAAATATCTTCTATCCGTGGAAGTGGATATTGTACTGTGTGCAGGACTGGGTTCACAGTTACCTTGAAGTCCCCACTGATGCGAACCTTCTTTGGCTCCCCAGGCGTGCTGCTCAATGATTTCTTCATTACAGGAACGATGGGTGTGGCCCACTCACTCCAGTCCACCTTGGACAGCACACCCGAACGCTCCAGACTCTCCAGCTCTGCTTCAACGGCTGGGCGGATCACGTACGGTACCGGTCTGGCCTTAAAAAAATTTGGGTTTGTGTTATCTTTGATTTTTATTGTTGCCGTTACTCCTTTTAGAGTCCCAAGTCCTTGTTGGAACATCTCTTTCGCGTCAGTTAGAATTTTTGACAGTCGTCCAGGTGTGACGTCGTCATCCTTTTTGTCAGTCACAGTTAGCGCCTGAATGGAATGCCAATCCAATTGTATTTTTCGGATCCATTCAAGTCCCAATAATGGTGGTCCTCCATCTTGTAGTATATATAGATACAGTTTCTGTGTTTCCTTGTCGTTGTATTTAACTGGCACCCTTATTTTTCCTCTGGGGTAGACTTTTTGCCCCGTGTATGTCTTCAATACAATGGACGTGTCCTTCAAGGGTATGTGTGAGAATAGCCGCTCATAGTCTCGTCGATTCATGACAGTTAGGGCTGATCCTGTGTCCAATTCCATCTTTACTTGGGACCCTGCTATCATGAGGGTAACCCAAATGGTTCGGTGATCCTCCTTTGCGATCACGTTGTGTAACTTTAGACAACTTAGTCTCCTGCTCCCGGAGTCATTATCACTCTCCTGATATTCTGAACTACTGTCTGTCATTTTTTTTACTTTCTTGTACTTTTCCTTAGTAGTTCTTTTAGTGTTGGTTTTCTTTCCCGACCTGCAGACTCTTGCTATGTGTCCCATTTTCCCACATTGCCTGCATACTTTGTCCTTAAACCAGCAGTCCTTCTGATCATGGGTTGTTCTGCCGCAGCGATAGCACTTTTCTGCTCCATATGCCATTTCGTTAGCGCTGTATTCTTGTGGTTTCTGTTGTATTTCCACAGCGCCACGTGCTGCTGCTTCGTAGGATACTGCCACGCTGAAAGCCTGTTCTAGCGTCAGGTCCTTTTCCAAAAGTAGTCGTTTCTGGGTTCCTTCACTCTGGAGCCCGCAGACAAACTTATCTCTTAAAGTGTCTGCCAGTCCTGCTCCAAACTGGCAGTGCTTCGATAACTTGCGTAGTTCCGTAAGATAGTCAGAATTGCTCTCATCTTTGTGCTGGTTTCTTTTATGGAACTTGAATCTTTCTGCTATCAGCAGCGGTGTAGGGTTTAGGTGTTCCTGTAAGATATTAACAATCTCTTCAAAACTTTTCTCCATTGGTTTAGCTGGGGTAATTAAATTCCGCAATAGGCCGTACGTTCTCGCGCCCATCAAATTTAATAATACCGACGCCTTCTTTCCATCGGCCACCTCATTTGCCTTGCAGTACACTTCAATTCTTTCCACATACGTGGTCCAGTCTTCTACCTCGTTGTCGAAAGCAGTGATACTGCCACTCTTCGGCATCTTGGGTGGTTTAAAATGGTGCCTCCCGTGCTTTTTCTTCTTCCCCAATGGAATAAAATGGCGTCTCCTGCGCTTTTCCTTTTTCCCCTTGCTGCCAATGCTGCTCCTAGCATTCTACAGGGTAATGGCGGCGACCCGCGGCTTCGGCGCGTCTCACTTTTCCTTCCCCTCATTTTATTTTCTCTACGCTGCCCAGTTCTTGAGCACCGACCGCGCCTTGTGCGCTCCACCCTCTCTCTCTCTCTTTTCCTCCCGACGACGCTGTACGGCTCCTTTTGCAGAGCTGCTCGATCGAGCTCGAGCCCGCCGCAGTCTGGAAGGGTCAGCGCACTACCTGCTACCAGCACGATTTGCTGGAACACCTTGACTGGGGAGCCAAGCCCAGCTCTCCACAGCCTCCCCTGCAATTCTCCGAACTCCGATGGATCACTGGGCGGTTGCCCGCGGTCGACGCCCGTTGCTCTGACTTCGACCTCTAAGAAGCTTCTTTTCAGGGAAAGATCCCCGTGAGGTGATGCAGTACTGCAGGTGAGTTCGAACCTGCTCGTCGCCAGTGTAGTGTCCGCGCATCAATAATACACGGACTGCAGGAGAACAATAATAACAGGTATTTACTGAACAGAGGGTAAGCTTAAACTGAAAGTACAGAAGCCTGCTATGGCTTTATATACAGGTGTGGTCACTGCCGGTACTACAGTATAAAATCAGTTCTCTCTTAAAGGTACCTTCCTCCAGTCCGATAAACAACCGTTCACCACTACTCTCTGTTTCCTGTCACTTAGCCAATTTTGTATCCATGCTGCCACTGTCCCTTTTATTCCATGGGCTTCAACTTTGCTGGCAAGCCTATTATGTGGCACTTTATCAAACGCCTTTTGGAAGTCCATATACACCACATCAACTGTATTGCCCTCATCAACCCTCTCTGTTACCTCATCAAAAAACTCAATCAAGTTAGTTAAACATGATTTGCCCTTCACAAATCCGTGCTGGCTTTCCTTAATTAATCCACGCTTGTCCAAGTGACTGTTAATTTTGTCCCAGATTATCGTTTCTAAAAGCTTCCCCACTACCAAGGTTAAACTGACTGGCCTGTAGTTGCTGGGTTTATCCGTACACCCTTATTTGAACAAGGGTGTAACATTTGCAATTCTCCAGTCCTCTGGCACCACCCATGTATCTAAGGGAGATTGGAAGATTTTGGCCAGTGTGGTAAACCACTGTATTGTATATTGCCACCTCTGGGTGGCGCTGTGTATGGAGGCATGCCTCAGCTGACTCCACCCACCACTGTGTGGGTTTCGTTCAGACTTGTTCAGTCACTCACGAAGAAGCATGGTCTCTTCTTAGCTAATAAAAGCCTTATTCATCTCTTCTTTCGACTCATCATCTCTTCTTCGACTCATCACCTTTTATGAAGTAATTGATAAGCGTATCAATTTTATTAGCTAAAAGTTAAATGGCGACACCTGAGGAGCAACAACAGCAACGGATACAGCAGACATTGCTGAGAGCCCTCAGACCACCACGCCTGGACCTCGACCCTCAAGATGTGGGTGCATCAGCCAAGTTTGAACACTGGCTGAGCTGCTTTGAATCCTTCCTCGCAATCTCACAGGTTACAGAGGAGGATCACAAACTGAAAATTTTGACCGCCCAGGTGAGCCATCAAGTATATATGCTAATCCGGGACTCTAATACGTACGTGGCGGCCCTCGAGCTACTAAAAGGGCAATATACGCGCCCAGTGAACACAATTTACGCCCGACACCTCTTGGGATCCCGCAGGCAGCAACCGGGAGAATCGGTAGGGGCATTTGCACGGGCGCTACTGGCACTCTGCAGAGACTGCGATTGTAAAGCGGTAACGGCTGTGGAGCACGCGCAGGGACTCGCCTGTGATGCCTTCGTCAGGGGCCTCCAGTCAGACCACACCCGGCAGAGACTGCTAGAAAGCAAGGAACCCGACCTGAAGACGGCCATTGCCCTTGCGCTCTCGTTAGAGGAGGCCCACCGAAACCTCGAGGCATACCCCCGTAACGGCGCCGAGACATGGCAATCGAAACCGTGGGACACGGGACCGCCGCCCCCGGCACCAACCGCTGCAGCGACCCAACCGAGACAGCAGCCTCCGGTAAGAACTGCTTCGATGCCCAGTAACCAGGCCCAAAAATGCTATTTCTGTGGCCAGTTAAAACATCCCAGAGCGCACTGCCCAGCTAAGACAGCTATCTGCTCGGGCTGCGGGAAGAAAGGCCATTACGCTAACGCCTGCAAGGGGAAGCCAGCCAGCAGCGCAGCGTGCGGGCCGTGGGAGCAGCCATCTTATCCGCCATTTTGTGTACCCCCGGCCGCATGGCATCCGCCGCCATCGTATCCAACGCACTCAACCGCCATTTCGTCACCGGAACCGACCACCGTCTCGGCGGATGACTATAGTGACTCACTAAGCCACATACTGGCCTCCGTGACGCTGGATCAAGGCCACCCTCACCATCTATCCAGCTCCATGATGGATATCGCGGTAAACGGCCGCGTCACCAGTTGCCTGATCGACAGCGGGAGCACAGAGAGTTTCGTCCACCCCGACACGGTACGTAGCCACTCCCTCACGATTCTGCCAACGCACCATCGCATTTCTATGGCGTCCAAGTCCCAGTCAATGGACATCAGCGGCTACTGTGTGGTGACCCTGTCAGTAGGGGGCACTGAATATCAAAAATTTAAACTGCTAGTCCTGCCCCGTCTTTGCGCTGCCGTCCTGCTAGGGTTGGATTTTCAGTGCCACCTTAAGAGTGTCACACTAGCATACGGTGGACCCCTCCCCCCACTCACAGTCTGCAACCAACAACTTTTAAATCGCCCGCTGCAAACCACCTGCAGCCTTTCCACATTAAAAGTCCCCCCCCCTCCCCTGTTCGCTAACCTCACCCGCGACTGTAAACCCATCGCTACCAAAAGCAGGCGGTACAGTGCCGGGGACAGAGCTTTTATCAGCTCTGAGGTGGAGCGGCTCTTGAAGGAGGGCATTATCGAAGGTAGCACTAGCCCCTGGCGAGCCCAGGTTGTAGTCGTTAAAACCACTGCAAAACGCCGCATGGTAATCGACTACAGCCAAACCATAAACCGGTACACCCAGCTGGACGCGTACCCCCTCCCTCGCATATCTGATATGGTCAATCAGATTGCGCAATACAAAGTATTCTCCACCATCGACCTTAAGTCAGCGTACCACCAGCTGCCCATCCGCCATGAGGACCGCCAGTATACTGCCTTCGAGGCAAACGGCCGCCTCTACCACTTCCTTAGGGTCCCCTTCGGCGTCACCAACGGGGTTTCGGTCTTCCAAAGGGAGATGGACCGAATGGTTGACCAGAACGCGCTGCGGGCAACCTTCCCCTATTTGGATAACGTCACCATCTGCGGCCACGACCAGCAGGACCACGACGTTAATCTAGCAAATTTCCTCCGTACGGCCCAACGGCTGAACCTAACGTACAATAAGGAAAAATGTATGTTTCACACCAAGCGCCTGGCCATCCTCGGCTGCGTGGTGGAGAACGGAGTCATCGGGCCCGACCCCGACAGAATGCGCCCCCTAATGGAGCTACCCCTTCCCCACTGCCAAAAAGCACTGAAGAGATGCCTGGGGTTTTTCTCCTACTACGCCCAGTGGGTGCCCCTCTATGCAGACAAAGCCAGGCCCCTCATCAAAGCCACCTCCTTCCCCCTGACACCAGAGGCGTGTGCAGCCTTCACTCTTATCAAGAACGATATCGCGAAGGCCGCAATGCACGCGGTGGATGAGTCCATCCCCTTCCAAGTGGAGAGCGATGCCTCCGACTTCGCCCTAGCCGCGACCCTTAACCAGGCGGGCAGACCCGTGGCCTTTTTCTCAAGGACCCTCCAGGGCCCCGAGACGAGACACTCCTCCGTCGAAAAGGAGGCCCAGGCTATTGTAGAAGCGGTGCGTCACTGGAGGCATTACCTGGCCGGGAAACGATTTACCCTGCTCACTGACCAGCGTTCAGTAGCTTTTATGTTTAATAATAAGCAGAGGGGTAAAATCAAGAACGACAAGATCTTGAGGTGGAGAATCGAACTCTCCACCTACAATTATGATATCTTGTATCGGCCAGGGAAACTCAATGAGCCCCCAGATGCCCTATCACGTGGTACATGCGCCAACGCGCAGAGTGATAGGCTGCAGTCCCTCCACAATGACCTCTGCCACCCGGGGGTCACCAGGTTTTTCCATTTTATCAAATCCCGTAACCTGCCCTACTCCATCGAGGAGGTCAGGACCATGACCAAGAGCTGCCAAATCTGCGCCGAGTGCAAACCGCACTTCTATAGGCCGGACAGAGCAAGCCTGATCAAGGCCACCCGCCCCTTCGAACGCCTGAGCGTCGATTTTAAAGGGCCCCTCCCCTCCGCTGACCGCAATGTGTACTTCCTCAACATAGTTGATGAGTACTCCCGTTTCCCCTTTGCCATCCCTTGCCCAGACATGACCAGTACCACGGTCATCAAGTGTCTGAATGACATCTTCGCTCTGTTCGGGTTCCCCAGCTATATACATAGCGACAGGGGCTCATCGTTCATGAGCGACGAACTTCGGCAGTACCTGCTAACAAGAGGTATCGCCACGAGCAGGACCACCAGTTACAACCCCCGGGGGAACGGCCAGGTGGAAAGGGAGAACGCGACGGTTTGGAAGGCAGTCCTCTTAGCACTAAAATCTAAGGGCCTTCCGACCTCCCGCTGGCAGGAGGTCCTCCCTGCAGCGCTTCACTCCATTCGGTCACTGCTTTGTACTGCCACTAATGCGACCCCTCATGAGAAAATGTTCGTTTTCCCCCGGAAGTCTACATCGGGAACCTCGCTACCGGCATGGTTGACTTCTCCTGGGCCCGTCCTACTGCGGAGGCACGTGAGGACGCATAAAACGGACCCCCTGGTCGAGCGGGTGCACCTCCTACACGCCAACCCCCAGTATGCCTGGGTGACATACCCAGACGGGCGGGAGGACACGGTCTCCATACGAGATCTCGCACCCTCGGGTACCCCTGAATTACCACCGTTATCCCCCTTACCACCGTTATCCCCCTTACCACTGTTATCCCCCACCACCCCTCCCAACCCAACCCCTGCAGACGGCATGCCAAAGCCCCAGGAATCTTCGCCAACCACCCAGACACCAGACCCGACGTCGGATGCTGCAACACCACCGCCGCCACCACGACGATCAGGACGTTAGACAAGGCCTCCTGATAGACTTAACTTGTAGTACCCTTCACCCCGCCGGACTTCACATTAAACAAGGGGTGAATGTGGTAAACCACTGTATTGTATATTGCCACCTCTGGGTGGCGCTGTGTATGGAGGCATGCCTCAGCTGACTCCACCCACCACTGTGTGGGTTTCGTTCAGACTTGTTCAGTCACTCACGAAGAAGCATGGTCTCTTCTTAGCTAATAAAAGCCTTATTCATCTCTTCTTTCGACTCATCATCTCTTCTTCGACTCATCACCTTTTATGAAGTAATTGATAAGCGTATCAGCCAGTACTCCCTGATTTCCACCTTTACTTCCCTCAACATCTTAGGATGCATCCCATCCGGTCCTGGTGACTTATCAACTTTAAGTACAGCCAGCCTTTCTAGTACCTCCTCTTTATCAATTTTTAGGCCACCCAGTATCTCAACTACCTCCTCTTTCACTATGACTTTGGCAGCATCTTCTTCCTTGGTAAAGACAGATGCAAAGTACTCATTTAGTACCTCAGCCATGCCCTCTGCCTCCATGTGTAGGTCTCCATTTTGGTCCCTAATCGGCCCCACCCCTCCTCTTACGACACGTTTACTATTTATATACCTATAGAAGACTTTTGGATTCCCTTTAATGTTAGCTGCCAATCTATTCTCATATTCTCTCTTTGCCCCTCTTATTTCCTTTTTCACTTCCCCTCCGAACTTTCTATATTCAGCCTGGTTCTCACTTGTATTCTCAATCTGACATATTTTTCTGCTTCATCTTACTCTCTATCTCTTTCGTCATCCAGGGAGCTCTGAATTTGTTTGCCCTACCTTTCCCCATCGTGGGAATGTGCCGCGACTGTACCCGAACCATCTCCTCTTTAAAGGCAGCCCATTGTTCGATTACATTTTGCCTGCCAATCTTTGATTCCAATTTAGCCGGGCCAGATCCATTCTCAATCCACATAATTACTGAGTCTCCCAATGCCACTGGACATAACTTGACTCATCTGATCTGACATCACAGTCATCACTTTACAAATTCCTGCGCATGAAAATGGTGCCCCTTTATGATCTCAAAATCATCTGTCCAACCAGCTACAATACAGTAAAGGTGACCCATCAAACTCCTTTGCCTCGCTCCGTTGTGTGCAATAACATGGACATGAGTGGGAGTGTTTCCAGTCAGAGTTCAAAGGTGGTAAGGACTGGGACATCATTGGTTTTGGGAGAATCCAGCCTCCTCACCAAATCACGCATTTGCTTCTCGAAATGTTTTAAACTGTGACATAAATCTGTCTCTCCCAAAACCACTTCACCTTCTTACCTCTCTCTCTCTCTTCCTGTCTAAGGTTCTTAAAAGTGGATCCCTTCATCTGTGCCTTAAGATCCCTTCCTGTTTAATCCTCCCCACTTGGAATTTTCCTCTCCCCGCCCCCCCCCCCGTAAAGCACTCCGCTGGTTGTGTGTTTGGTGTGGGGTTGCGCAGGGGTGGGGGTCTATATTTATGAGTTCTTGTTGCTGTGACAGTGTGACATCAAACCAGGAAATCCTGTTAATCTAACGTTAGTCAGCAGATGGGGCTGCTGCACTATATACGTACTGCAGAAATGATTGTGAGTTTGTAGAGTTTAATATATGGTACTGGATTTAGTGCATCGAACAGACGAACTAACTTGCATTGAAACAGCACCTTTCATGATCGCAGGTCAATGAAGTACTCTTGCAGTGTAGTCACTGTTGTAATGTAGGAAATACGGCAGCCAATTTGCACACAGCAACTCCCATGAATAGCAGTGTGATAAATGACCAGATAATCTGTTTTAGCGATGTTGGTTGAGGGATAAATATTGGCCAGGACACCGGGGAGAACTCCCTGCTCTTCTTCGAAATAGTGGGATCTCTAACATCCACCTGAGAGAGCAGACGGGGCCTCGGTTTAACATCCCATCTAAAACACGACACCTCCAACATTGCAGCGCCCCCTCAGTACTCTTCTTCTTCTTAGGCAGTCCCTCGGAACTGAGGATGACTTGCTTCCACATTAAAAATGAGTTCGCAGGTGACTGATGAGTCCAATACGGGACCTACAGTCTCGGTCACAGGTGGGGTAGATGGTGGTTGAAGGGGCGGTTGGGTGGGGTGCTTGGGTTGACGTGCGCTCCTTGCGCTGCCTGCGCTTGGCTTCCGCTTGCTCCCGGCGAAGAGACTCGAGGTGTTCGGCGCCTTCCCGGATGCTTCTCCTCCACTTTGTGCGGTCTTGTGCCAGGGATCCCCAGGTGTCGGTGGGGATGTTACACTTTTTCAAGGAGGCTTTGAGGGTGTCCTTGAAGCATTTCCTCTGCCCACCTGGGGCTCTCTTGCTGTGCCGGAGCTCCAAGTAGAGCGCTTGCTTTGGGAGTCTCGTATCGGACAATGTGACCCGTCCATCGGAGCTGATTGAGCGTGGTCAGAGCTTCGATGCTGGTGATGTTGGCCTGAGCAAGAACATTGACTTTGGTGCGCCTATCCTGCCAATGGATTTGCAGGATCTTGCGGAAGCAGCGTTGGTGGTACCTCTCCAGTACTTTGAGGTGCCTGCTGTACATGGTCCATGTCTCTGAGGCATACAGCAGGGCAGGTATCACTGCTGCCCTGTAGACCATGAGCTTAGTGCCGGGTTTGAGGTCCTGGTCTTCAAACACTCTCTTCCTCAGGCGACCGAAGGCTGCACTGGCACACTGAAGACGGTGTTGGACTTCGTTGTCGACGTCTGCCCTTGTTGACAGTAGGCTCCCGAGGTATGGAAAGTGGTCCACGTTGTCCAAGGCCTTGTCGTGGATTTTGATAATCGGGGGACAGCACTGTGTGGCGGGGGCAGGTTGGTAGAGGACCTTTGTCTTACGGATGTTTAGTGTAAGGCCCATGCTCTCATACGCTTCAGTGAAGGTGTTGACGATGGTTTGGAGTTCGACCTCCGAGTGAGCGCAGACGCAAGCATTGTCTGCATACTGTAATTTGACGACAGAGGATGGGACAACCTTGGATCTGGACTGGAGGCGATGGAGGTTGAACAGTTTCCCGTTTGTTCTGTAAATTAGCTCCACTCCAGTGGGGAGTTTACTGAGGGTGAGATGGAGCATTGCAGCAAGGAAGATTGAGAAGAGCGTTGGTGCGATGACACAGCCTTGCTTGACCCCAGTTCGTACGTGAATTGGGTCTGTGGTGAAACCGTTGGTCAGGATCACGGCTTGCATGTCGTCGTGAAGCAGGCGGAGGATAGTGACAAATTTTTGAGGGCAGCCGAATTTGAGGAGGACACTCCATAATCCCTCATGGTTGACAGTGTCGAAGGCCTTTGTGAGATCAAAGAAGGCCATGTACAGCGGTTGGTGCTGTTCCCTGCATTTCTCTTGTAATTGACGTGCGGTGAAGATCATGTCCATTGTGCCGCTTAGTGGGCGGAATCCGCATTGCGACTCTGGGAGGAGCTCTTCGGCCACTGGGAGAAGGCGATTGAGGAGGATTCTTGCGATGACTTTTCCTGTGGCAGATAGCAGGGAAACCCCTCTGTAATTACCGCAATCAGACTTGTCACCTTTCTTGAAGATGGTCACAATTACGGCATCTCTGAGGTCCCCTGGCATGCTCTCCTCCTTCCAGATAAGAGAAATGAGTTCATGAATTCGCACCAGTAGTGCTTCTCCGTCATGCTTTAGTGCCTCGGCGGGGATTCCATCTGCTCCTGAGGTCTTGTTGTTCTTCAGTTGTCGGATGGCCTTCTCAACCTCATGGCGGGCTGGGGTTGTGTTTAGATGGTGGCGGGTAGCATGCTGTGGGATGGAGTTGAGGACACTCGTGTCGAAGACAGAGTCGTGGTTAAGGAGATCTTCAGCGGGCACTGACTGCTTCCCTGTCCTTGATGAGTACCTCTCCGTTCTTGGCCCGCAGTGGGGAAGGGCCTTGGGTGCTTGGGCTGTAGATGGTCTTGACTGCACTGGGAGTGTCAGCCTAGATTTTGTGCTCAAGTCTCTGGAGTGGGACTAAAACTCACAACCTTCTGACTCCGAGATGAAAGTGCTATCCACTGAGCCACGGCTGACACCCATTTCAGTTGCCTTAAATTAAAGCAACCCAAATAAATGCTTTAAAAGAAAAATTACTTTACAAACAGCCTGAGCAGCATTGAAAGAAAGCCATTCCACTTCGCTTACAAGCCATGTAGCATGACATTATTTTCCTGCCACTACACATTAAAGGTAACAGAGTAATCACACCACTTTATTTTCAGAATCGCAACAATACAGAAGTGACATGGTTAACCATTAAAGTCTCAGAGAATTTGCTGCACTCGAGAAGCTCGACACCATCCAAGACAAAGCAGCCCGCTTGATCAACAGCCCGTCCACCACCTTAAACATTCACTCCCTCCACCACCGGTGCACCGTGGCTGCAGGGCACACCATCTACAGGATGCACTGCAGCAACTTGCCAAGGCGTCTTCGGCAGCACCTCCCAAACCCGCGACCTCCACCACCTAGAAGGGCAAGGTCAGAACGTGCATGGGAACACCACCACTTCCATGTTCTCCTCCGAGTCACACACCATCCAGACTTTGATATTTATCAGCTGTTCCTTCATTGTTGCTGGGTCAGAATCCTGAATCAGCCATGATCTCATTGATTGGCGGAGCAGGCTCGAAGGGCTAGATGGCCTACTCCTGCTCCTATTTCTTATGCCCTAACAGTGCTGTGGGACTGCAGCGGTTCAAGAAGTAGCCCTCCACCTTCTCAAGGGCAATTAGGGATGGGGAACAAATACCCGGTCTTGCCAGTGATGTCCACATCCCAAGATAGATACTAATTGTGCACTCTTTTTAAATCTATGGCATAAGTAAATGGCTTACAAGCATTTTGACTCCAAGAAAATGGTCGTATCCTTGAGCTAAACTTGCATTTGTCCCTTTGGTGATCTGGCTCCCTCTCTCTGTGTCTGAATGTGAATGGTATCAAGGTAATGCTCTCAGTGAGTCCACTGCAATTGGCTTTCGCAAAAACAGAAAGTTCTGGAAAAACTTAGCAAGTCAGGAACAGCACCCATGGCGAGAAGGAAAGTTAACGTTTCAAGCATAATTCGCATTTTCTGTTTTTGTCTTAGATTTCCAGCATCTGCAATATTTTGTTTCTTGTTGGCCCTGCTTCAGCAGGTGTCTTCCTCTCTGTTCCAGCTTATCCTGTGTCTTATAATTATAAACAAAACTGCTAAACTTCTCTCTGAACTGAACTGAACGCAGTTGCCTTGAGTAAACTAGAGGTCATCCAAAACTCGGCTGCCCGTGTTCTAACTCGCACCAAGTCCTGTTCACCCATCACCCTTGTGCTCGCTGACCTACATTAGCTCCCGGTTAAGCAGCGCTCAATTTCAAAATTCTCATCCTTGTTTTCAAATCCCTCCTTGGCCTCGTGCCACCTTATCTCTGTAATCTCCTCCAGCCCCACAACCCCCCGAGATCTCTGCGCTCCTCTAATTCTGCCCTGTTGAGCATCCCTGATTATAATCACTCAACCATTGGTGGCCGTGCCTTCAGCTGCCTGGGCCCTAAGCTCTGGAATTCCCTCCCTAAACCTCTCCGCCTCTCTACCTCTCTCTCCTCCTTTAAGATGCTCCTTAAAACCTACCTCTTTGACCTAATTTATCCTTACGTGGGTCCATGTCAGATTTTTTGTCTTAAAATACCCCTGTGCAGCACCTTGGGACGTTTTACTACGTTAAAGGCGCTATATAAATACACGTTGTTGTTGTTGTTGTTGCTGTTGCCTTGACTTCCTGAAAGCCAACTAATTTTTTCCTTCTTTACCTCCTGCTCCACAGGAATTGCCTGACTAAACAACCTTCTCTTCCTATATCCTGAGATCAACAAGATTACCTGACCTGTCAATCATTTCTTCCACAAGGTCAGAAGACTATCTTTTCAACCCTACTCATTGAAAACCTTCACCCTTGATTCACCCTTATTTATTGCTATAGTGGGATTGGCTGGGTAGGTGTTATCCCTAAGGGGAGCTCATAGCAGGTTGTTGTTTTTGTATTTTCACACTCTTCCCTTGGAGAACAGTGTGGAGTAGTGGAAGGATTCTCAGGCTGACAGGCTCCTTCAATGGCTGGAACCATCTTTATACCAGTCCATGGCGGGGCTAGTCCTAAACGGCGGGAGGGTTTTATGGGCTCCCACAACCCATACAATGAGAAGGGGGTCACGAGTATCCCGCTGGATGTCAACCCAGAGTTCAGAGCTGGAACTGTCTGAAGTGGGTTTACGAAGCCGGGACCTTTTGACTCAGAGACGAGAATGGTTACCATTGAGCTAAAGTCTGGAGGTATCTCCTTATAAGGACTGACCGCTTGCTTAACATTCAGCAGTGGTAAATTGGGTGAGCAAACAGCTTTTGCTAAAAAGGTCTTCTCAGGAACTGCACTAGTTTAGGTTTCAGATTGTGAAAGTCAAAAGGTGCAAGGAGTTGTTTTTAATTTAGTTTCCTCTAACGCTAGTTTATTTATTTACGCAGCGAGTTGTTGTGATCTGGAATACGCTGCCTGAAATGGCAGTGGAAGCCGATTCAATAATAGCTTTCAAAAGGAAATCGGATTTATGCTTGAAAAGGAGAAAGTTGCCAGGCTTTGGGGAAAGAGCAGGGGGAGTGGAACTAATTGGATTGCTCTTTCAAAGAGCCGGCACAGGCATGATGGGCCAAATGGCCTCCTTCTGTGCTGTAAGATTCTATGAGAAGGCTACAGCACACGTGCACAACGACACAAGATGGCAGGTCACAGGATGGATTTACCCTCCCCCCCCCCAACCTCCGCCAGGTCCGCACTCCTGTTCCTACCCACATTGCACCTATCCTCTCCTCAACATCACCCCGGGCAGCAAGATAGAGAGTCACTGCCAAGTCGATGCTGGCTGCCTTTGACCAGGTGGCTGGTGTGGCACTAGCAGTCGGGGCGACGGGACCATCCAATGTCTTTCTTGGGATCAGGCGATGAGAGGCCCAGCGACAGGAAGAAAGAAAAAAATAATACACTATGCAGTGAGCATTACGGCCATGAAATTACACTGCACAAGGTTTAGTGTCTGATTGCTTAATGTGTTTGTGTTAAATTCTTTTGTTCAGTAGATCTTTATTTAAATTAGTACTCAGGATGCGGGCGAGGTTGGCAATGATTCATTTATTACCTATCCCTAGATTCCCAGAGAAGGCGGTGAAGGGGTTGGAAACATAGGGCTGGATTTTACCAGCCCTGAGGAGGCGGGTTTGGAGGCGGGACTGCTGGGAAAATGGGAAAAAATGGGAGCGGGTCCCAACCTCGCTCCCAATCCGCCTCCGAACCATTTTCCCGGGAGGCGGGTCCCCGACTCGCACAGGGACCCATCTCCTAGCAGCGGGAAAGGGATAGTTAACAGGCAGTTAAGAGGCTTTTCCCCATTTTCAGCCTGCTGGTGTGGCCCTCCAAACGGCGGGAAACCCCGCCAGGGCCAACGAGACAAGCTGTAGGTTTTCTACAGTGTAAGTGTGCAAATGACAGCTGCAGAGGTAATGTGATGGGTGCACTGGTGCACAGGTAAGTATGACCGGTGAGAGAATCACAGAATCACAGAAACCCCACAGTGCAGATAGAGGCCATTTCGGCCCATCGAGTCTGCACCGACACATATCCCACCCAATTCCCGTAACCCCTACACCAACACATATCCCACCCTATCCCCGTAACCCCACGTATTTAATCCCCCTAACACTAAGGGTCAATTTATCATTGCCAATCAACCTAACCCGCACATCTTTGGACTGTGGGAGGAAACCGGAGCACCCGGAGAAAACCCACGCAAACACGGGGAGAATGTATTTATATGTATCAGCAGGTGAAAAAATTTAATGTTTCTGTGAAGCCTCCCCTGAGCGGGAGAATTGACAGATGGCTCCTGCAATCTCACATGCAGCTGCCATCTGTTTTCTCCTAAGGAGAGAGTCATTGTTGTGCCTGGGTGCAAGGGCTCACCTTTGGACAGTGATTGTCAGTGTTTGACAGCACCTCAATGCTGTCAAACACGTCAAATCATCTGTCAACAAATTATGGGGCTTGTCCCTTTAAGAAAGCCGGCAGATGAAGTGTCATGCACTGACGTCATCTGACACCGGCTTTCCCTTAATTGACTGGCAAGCCCGCAGGGTGGGCTTAACCAGGCCAATCAAGGGAAAATAGCGTCTATTCATCAGGCGTCGCTGGGGGCGGGATTAGAACCCGGAAACCAGCTGTCCCGCCCCTAACACGCCTCCTCAGGTAAGGTCGCGGCCTTAATATCAGTTCCAGCTGCAGGTCCCTGACCCTGACCACATTCAATTCCCCCCGCCCCCAGAATGAGAGGAATATCGCAGGTTAGCAAGCACACAAGCAGGAAACCCTAGTGTCTAACAGACTGTGTCATCTGGTCTCCTGTTAACAACAACAACTTGCATTTATATAGCGTTCCAAGACGCTTCACAGGAGCGTAATCAGACAAAATTTGACAAAATAAGGAGATATTAGGACAGGTGACCAAAAGCTTGGTCAAAGAGCTAGGTTTTAAGGAGCATCTTACAGGAAGAGAGAGAGGTAGAGAGGTGGAGAGGTTTAGGGCGGGAATTCCAGTCCTTAGGGCCTAGGCAGCTGAAGACACAGCCGCTAATGGTGGAGCGATTAAAATTAGGGATGCTCAAGAGGATTGGAGGAGCGCAGAGAACTCGGAGGTTTGTAGGGCTGGAGGAGGTTAGAGAGATAGGGAGGGGCGAGGCCATGGAGGATTTGAAAACAAGGATGGGAATTTTAAAATTGAGGCATTGCTGGACTGGGAGCCAAGGTAGGTCAGCGAGCACAGGGGTGATGGGTGAACGGGACTTGGTGCGAGTTAGGACACGGGCAGCAGAGTTTTGGATGAGCTCATGTTTACGGAGCGTGGGAGGTGGAAGGCCGGCAAGAGAGCATTGGAATAGTCGGATCTTGAGATAACAAAGGCATGGGTGAAGGTTTCAGCAGCAGATGAGCTGAGGCAGGGGCAGAGACAGACAATGTTACGGAGCTGGAAGTTATCTATGATGAGCCATTAGCTGAAGTGCAAAAATCACTTTTTTTAAAACAACAGAGCAAAAATAATGTTTGGTTTCGGAGAACAGCCATGCCCTTGTTGTACTGACTCAACCTAAAGCCCTTCAACCACAGGTGAGATATACAGAAATAGACAGTGACTAACTGCAAAAACATTTCAGTAAACACTCGCAGATATGAAGAGCAACCTTTTACGGTGAAAATCGGTCTGACCAACATCACAAGCAAAGAATTTTATTTTCAAAATTTCTTCCGTTGTTCATTTCAAGTTTCTAATCGCTCTTCAGAATAGTGGTCGCTGTTTGTCTCTGAACTGTTAACTCTTTGAGGGCTGGAGCATACCCAGTCAAAAAACAGCTTTTCCTCTTTATTCTGTGAATGCTGCACTCGTGTGCTGATAATTGGCATATGCTGCAATCGCCTAATCTTACCAATAATTAATGTTGAAACATATTTATTGAATATTTTATTTTCAGAACCAAATGGCCAACCAGCCTTTAAGGCCCAGTCCACACACAATTTACTCAATCTCCTCCTTAAAAACCCACCCTTAGTTCGACACCCTCTCCACCTTGCACCCCATCTCTAACTTTCCTTTCATCCTCGAGTGTGTCATTGCCTCCCAGCTCCATGTCCATCCTTCTCAAAACTGCCTGTTTGAATCCCTCCAGTTCAGCTTCCCATCTTCTAACTGCACCGAGGCAGCTATGACCAAGGTGACAAATGATATCATCTGTGACTGACTGTGGTGCATTAGCCGTCCTTGTCCTCCTTCGCCTCTCTGCAATGTTTGATATGATTGACCACAACATCCTCCTCCATTGACTCCCCTCTATTGTCCAGCTGCACGGGATTGCCCTTGCTTGGTTCCATTCTCATCTGTCCAAATGCAGCCATTGCATCTCTGAAAATGGCTTCTCAACCTGACCCCGTCTCCTCTTCATCATTTGCGTGCTGCCCCTCAGGGACAGTATCCACTGATGACACCCAGCTCGACCACGCCACCACCACTCTTGACCACACATCTACCTCTATGCCAGCAGATTGCTTGTCCGCCATCAATTCCTGGCTGAGACACAACTTCCTCCAACTGAACATCAGGGAAGAACCAAAGCCATTATTTCCATCTCCTGCCATAAACCATGCTCCCTTGCCACTAACCCCAAACCCTCTCCTGGCCACTTGCTCAAGCTGAACCAAACCATGCATAACTTTGGGTTCCTGTTCAAACCAGAGGTGAGGTACAAACCCCACATCCTATCTGTCACCAAGACTAGTTATTTCTATCCCCAGCCCTAGCTCAGTCCCACTGCTGCCAAAACCCTGATCCACACTTTTGTTACCTCCAGACTTGATTAGTCCAATGCCCATCCTTGCTGGCCTCCCATCCTCCCCCCTCCATAAACTCCAACCAATCCAAGACTTGACCACCTGGATCCTATTCTGCACTGAAACCCACTCGCCCATCACTCACCCACCAGCCCCACCCCCCACCTCACTGGCCTACATTGGCTGTCTGTCCCCAACACTTTAAATTTAAAATCTTCCTCCTCACCAATCTCGTCCCATCTGACCTCTGCAACCTTCACTACAACACCGTCCCATAAACTCCGCACTCTGACCTTTTTGTGCATCCTCTCCCTCTCTTTTCTACATCCGCCCCAGCCCTACTCTTTCACTCTCCCTCCTTAAAACCCTTCCTCCTGTCTGGAAATACATCGAAGTTACAACACGGAAACAGGCCATTCAGCCCAACCACTCCGTGCTGGCGTTTACCCTCCACACGAGCAAATGGTCCAAATCGCATTTACCCGCCCTGTTCCCATATCCCTTCAACTGCTTTTCCTTCTGTAATGTATATACCTTTAAGGGGGGAACTATCTTTTACAGCTCATGTATACTGCAGTACCGGCAGTGACCACACCTGTATATAGCACTGAGTAGTAACCTGTACAGATCAGTTCCATTATGAGCCACGTTGAGTAAACACCTGTTGTACCGTTCTCCTGCAGTCTGTGTCTTATTATACACGGACACAACATTGGCGACAAGGCAAGTTCGAACCTACCTGCAACTCTGCATCACCTCCCGGGGATTCGTTCCTGGAGATCAGTGGATTGGAGGTCAAGGCCAGAGACTCGGGCGTCGACCACGGGCAACCGCCCAGTCATCCAGCAGAGACTCGAGAATTGCGGGGGAGGCTGTCGAGAGCCAGGCTTGGCTTTCCAGTCGAGGTGGTCCAGTGAAACGGGCTGGCAACAGGTAGTGCGCAGACCCTTCCCGGACAGCGGTGGGCTAGAGCCCGACCGAGCGGCACAGCAAAGGGCCGAGCAGCGTCGACGGGGGAGAGACAGAGAGGGCAGAGCGCACAGGGCGCAGCCGGTGTTCAGGGGCCGAGCAGCGTCGAAGAGAGGGAGAGAGAGACGCGCAGAAACCCGCGAGGTGCCGCCATTGCCACGAGGACCGCCGAGAGCGGCGTTGGCAACAACGCAGGAGAAGCGCGCGAAACCTACAGGGCGCCGCCATTGCCACGAGAACCGCCGGGAGCGGCGTTGGCAGCAGCGGGGGAGGAAGGAAAGCGCGGGAGACACCATCTTAAGCCATTGGGAGACGCCATTTTAAACCACATCCAAAATGCCGAAGAGTGGCAGTATCATCGCGTTTGACAATGAAGTCGAAGATTGGACTACATATGTCGAATGAATAGAGGTATACTGCAAGGCAAATGAGGTGTCAGATGACAAGAAAGCGTCGGTATTGTTAAATTTAATGGGTGCAAAGACGTATGGTTTATTACGAAATCTAGTAACCCCAACGAAGCCAATGGAAAAGAGTTTTGAAGACATAGTAACGATACTACAGGAACATTTAAACCCCACACCGCTGCTGATAGCAGAAAGATTCAAGTTTCACAAACGGAACCAGCATAAGGATGAAAGCAATGCTGGTTATTTAACAGAACTGCGCAAACTATCGAAACACTGCAAGATTGGCAGCTCAATATTCCGGGGTACAGAATCTTCAGGCGAGACAGAGGGGGAGGTATAAGAGGAGGGGGTGTCGCAATATTAATTAAGGAGTCAATTACTGCAGTAAGGAGGGATGATATATTAGCAGGGTCCTCTAATGAGGCCATATGGGTGGAGCTTAAAAACAAAAAGGGGGCAAGCACTTTGCTGGGAGTGTACTATAGGCCTCCAAACAGTCAGGGGGAGATAGAGGAACAGATATGTAGGCAAATCTCAGAGAAATGTGCAAATAATAGGGTAATAATAATGGGGGATTTCAACTTCCCCAATATTAACTGGGATAGTCAGAGTGTGAAAGGCTCAGAGGGTGTAGAATTCTTAAAGTGCATCCAGGAGAGCTTTTTGAGCCAGCATGTAGAAAGTCCTACAAGAGAGGGGGCGGTACTGGACCTAATTCTAGGGGATGTGGCCGGCCAAGTGGAAAAAGTGCTAGTAGGTGAGCACTTTGGTGACAGTGACCATAATATGGTAAGATTTAAGGTGGTCATGGAAAAGGACAGGGATGGGCCGGAAATAAAGGTTCTAAATTGGGGGAAGGCCGATTTTAATAGGATAAGGCAGGATCTGGCCAAAATGGACTGGGATCAGCTACTTGTAGGAAAATCCGCATCGGAGCAATGGGAGGCTTTCAGAAGGGAGATTGAGATCATACAATGGCAACATGTTCCCGTAAAGGTCAAGGGTGGTTCCAAAAACCACAGGGAACCCTGGATGTCAGGGGATATACGAGAATGGATTAGGAAAAAAAGGAGGGCTTTTGGTAGATACAAAAGGCTAAAGACGGAGGAAGCCCTAGAGGAGTACAAAAAGTGCAGGGGGATACTTAAAAAAGAAATTAGGAGATCAAGGAGGGGCCATGAAATAACACTGGCGAGCAAAATAAAGGAAAATCCGAAGATGTTTTATAAGTATATTAAGGGTAAGAGGATAACTAGGGAAAAAATAGGGCCCATTAGGGACAAAAGTGGCAATCTGTGTGTGGAGCCGGAAGATGTAGGAGGGGTTCTAAATGAATTTTTTGCATCTGTTTTCACTATGGAGAAGGACGATGTAGACATAGAAATAGGGCGGGGGGACTGTGATATGCTCGAACATATTAACATCGAGAGGGAGGAGGTATTGGCGGTTTTAGCTGGCCTAAAAATGGATAAATCCCCAGGCCCGGATGAAATGTATCCCAGGCTGCTGTGTGAGGCAAAGGAGGAGATTGCGGGGGCTCTAACACATATATTCAGGACCTCTCTGGCCACAGGGGATGTGCCAGAGGACTGGAGAACCGCTAATGTAGTACCATTATTCAAGAAGGGTAGTAGGGACAAACCGGGGAACTACAGGCCAGTGAGCCTAACATCAGTGGTAGGAAAATTATTGGAAAAAATCCTGAGGGACAAAATTTGTCTCCACTTGGAGAGGCAAGGATTAATCAGGGATAGTCAACATGGCTTTGTCAAGGGAAGATCATGTCTGACTAATTTGATTGAATTTTTTGAGGGGGTGACTAGGTGTGTGGATGAGGGTAACGCAGTGGATGTGGTATACATGGATTTCAGTAAGGCCTTCGATAAAGTCCCGCACAGGAGACTGGTCAAGAAGGTAAGAGCCCATGGAATCCAGGGTGCCCTGGCACATTGGATACAAAACTGGCTTAGTGGCAGAAGGCAGAGGGTGATGGTCGAAGGTTGTTTTTGTGACTGGAAGCCTGTGGCCAGTGGGGTACCACAGGGATCGGTGCTGGGTCCCTTGCTGTTTGTGGTCTACATTAATGACTTGGATATGAATGTAAAGGGTATGATCAGTAAGTTCGCGGATGATACAAAAATTGGTAGGGTGGTAAATAGCGAGGAGGGTAGCCTCAGTCTGCAGGACGATATAGATGGGTTGGTCAGATGGGCGGAACAGTGGCAAATGGAATTTAACCTGGAAAAGTGCGAGGTGATGCACTTTGGGGGGACTAACAAGGCAAAGGAATACACAATGAATGGAAAGACCCTAGGCAAGACGGAGGGTCAGAGGGATCTGGGTGTGCAAGTACACAGATCCCTGAAGGCGGCGGAACAGGTGGATAAGGTGGTAAAAAAGGCATATGGGATACTTGCCTTCATTAGCCGAGGCATTGAATATAAGAGCAAGGAGGTTATGATGGAGCTGTATAAAACACTGGTTAGGCCACAGCTGAAATACTGTGTGCAGTTCTGGTCGCCACACTACAGGAAGGATGTGATCGCGTTAGAGAGGGTGCAGAGGAGGTTCACCAGGATGTTACCAGGGCTGGAGCGCTTCGGCTATGAAGAGAGACTGGGCAGATTGGGTTTGTTTTCCTTGGAGCAGAGGAGGCTGAGGGGGGACATGATTGAGGTGTACAAAATTATGAGGGGCATAGATAGGATGGATGCTGAGGAGCTTTTTCCCTTAGTAGAGGGGTCAATAACTAGGGGGCATAGATTCAAGGTAAAGGGCGGGAGGTTTAGAGGGGATTTGAGAAAGAACTTTTTCACCCAGAGGGTGGTTGGAGTCTGGAACTCACTGCCTGAAAGGGTTGTGGAGGCAGAAACCCTCACAACATTTAAGAAGCATTTGGATGTGCACTTGAAATGCCATAGCATACAAGGCTACGGGCCAAATGCTGGAATATGGGATTAGATTAGGCAGGGCTTGATGGCCGGCGCGGACACGATGGGCCGAAGGGCCTCTATCCGTGCTGTATTACTCTATGACTATGACTCTATGACTGCCAGTTTGGAGCAGGACTGGCAGATACCTTAAGGGACAAGTTTGTGTGTGGGCTTCAAAGTGAAGGAACCCAGAAACGGCTTTTATCTGAAAAGGACCTTATGCTGGAAAAGGCTTTCAGCATTGTGGTATCATATGAAGCGGCAGCACGGGGCGCTGCAGCGATACAACAGAGACCGCAAGAATATGGCACAAACGAAATGTCATATGGAACAGAGATGTGCTATCGCTGCGGCAGAACAACACACGACCAGAATGATTGCTGGTTCAAAGACAAAGTGTGCAGACAGTGTGGAAAAGTAGGACACATAGCACGAGTCTGCAGGTTGGGAAAGAAAACCAGCAATAAGAAACCGACCAAAGAAAAGTACAAGAAGGTACATAAGATGACGGAGAATAGTTCAGACGAACAAAAGAGTGATAACGACTCCAAAAGCAGGGAACTGAGTTGTCTGAAACTACATAATGTGATCACAACGGAGGATCACCGAACCATTTGGGTCACTCGCAAGATAGCAGGGGTCCAGGTCAAGATGGAATGGGACACAGGATCAGCCCTAACAGTCATAAACCGACGGGACTACGAGCGGCTATTCTCACACATACCCTTGAGAGACACAAAAATTATTTTGAAGACGTACACGGGGCAAAAAGTCTACCCCAAAGGAAAAATAAGGGTGAACATTACATATAACGGTAAGGAAACACCAAAACTAGACCTGTATGTATTGCAAGATGAAGGACCACCATTACTGGGACGTGAATGGATCCGGAAAATACAACTGGATTGGCATTCCATACAGGCACTGACTGTGGCTGACAAAAAGGATGATGACGTCACACCTGGGCGACTGTCAAAGATCCTAACTGATGCGAAAGAAGTGTTCCAGCAAGGACTCGGAACACTAAAAGGCATGACAGCGGTGATTAAAATTGAAGAAAACGCAAGCCCAAAATTTTTTACGGCCAGACCGGTACCTTATGCGATCTGCCCAGCCGTCGAAGCAGAGCTGGAGAGTCTGGAACGTTCAGGTGTACTGTCCAAGGTAGACTGGAGCGAGTGGGCTACACCCATCGTCCCTGTGATGAAAAAGTCGGTGAGCAGCACGCCTGGGGAACCAAGGAAGGTTCGCATCCGTGGGGACTTTAAGGTAACAGTGAACCTAGTCCTTCACACCGTACAATATCCACTTCAGCGGATTGAAGATATTTTCGCCTCGCTATCTGGAGGGAAACGCTTCACTAAGATTGATCTGGCCCAGACGTATCTGCAAATGGAGGTAGAAGAAGCATCAAAAAAATGCCTCACAATCAACACCCATAAAGGTCTCTACCAATACAACCGGCAGGTATTCGGGGTAGCATCAGCTCCGGCTATTTGGCAGAGGGCAATGGAACAAGTCCTGCAAGGGATCCCAGGGACCCAGTGCTATTTGGACGACGTCCTGGTCACGGGCGAAAATGACAGTGATCACCTTGCCAACCTGGAGCAGGTGCTCACTAGATTGCAGGAATATGGGCTCCGAGCTAACCGCCCCAAATGCGAGTTTTTTAGAATACAGATCTCGTATTGTGGCCACGTTATCGATAAAGAGGGGTTACATAAGTCCCCAGAGAAGATTGAGGCAGTAGTCAAGGCTCCAGCACCGGAAAATGTGTCACAACTGAGGTCGTTCCTCGGGCTGGTAAACTACTACCATAAGTTCTTGCCAAATTTGTCTACAATACAACACCCACTGAACACCCTACTGCAAACTGGGGTGCCGTGGAAGTGGAGTGACGAATGTAGACGAGCTTTCCAGAAGAGCAAAACACTAATCACATCGAAAGAGGTATTGGCCCATTACAACCCAGCATTACCAATTCGGTTGGCATGTGATGCATCACCCTACGGCATTGGAGCGGTGCTGTCGCACAAAAATCTCGGACGGCTCAGAGAGGCCAATAGCCTTTGCGTCACGATCACTAACCTCAGTCGAGCGTAACTATGCCCAGATTGACAGGGAGGCCCTCAGCCTAGTGTGGGGAGTGAAAAAGTTCAATCACTATCTGCACGGGCAGAAATTCACCTTGCTGACTGATCACAAGCCTCTTGTCTCCATTTTTAATCCGAAGAAGGGCGTCCCGGTGATGACTGCGCAACGACCACAAAGATGGTCACTTTTTCTAGGGGCGCACCACTATGAGATTGAATATAAGGGCACGAAACAGCATGGAAATGCTGATGGGCTATCACGTCTGCCACTGCCTACTGCGGAGGAAGCACCAGCAGTGGATCCTGTCGAAATATTCCATTCGACTATAGTTGAATACCTACCGGTAACTAACGCTTGTATCGAAAAGGAAACCCGAAATGACCCGACACTGTCTCGGGTATATGATTTGACGGTGAAGGGATGGCCAGCACATGGCGACTCACTGTTGCCAGCATTCTCGACAAGGAGAGAACAGCTGTCAGTGTGCCGGGGGACCTTGATGTGTGGATTCCACCCAAGTTAAGGGATGTAGGCCTAGAAATTCAGTTGCGTTTGCGCCCACTTATTGGCTATAAAGTGGTTTGCGCCTGAAGTTTTTTATCGCCCGAAATTCAGATGGACCCTAACATTGGCGTTAGCCGGTAGCGCCGCGCCGGCACCGATGACGTCATCGGTGTGTGCAGCGCCCCGGTTGCAATGCTATTCCGGCCCGATGGCCAAATTCAGTTGCGGCCGCCTCGCCCGTGGCAGCCGCAAACAGCGTTTGTGAAACGGGGTCTTGCAGCTCCGAAAGGCCGGCGCATAAAGGTGGAGCGGCGGCCGGCCGCTTTCCCGGCGGCCGCCTGCCCGCACCTCCCTCCCCGGACTCCTGCACCACCCCCCCGCGGCATTGATGTCTGAGTCCCGCGAGCCCGGCACTTCTCCATGGTGCCGGGCTCATTTGCCGGGGGAATCCACCGGCGATCTGACGGCTGCAGGCAGCTCCTCCTTAAGAGAAGGAGGAGGCCTGCAGTACCCCAGCCTGCCGCACCGCATCGGGTGCCGCAGCGGCAGCTGGACGCCTGAAAGTGACATTCATCGCCCCTAGCGAGGCGGCCAAACCCTGCAATAGCGCCCGCCGCCATCTTGGCCCGTCGCAACTGAATTTTAGGCGGGCGCTACGGGAATCCTGGCGAACGCAAAATTTCGGGCACAAAAGACCTGGCGGGGCCATACCGAATTTCTAGGCCAGAGTGCTCAATGAGCTTCATGAGGGTCATCTGGGAGGGGTAAAAATGAAAAGCCTAGCCAGGGCTTATGTGTGGTGGCCGGGAATCAATAAACAAATCGAGGACCTCACCAAGAGCTGCTCAGGATGCCAGAAAGTCCAAAATGCACCACCACAGGCCCCTCTACACCCATGGGAGTGGCCCTCATCTCCATGGCAACAGGTGCATATTGATTTTGCTGGTCCATTCATGGACTCAATGTTTTTAATAGCAGTGGATGTGCACTCGAAATGGCCTGAGGTCATCAAAATGTCCTCCACCACCACGGAGAAAACTATTGCAGTCCTACGGACCATTTTTGCCAGGAATGGCTTGCCAGAACAGATTTGCTCCGACAACGGACCACAGTTTGTGTGCGAAGAGTTCCGGAGGTTCTTGAAAAAGAATGGGGTAAGGCATTACACATCCGCCCCGTATCATCCAGCCACAAATGGATTGGCTGAGAGGTTCGTACAAACCTTTAAGAAGGCAATAAAGGCTATGTACAATGACAACATTCCGCTGCAGCACAAGGTGGACAATTTCCTGTTCGCCTACCGGAATGCGACACATGCAGTCACCAACCAGGCCCCAGCCATGATGTTCTTTAACCGAAGGTTAAGATCTCGCCTGGATTTGCTCAGACCAAACGTACGAAGAGATGTTGAGAGTAAGCAATTCCAGCACATCCATGAGAAGCCAACAAGGAGCTTCAATGTAGGGCAACCAGTCTTGGCCCGCGACTACCGAACAGAAAAATGGCAGCCAGGAACGATATGCACACGGCAGGGCCCACTAATGTACACAGTGGACGTTGGGGAGAGCATCGTGAGATGCCATGCTGACCAGATCCTAGAGTCACAGGAACAAGTCAACCCCATGCCTCGCCCATACGTACCTGGTGATGAACCCGACATACAGGTCGCATCTACCCCAGAAACAGTAGCATCGGAAGCTGATGAACCAACCGACGACAGGGGGCCAGAATCGCCTCCGCACCAAGAGCAAGACACTCGGGAAAGGCGCTATCCAGAAAAGATCAGGAAGCCTCCCCAAAGACTGAATATATAAATAGACTATTTTCAGCTAATGTTGCATGTTAAAAGTGTTAATTGTAATTTGTTTGATATTTAATTGTTAAATGAGTGTTATGGTACTGTTAATCTAAAAGGGGAGGAATTGTAATGTATATACCTTTAAGGGGGGAACTATCTTTTACAGCTCATGTATACTGCAGTACCGGCAGTGACCACACCTGTATATAGCACTGAGTAGTAATCTGTACAGACCAGTTCCATTATGAGCCACGTTGAGTAAACACCTGTTGTACCGTTCTCCTGCAGTCTGTGTCTTATTATACACGGACACAACACCTTCCTCCACCTATCTAATCTAATCTTGATTGTTAACATAGTTGCTGCCTCAACCACCGACCCTGGGAGTGAATCCCACAGCCTCACAACTCTCTGTGTGAAGAGGTTTCTCCTGCCCTCTGTTCTAAATCTTTTACATTTAATCTTGTAACTATGGGCCCTCGTTCTTGACCCCCTCATCTACTGGAAACAGTCTGCTTCTATCTAGCCTCTCTATTGTATAAATGCAAGTTGTTGTTGTTGTATATAGTCTCTAAACCTCTCCCAGTACTTTTGTTATTTGTTTTTTTCACACTTTTTTTTAAACTGTAGAAATGTTTTGGGTTCAGCATCTAAGTTCACTCCCATTAGTGAGCCTTCACCGTGACTTAGGTTTGACAGACAAACATCTATTAAACAATGAAACAAATGATAGAGATGGCACAGTGTACATTTTACAGTAACTATTCAGCTCCTCAAGCAAGTAGAAAGTAACAAGTAGTTGTGATAAAAACAGAAAATGTTGGAAATACTCAGCAGCGCAGGCAGCATCTGTGGAGAGACAAACAAAGTTAACATTTCAGGTCAATGATCTTTCATCAGAGCTGGAAAAAGTTAGAGCTGTAACAGGTTTTAAGCAAGAACAGAGGCTGGGAAAGAGGGGAGGGGAGGAAAGAACAAAAGGGAGGGTCTGTGATAGGGTGGAAGGCAGCAGAGATTAAGGGCTGAATTTTGTCGGCACTCAGAGAATGGGTTTGGAGGCGGGTCAGCTGTTAAAATAGCAAAGATTGACAGCGGGTAGGGAACCCACTCTCAACCCGCCTCCACGCGAGTCTCCCAGGTGTTGGGTCTGTTGGCGCTGAACAGACTCGACACCAAGCGGCGGGGATGGCAATTCACATCATTAAATGGGATGTTAACATCCAATTAACTGTTATTTTAAGCCTACATTTCAATTTTAATTGCTCCCCCATGGGTTACCCGCTGCTCAGGGAGCATGTCAGCTCAGCATGTCATGAGTGGATTCAGGATTGAATTATCTCATGACCTGACAGCTGCCAAAGTTGTATAAAAGATCCCATGTTACAGCTGTTCACTTTCAAAGCTCAGAAACTGTTGGTTACTGCATTTGGAAGACAGATTGAGCTTTCTGCAGCTTGCAAGTGTTTGAAACCAACTCTCTGTCCAGTGTCACCACATTGGAACAACCTCTCTCACCATTGACAGGTCGCTTCTGTCATCTCAACCTCACCTGCCATCTATTCCATCAGCATCATTGCCCTTGAAAATATTTCACCTTGGTCCTCAGAATCCCAACACGATCAGCCCCAACACCAGCATCACTGGGCACACCAGCAGCACCAACAACAACACCAACCTTCTCCACAATCAACCGATGCTGCACAGGACACAGGGTATCAGCACCCGACCACATTGCTGCCCGGGACGCCAGGGATGGCCTCACCATGGCCAGATTTACTTCACTTGACGCTGTACACCCTAGATGCCACATGATGCGCCAGGTTGGCACCACCCCACACCAACACCATAAAGCATCCCTACAATGCCCAAGCCATTCCTTTCACACTCATCACCATTGCGGGGGTGGGGGGGAGGGGTACCGTTATCTCTCACCTTTCACAACAGCTCACTAAGCCACTTCCAAAGGTGCACACAAGTCTGTCCAAGAACGCAAAGTGCTGAAAATAAAGATTTCAATGTTTGACAGCACAGTACCAGAAACTTCACATGAACATTGACTAAACCACTGAGGTGCCTACCCTTATGTGTTGTTAGTTGGTATGATTGGACTAGGATGAGGGTGAGTGTGAGGGGTAGCTAGTGAGATGGGGAAGTGATAATGTAGATAGAGAAGGATGGGTGGAGGTGCAAGGTAAGTTGGTGTGAGTAAGGATGTGCAGCAGGAGGGTAGGGAAGGCAGAGTGATGTGATGAGTGGCACAGCAGGATATGGTTGAGTGTGGCTTGGTGGTAACGTTTTGTGATCTACTGAGATCATTGAAAGGCTTGCACCACTGCAGCCTGGTCCTCCTGACGATACCCCTGCTTGTGCCCTCCTCTGCAATATGCAACCAGGCTGTGTTGATCTCCTGGAGAGGTCTCTTCCACCCATTGGAAGGGAAGAGAACCTCCCTGCGTGCTGTGACTCCCTCCATAAGCATATGGAGGGAGTCATTGGAGAGCCTGGGTGCAAGAGTTCACCTTTGTGCAGTGATTGTCAGTGTTTGCAGCACCTCAATGCTGTAGAACACTGACAGCACAAATGTCAAAATCAATTTGGACATGGCCCCTTTAAGGAAACCGGCTGATGACATGTCATCAAATGACATCATCAGACCCGCTTCCTTTTAATTGGCCGGGAGCTTCACAGTGCGAACTTAAGAGGCCCTATTAACGTAAAATCACTTGGCGAGTGCGGGCTGCAGTAGGCAGCGGGCTGGGACCACGACACCGACCCCGGCCGCCCTGGACCCACCTCGGTCGGCGCAATCGTGGCCTAAATGGCAAAAGGGATGATGGTGCAAGGCAAAAAAGGGGGCGGTAATGGGACAAGTAATTCACTGCCCCACTCCCACTCTGACCTCTCTGACCTTGGCCCCCGACACAGTTCTAATGAAGCTCAGTGGAAGCTCAAGGAACAGCACCTCACCTTTCGATTAGGCACTTTACAACCTTCCAGACTCAACATTGAGTTCAGCAATTTCAGATCCTAACCACTGCTCCCATTTTTTCAGGCAACAGGTGTTGGTAATGATTCTGCTATTCCCCTCCTCTAGACTCATCTTTTGTTTCTTTACTTGTCCCATTGCAATCTCCTTTTGCCTTGCACCATTATGCCTTTTGTCATTTAATCACTCCTGCCTTCCGCCCTATCACAGGCCTCCCCTTTTGTTCTTTCCTCCCCTCCCCCCTTACCCTGCCCCCGCACTTGCTTAAAATCTGTTACATCTCTAACTTTTTCCAGTTCTGATGAAAGGTCATCGACCTGATATGTTAACTCTGATTTTCTCTCCACAGATGCTGCCTGACCTGCAGCATTTTCACAGAATCACAGAATCACAGAAACCCCACAGTGCAGATAGAGGCCATTTCAGCCCATCGAGCCTGCACCGACACATATCCCACCCGATCCCCGTAACCCCTATACCAACACATATCCCACCCTATCCCCGTAACCCCACGTATTTAATCCCCCTAACACTAAGGGTCAATTTATCATAGCCAATCAACCTAACCCGCACATCTTTGGACTGTGGGAGGAAACCGGAGCACCCGGAGAAAACCCACGCAAACACGGGGAGAATGTGCAAACTCCACACAGACAGTCGCCTGAGGCCGGATTCGAACCCGGGTCCCTGGCGCTGTGAGGCAACAGTGCTAACCACTATGCCACCGTGCTATTTTCTGTTTTTATTTCAGATTTCCAGCATCTGCAGTATTTTGCTGTTGAAGTACTGTAGTGTGATTACGGTACTAAACTATAACGGGCCAAATCTTGGTGGAAAAATAATGGCATGTTAACAATGTATGCCATTATTAATGCACAAGTCGTCCAGCCAGTTCAGGGGATTAAGCGATATGGCGCGAGTCGCGAATCTCCAGAACCTGCTGGTTGATTTACGCCGCTTCCCAGTTTGCCTCGCCCTTAGCCTCCCCGTTATTTATAAGAACTTGCTGGATTTGCACATTAATTTTCCCATTAAACTCGCCACAGAAAGTTAGGGCTGGTGATTAACAGTGTAAGTACCTTTTTAACGCTGTGATAATTGTTCATCTTCTTACTTTTCCTTTCTCTCTTTGTGCTCTCTCTCTTAATCCAATCTTTCTTTCCCTCTCTTTGTTTCTCTTTCTGTACCTGATTTGACTCTAATTCACCCTATTTTCTTCTCTGTCATTCCTGTTTCTTTCTCAATCCTTAAATCTCGTTGGTTAAGGAGATAAACTGTTGGTCCTGTCATTCACTGAGGTCCCAGGTGCTCTGTTGCCCTGGTTACCAGCTCGCAGTTCCAGCAAGTTACGCCGCAAATTATATTCTTATGTAGCGGTACTTTTTTTTCTCATCATCCACAAAAGCATTCTCAAGCTATTTAATTCTTTACATTTTCAAAAAAAAATCCCTGTGATTTAAGCTTTTCATTCCACTTATTGCCTTGATTATCTCTCTCTGAAAGCTTCAGATGGATTCCCCAATTTGAACAATTCAGGCTGATAAAGATCTTCAAAAAAGTGATCTGGCACTAACAATGTAAATAACTCAAAAAAAGCTGCCAATCAAACAGATATTTGAACAAATCTCACAAGGGGGGAGAAATTCATTATAGCCCCATTTGGGGCGCTAACTTTTAGCCAGGCATTAATGCTTTTCAACTTGTAAAAAATTCGGTTTTGCGCACCAAGAAGGAAGTGGAGGGCTAAATCAAGCGCTCCACTTCCTTCCTGGAGCGCAACAGGCAGCAGGCGGGGTGGGAGGTGTGCAGCGCTGCCGCTTTGGAAGGTTTAAAGGGAAGGGCCATCGCTGCAGGCTCTGTAAAGAAACGAATCCCCTGATCGCCGATGGCACCTCTGATCGGCGCCGATCAGCCCCAAGCTCTCTAGCAGAGTGCAGGGCTGATCAAGCGCACCACCCGAAAAATAGAAAAGAAAGCACAGAGGCTTGATGAAACATTTTTCGCCTACCTCACCGGCAGTCCCTTTAATTACCACTCCCCAAGCGACCATCCGCAGTGACAGCGCCTCCTGCAGCTGCCGGTGTTGATGCCCGGCGATGCCGTGGGGGCGGAAGCCAAGTTCGCATCCGGGGTGGTACCGGAGCACTGCGCACCGGATGACATCACGATCTCCGGGGTGCAGGAGATCGTGGCGTTTGGGTTACCCGCTGCTGCTAACCTGCAGGGGAAGTTCGCGGGCATCGGTACTCTCTCCGTGCCCGGTCGCAAAGCTGGTAGCGACCCGTTAACGCACCCACCCCCCCCCCACCCTCGGAGGCGCTAACGGGAGGTGCAAAGGATGCCAATTTCTCCCCCAAGATGTTTGTATTTGAATTAAATAGCTTGGCCCCTCCCTTGGACAAAATGGCTAAAATCTGTAACATTTGTAAAAAAAATAAACCAGGGCATATTTCTCTGAGTGGCAGTTGGTTTAATCCCTTGTGCAACATGACAAAATTAAAGATGCCCAATACCATGTTAAATTTTAGAATAAAATGCTTCTAATCACACTTTTGCACCAAGTCCTGTTCACACATCACCCAATGTGCTCTTTGGCTCCCGGTCCGGCAATGCTTTGATTTTAAAATTCGCATCCTCGTGTTCAAATCCCTCCATGGCCTCACCCCTCCCTACCTCTGTAACCGCCTCTAGCCCTACAACCAACGTTTCCCCCAAGGTGCATCGATCGGGAGGTCCTGCGCAGGCCGCTCACCAATGCAGCTCGTGGTAAAAGATTTGCGTGGCCACGCAGCAAATTTAAAGAGATCGTGCACAAAAAAAATTAGAGGGAACATTGGCTACAACCCTCTGAGATCTCTGCACTCCTCCAACTCTGGGCTTTTGCGCATCCCCAATTTTCATTGCTCCACCATTGGCGGCCGTGCCTTCAGCTGCCTCGGCCCTCAGCTTTAGAATTTCCTCCTTAAGCCTCTCTTCCACTCTACCTCGCTCCTCCTTTAAGATGCTCCTTAAAATCTACCTCTTTGACCAAGCTTTTGGTTACCTGTCCTAATATCTCCTTATGTGGCTCGGTGTCAAATTTTGTTTGATAATCACTCCTGTGAAGCGCCTTGGAATGCTTTACTACATTAAAGGTGCTATATAAATTGTTGTTGATAATTGGCACAGTATCCGGTGCTTCTGGTGAGAGTCTCGCCCACAAATCGACTCCTCAATCGGGGAAGGAGAATTCCTCAGAATGTCTGCTCTTTTTGATGCTTGTTAATGTCATACCTGTGTTCACTAGTTCTGCACTTATAATTCAACTTAAATCACCTGCTTACACCCACATTAACAATTCATTATTCCCCTTTTACATTGCCACATTTTGAGTATTGTAGTATTTTTCAATCCCTCTGTTAGGTCCCTTTGCACCATGAATGTGATCACACCATCAACCTTGATGCAGCATGCTTGTAAATAAAGGTGCCTCATCTTAGAATCATAGAGCACAGAAGGAGGCCATTTGGCCCATTGTGCCTGTGCCGGCTCTTTGAAAGAGCGATCCAATTAGTCCCACCCCCCTTGCTCTTGCCCCATAGCCCTGCAATGTTTTCCCCCTTCCAAGTATTTATCCAATTCCCTTTTGAAAGTTACTATTGAATCCGTTTCATCAGACCCCTGCTAGTGCCCCGGGATAGAATTGAGACCTAAGGGGCAAATCAGTCCCACACTCTCAGCAGGGAGCTGCACTTGAATGGAATGCAGGTCTGAGGGTCAGAGCTACAGTCTCTCTGATCTGTCCTCCCTTCGAGTGCAGCTCCCTGCTGGGAGGATGGCATTGATCGTATAGTGCTTAGCGGGTATGGAGTAGGATCATCCAACACTTTCTAAACCATCATGATACCTGGCTGTTGGTTCAACAGAAAATCACATGTGGAATGCAAGCAGCCAGGGCTGAATCATGACGTGGCAACGGATTAATGTCACTCGTGTTTTGCTTGATTACCTTGGGGATCAGGGAGTGTTTATACCATCCTTTCCCTCAGGAGATTAAATGGCTGAGGTAGAGTCCACAATTCTCCTCCTCCTCATCACCATAATCAACATAAACAATAACTACAACATGCATTTATATTGTGCCTTCAAAAAGAAAGAGTTTGCATTTATTTAGCACCTTTCACATCCACCAGGACATTAAATAATGCTTCACAACCAATGAAGTACTTTTGAAGTGTAGTCAGTGTTGTTATTAAGGCAAACATGGCAGCCAATTTGCGCAAAGCAAGCTCCCACAAATTCAATTAAATAAATAGAAAGAAGGAAAGGAAAACATTGCATTTACATAGTGCCTTGCACCACCTCAGGCCATCCCAAAACACTTTACAGCCAATGAAGTGCTTTTCACATGTAATCACTGTTGTAATGTAGGAAACGCAGCAACCAATTTGCGCACAGCAAGCTCCCACAAACGGCAATAAAATAAGTGGCCAGATAATCTGTTTTAGATGATGATTGAGGGATAAGTGTTACCAGGACACCGGGAAGAACTCCCCTGCTCTTCTTCAAATAGTGCCGTGGCATCTTTTGTGTTCACCTGAGAGAGCAGACGGGGACTCGGCTTAACATCTCATCCAAAAGATGGCACCTCTGACTGTGCAGCACTCCCTCAGCACTGCAGTGAGTGCGGGTGAAGAAATTGTGCATGCAGCCTGCGATCTTCTGTCCATTGATTTAAACAGGTGGAAAAGCATCAGCTGCATGCCTGCGATTTCCCAAGATGCACTCCCACGGGACTGGCATGCCCAACCCGCAGACGCTGGAACACGGAATCCACCTGGGTGTAATGTTCAACTCCGGGAGTGTGATTCCATATAATATACCGTATGCTTGGCAGATCCAAATCCAAGATAATATAATCATCATTACATTCTATGAATAAAGGTGAGTGATTACCCAGTCATGTACAACTCCATTTAGAGCACTGCATTCAGTTCTGGGCCCCGCACCTCAGGAAGGCTATATCGGCCTTGGAGGGGGTGCAGCGCAGATTCAACGGAATGATACCGGGGGTAAAAGAGTTAAATTATGAGGACAGGTTGCATAGGCTAGGCTTGTATTCCCTTGAGTATAGAAGATTAAGGGATGATCTAATTGAGGCATTTAAGATGATTAAAGGATTTGATAGGGTAGATAGAGAAAAACTATTGCCTCTGGTGGGAGAGTCCAGAACAAGGGGGCATAACTTTAAAATTAGAGCCAGGCCGTTCAGTGGTGATGTCAGGAAGCACTTCTTCACACAAAGGGTAATGTAAATCTGTTGAGGCTGGGGCTCAATTGAAATTTTGAAATCTGAGAATAGATAGATTATTGTTAGGCAAGAATATTAAGGGCTACAGAACCAAGGTGGGTCAATGAAGTTAAGATACAGACCAGCCATGATCTAATTTAATGGCGGAACAGGCTCAAGGGGCTGAATGGCCCCCGCCTGTTCCTATGTTCCATAGAATTACATGACAGAGAACTAACAGCACAGAAACAGGCTATTTGCCCAACTAGTCTATGCCGGTGTTTATATGCCCTACACGAGACTCCTCCCACTCTGTTTACCTCGTCTCATCCTATCGGCATATCCTTCTATTCCTTTCTCCCTCATGTACTTATCTGGCTTTCCCTTAAATGCATCTATGAGTACTGGGAGCATCCACTGACCACATGAGCAGACAAGATACCAGCCTGGGTAAAAACAAGCTGAGAACAGGCTCGCTCTCTTTTTTTAGCTTTGTGTGCACCTGTGGAGATTATTTCAGCAATGTTGACAATCATTAGTGGTGCATGGGCGTTGCTGCCAAGATTTAACTAAAACCAAAAGGTAGGCTTTTGATCCATTTACTTCTCGATCAGTGCTGGGGCTGTGGAAGAGGTGTTGGAACTAGGCTGAGTAGATTTTGGGCTAAGGAGGGAATGATTTAGCCCCCGGGTTTGCAATCTTCATTGTAACCCAGTGAACACTTGTTGTAAAATCTGCAGCAGAGATGGATAGGGCAGGGTTAGAGTCATGCTCAAGGTCAGGGTCGGGATCAGGGTCAGTGTCATGGTCAGGGTCAGGACTGGGGGTCAAGGTCAAAGATTGGGATAAGGGACAGGATCAGGGTTGGGGTCAGCGTCATGTTCGGGATCGGGATAAGGATCAGGTCAGGGTCGGGTTGGGTTCAAGGTCATGGTCAGGATCGGGATTGGGTCAGGATCGGGATTGGGTCAGGATCGGGATTGGGTCAGGATCGGGATTGGGTCAGGATCGGGATTGGGTCAGGATCGGGATTGGGTCAGGATCGACTACCTAGGCTCACACCTGAAAGAAGGCAAAAACTTACAAATGTTCAAATAGGATGAGACAAGGCTGTGGGGTTGTCAAGCTTCTTATGTTACATTAGTGGAATAGTAATCCAGAGGTCTGGATGGATAATCCAGAAAAAGTAAGTTCAAATCCCATCATGGCAGATTGAGAATTAGAATTTCTTAAAAAACCAACTGGTTCACTAATTTCCTGTGTTGTACCTGCCCTGGGAGTGTTTGATGGGACAGTGTAGAGGGAGCTTTACTCTGTATCGAACCTGTGCTGTACCTACCCTGGGAGTGTTTGATGGGACAGTGTAGAGGGAGCTTTACTCTGTATCTAACCCATGCTGTACCTGCCCTGGGAGAGTTTGATGGGACACTGTAGAAGGAGTTTTACTCTGTATCTAACCTATGCTGTAACCGCCATAGGAGTGTTTGATGGGAGAGTTTAGAGGGAACTTTACTCTGTATCGAGCCTGAGCTGTACCTGCCCTGGGAGTGTTTGATGGGACAGTGTAGAGGGAGCTTTACTCTATATATAACCCGTGCTGTACCTGCCCTGGGAGTGTTTTATGGGACAGTCTAGAGGGAGCTTTACTCTGTATCTAACCCGTGCTGTACCTGCCCTGGGAGTGATTGATGGGAGAGTGTAGAGGGAGCGTTACTCTGTATCTAACCCATGCTGTACTTGCCCTGGGAGTGTTTGATGGGACAGTGTAGAGGGAGTTTTACTCTGTATCTATCCCTTGCTGTACCTGCGCTGAGAGTGTTTGCTGGGACAGTGTAGAGGTAGCTTTACTCTGTATTTAACCCATGCTGTACCTGCCCTGGGAGTGTGTCATGGGACAGTGCAGAGGGAGCTTTACTCTGTATCTAACGCGTGCTGTACCTGCTCTGCGAGTGTTTGCTGGGACAGTGTAGAGGGAGCTTTACTCTGTGTCTAACCCGTGCTGTATCTGCCCTGGGAGTGTTGATGGGATAGTGTCGAGGGGGCTTTCCTCTGTATCTAACCTATGCTGTACCTGCCAGGTGAGTGTTTGCTGGGACAGTGTAGAGGGAGCTTTACTCTGTATCTAACCCGTGCTGTACCTGCCCTGGGAGTGTTTGATGGGACAGTGTAGAGGAAGCGTTACTCTGTATCTAACCCGTGCTGTACCTGCCCTGGGAGTGTTTGATGGGACAGTGTAGAGGGAGTTTTACTCTGTATCTAACCTGTGCTGTCCCTGCCCTGGGAGTCTTTGATGGGACAGTGTAGAGGGAGCTTTACTCTGTATCTAACCCGTGCTTTACCTGCCCTGGGAGTATTTGTTCAGATAGTGTAGTTGGAGCTTTACTCTGTATTTAACACATGCTGTACCTGCCCTGGGAGTGTGTTATGGGACAGTGTAGAGGGAGCTTTACTCTGTATCTAACCCTTTGTGTCTTAATGCAAGGAGCATTCCTAATAAGGTGGATGAATTAGCAGCGCAAATAGAAGGTAAATGATATGATATGATTGGAATTACGGAAACATGGCTCCAGGGGGACCAAGGCTGGGAACTCAACATCCAGGGGTATTCAATATTCAGGAAAGATAGGCAAAAAGGAAAAGGAGGTGGGGTAGCATTTCTGGTTAAAGAGGGGATTAACACAATTGTAAGGAAAGATATTAGCTCTGATGATGTGGAATCTGTATGGGTAGAACTGAGAAATACCAAAGGGCAGAAAACATTACTGGGAGTGGTGTATAGACCCCCAAACAGTAATGCAGAGGTTGGGGATGGCCTTAAAAGGGAAATTAGAGAAGCGTGCAATAAGGGCACAGCAGTCATCATGGGTAACTTTAATCTACATACAGATTGGGCTAACCAAATTAGTAACAATACTGTGGAGGAGGAATTCCTGGACTGTATACGGGATGGTTTCCTGGACCAATATATCGAGGAACCAACTAGGGATCAGGCCATCTTAGACTAGGTATTATGCAATGAGAAAGGATTAATTAGCAATCTTGTTGTGCGAGGCCCCTTGGGTCAGAGTGATCATAATATGATCGAATTCTTCATTAAGATGGAGAGGGAAGTAGTTGACTCAGAGACTAAGGTCTTGAATTTAAATAAAGGGAACTATGATGGTATGAGACGCGAGTTGGGTAGGATTGATTGGGTAATGTCACTCAAAGGGCTGACGGTGGATAGGCAATGGCAAACATTCAAAGATCACATGGATGAACTACAGAATTTGTTTATCCCAGTTTGGCATAAAGATAAATCAAAAAAGGTGACTCAACCGTGGCTAACAAGGGAAATTAGGGATAACATAAGATCCAAAGAGAGGGCATATAAATTTGCCAAAAAAAGCAGCAAACCTGAGGATTGGGAGCAGTTTAGGATTCAGCAAAGGAGGACAAAGGGATTAATTAAGAGGGGGAAAATAGATTATGAAAGTAAGCTTGCAGGGAACATAAAAACTGACTGTAAAAGCTTTTATAGATATGTGAAGAGAAAAAGATTGGTGAAGTCAAGCGTAGGTCCCTTGCATTCAGAATCAGGGAATTTATAATGGGGAACAAAGAAATGGTAGGCCAATTAAATACATATTTTGGTTCTGTCTTCACACAGGAGGGCACAAATAACCTCCCGGAGATGTCGGGGAACATAGGGACTAATGAGGGGGAGGAACTGAAAGAAATTGGTATGTGTAAGGAAATGGTGTTGGGGAAGTTGACGGGAATGAAGGCCGATAAATCCCCAGGGCCTGATAATCTACATCCTAGGGTACTTAAGGAAGTGGCCCTGGAGATAGTAGATGCATTGCTGGTCATCTTCCAGAACTCGATAGACTCTGGAACAGTACCCATGGATTGGAGGGTAGCTAATGTTACCCCACTATTCAAAAAAGGTGGTAGAGAAAAAGCGGGGAATTATAGACCGGTAAGCCTGACATCGGTAGTGGAGAAAATGCTAGAGTCCATTATAAAAGATGTAATAGCAGAGCACTTGGAAAGCAGTGACAGGATCGGACAAAGTCAACATGGGTTTACAAAAGGTAAATCGTGCTTGACTAATCTAGTAGAATTTTTTGAGGATGTAACTGGTAAAATAGATAAGGGAGAACCAGTGGATGTGGTGTATTTGGACTTTCAGAAGGCTTTCGATAAGGTCCCGCATAAGAGATTAGCTTGTAAAATTAAGGCACATGGGATTGGGGGCAAGGTATTGACTTGGATAGAGAACTGGTTGGCAGATAGAAAGCAAAGAGTTGGAATAAACGGGTCATAGGATCGGTCCTAGGACCCCAGCTGTTCACAATATATATTAATGATCTGGACGAGGGAATTGGATGTAGTATCTCGAAATTTGCAGACGACACAAAGCTGGGTGGGAGGGTATGCTGTGAGGAGGATGTTGTGAAACTCCAGTACGATTTGGATAGGTTGGGTGATTGGGCAAAAACATGGCAAATGCACTATAATGTGGATAAATGTGAGGTTATCCACTTTGGTGGCAAAAACAGGAAGGCAGATTATTATTTGAATGGCAATAGATTGGGAGAAGGGGAAGTGCAAAGAGACCTGGGTGGTCTTGTGCACCAGTCGCTGAAGGTAAGCCTGCAGGTGCAGCAGGCGGTTAAGAAGGCAAATGGTATGTTGGCCTTCGTAGCAAGAGGGTTCGAGTACAGGAACAAGGATGTCTTGCTGCAGTTGCACAGGGCCTTGGTGAGACCGCGCCTTGAGTATTGTGTGCAGTTTTGTTCGCCTTATCTGAGGAAGGACATTCTTGCCATGGAAGGAGTGCAGCGAAGATTCACCAGGCTGATACCTGGGATGGCAGGAATGACGTACGAGGAGAGATTGGGTCGATTGGGCTTGTACTCACTGGAGTTTAGAAGATTGAGAGGGGATCTCATCGAAACCTATAAAATTCTGTCAGGCCTGGACAGACTAGATGCAGGAAGGATGTTCCCGATGGCCGGGGAGTCCAGAACTAGGGGTCATAGTCTAAGGATAAGGGGTAAGCCATTTAGGAGTGAGATGAGGAGGAATTTCTTCACCCAGAGAGTGGTGAACCTGTGGAATTCTCTACCACAGAAGGCAGTGGAGGCCAATTCATTAAATATATTCAAGAAGGAGTTGGATATATTTCTTAAGGCTAAAGGGATCAAGGGATATGAGGAGAAGGCAGGGGACAGGGTACTGAATTTGGATGACCAGCCATGATCTCATTGAATGGCGGAGCAGGCTCGAGGGGCCGAATGGCCTACTCCTGCTCCTATCTTCTATAACCCGTGCTGTACCTGCCCTGCATTTGTTTGTTGGGGCAGTATAGGGGGTGCTTTACTCTACCTAACCTGTGCTGTACATGTCCTGGGAGTGTTTGATGGGACAGTGTAGAGGGAGCTTTACTCTGTGTCTAATCCATGCTGTACCTGCCCTGGGAGTGTTTGATGGGACAGTGTAGAGGGAGCTTTATTCTGCATCTAACCCATGCTGTACCTGCCCTGCATTTGTTTGATGGGACAGTGTAGAGGGAGTTTTACTCTGTATCTAACCCATGCTGTACCTGCCCTACATTTGTTTGATGGGACAGTGTTGAGGGAGTTTTACTCTGCATCTAACCCATCCTGGACCTGCCCTGCGAGTGTTTGATGGGACAGTGTAGAGGGAACTTTACTCTGTATCTAACCTATGCTGTACCTGCCTTGGGAGTGTTTGATGGGGACAGTGTTGAGGGAGCTTTACTCTGTATCTAACCAGTGCTGTACCTGCCCTGGGAGTGTTTGATGGGACAGTGTAGAGGAAGCTTTACTCTGTATCTAACCCGTGCTGTACCTGCCCTGGGAGTGTTTGGTGCTGGCAGAAAGCACTTCGCAGGAGCGTTAGCAGAGAAAATTTGACACTGAACAACGTAAGGAGATATTAGGACAGGTACAGTAGGTTTTAAGGAGCGTCTTACAGGAGGATAGAGCAATAGAGGCGGGGAGGTTTATGGAGCAAATTCAAGAGCTTAGGGCCGAGGCAGCTAAAGGAACGGTGGAGCAATTAAAATCAGGGATGTGCAACAGGCCAGAATTGGAGGAGCGCAGAGCTTTTGGAGAGTTGTAGGGCTGAAGGAGGTTAAAGAGATAAGGAGTGGCGAGGCCATGAGGGCGATTTGAAAACAAGGATGAGATTTTTTTAATGGAGGCGTTGCTGGACCGGGAGCCAATGTAGGTCAGCGAGCACAGGGGTGATGCGTGAACGGGACTTGGTGCAAGTTAGGACATGGTGAGCAGAGTTTTTGAATGAGCTGGTTACAGAGGGTAGAAGGTTGGAGGCCGACCAGGAGAGCGTCGCACCCGAGCTGAGCTGACACACAGATAATGGCTCCCTGAGTGAGGTCCTGGTTACAGCAGATCATTAAAAATGTTGTGCGCTGTCTCAACAACTCTGTTTTTGTGCTGGGATTTTGTTTTTTTTGGTTAAACAATACATTCTGAGCCCAGCTCACCTCGATTGCATCATGCTGTGAGGAGGCTGATTATAGAGCTAGCAAGGCAGCTGGCCGCTCCCTCCTGGAGGGCGAGAGTCCGGGGGGGTAACTCCAGAACATGAAGAGACAAGTCATTTGTTTGTTTTGGAATCTGGTGCTTGTTGAAAAAGTTCCAATTCTTGCTTTCAATCTCGGCACAAGTTGGTCGCAGCCTGTCTAAAAGCACCATGAAATTGTTGCTCGACACAAACGATATTTTTGCCTGGAGAAAGTGATGATCAACTGCCAGGGCCATTTTCACACCGATAGTTCGTGAAAGCGAGAAAAACGTAACTGTCTGATCTCAACATTGCAGTCTCTCACTCATCCAGCTGCCTACAGCCCTGCCGCAGACTGAGTAATGAGTGTCATGTGCTGGGTGGGACGGGGGGGGCGGTAATAAATAAAATTAATGTTTAACCAAACAGAAAATAATGAAAACAGACACGCTGTTGGTTTAGGTGGCTGTTAGCGAGAGGAACAGGCCTGAACAGTGCCCACATCGGAGAGGTGATTCACGGAACATTAGATCAAGGTTCTGGTGTAGGTCTTCATATATCCAGAGGAAAATATCTCCTGGGCTCCAACTGAGGGGCAATTTAGGGTTGCCATCTCCGGTTGGATGTATTCCTGGAGGTGTCATCACATGACCGCCCCCCCACACTCCGGCCATTGGATGCCCGACACATCCATCCTCGCAGTGTCTCATCTTCCCACGCTTGCAGCGGTGTCTCGGAGATTCATCTTTAATTCCTGGAGACTCCAGGGCAATCCTGGAAGCTTGGCAACCCTAGGTCAATTAGGGTTTATTCAAAAATTACAATTGATTTTTCATTAATGTGTACACGAGCCCCGATTTTAACTGGGGGTGTGGGTGATGGGTGGCGGCAGAGGGGTGGGCGATAAGCTTGGAGGGTCACGCCGGCGAGATTGTAACCTGCCCAGGCCTCAACATCGTCTTCCAAGAGAGGCTCCTGTCCGAAACCGACCACAATTACAACCTGGCTGGCCTGGCCTACCTTAGTGTCAGGAGGAGACCTGACACTAAGGTAGGCCAGGGGGAAGCGGGGGCTTCAGGAGGCGATTGTGGTCATGGGGCAGCGCAAGGTTTCATCATGGGGTCCGGGGCAGCACTTCTTCCCAATACTGACCCATATGAAAACTATCGAATGTGCCTCCAGCAAAGCAATGAGATCTTCACATCTCCCTCACAAGGTAGTATCTGTAACAGCCTCCTGGGGGCGCTCACAGTTCACTTATCAATCCCCAACTGCATTTTACCTCCGCTGCTAAACTATTTATTTATGTTTAAAGGAAGTCAATTATACTTTCTTCTCTCCGAAAGACACTGGGGGCCTGGATCAGAGAAATGACAACAGAGCTATTGCCCCACCCATCTGATCAAGATGGCAACTGAGCACATTTTTGATGTGGGAAAGGGCCAATTGAGCAGGAAATCCACTTCTGACTGATTCCCCACCACCTGAAAGGAGGAAATTCACATCCAGCTGCTGCAGGACAAAGGTTTCTATAGCTTAATGGGCCAGAAACACAGCTTCTCCATGGTGGAGAGAGCGAGGCAGACAGAGAGAGGGGCAGACCGAGAGAGAGAGAGAGAAGCAGAAAGAGAGAGGGAAGGAGAGAGAAAGTAAGAGAGAGAGAAGAGTGAGAGGAGGAGAGAGAGGGAAGGAGAGAGAAAGAGAGAGAGAAGAGTGAGAGGAGGAGAGAGAGAGAGGGAGAGAGTACAGATGGAGAGAGAGAGGGAGAGAGAGGGGAGAGGCAGATAGATGGAGGAAGAGAGCAGGGTGAGAGAGAGCAAGAGACAGACAGACACAGAGAGTGAGAGACTCGCAGAGAGGGATGGAGAGAGTAGCAGAGAGGGAGGGAGAGAGGAAGAGAGAGAGAGAGGGCGCGGGAGCGAGACCTCAAGTAAGAGTTGCAATGGAGGGTCTTCATTGCTCAAGGACACAAGATTTTCAGAAGCTATGGCGATGGTCAGAGGTAAGGGCAGGAAGAGAAATGCCCTTTGGCCCCCAAGAACTGTTGCCCCAGAATAAAGCTGTGCAGGCAGTTTGGAGGGAGGTGGCTATCATGGCCCGTGCCACCTATACCACTGCACAAATGGCTACTTTGTGCTACAAACACTTTAATGACCTCACCAGGATGTCCAAGATAAGGGAAGCTGTGAACGCCAATGAAGGAATAAAGTGGGAAGCAGGACTCACCTCCACACTATCCAGCACCAAAGAAGAAATGAATGAGACAGTTATTAAGCACGTGATACCCTTACCAACCACCTTGCCCACAGCACACACATCAATTCAGCCCCTCCAAAGCCAGCACAGGAGGGAGCTTCTGGTCTGGGGTCCGGTAGGCTTTGGATATGCAAGCAACACGACACCAGAAGCAGGTCCTGCACGGACATCAGCATGGCTGAGACGTGTACCACCGCAGTCCTTGAGAGCTCCATTGGTACAATCCCAGCCACAAACCTCACAACCTCCTGACACTGAGGTAACACCAAGTAACAGTAAGAGTTCGGCTCACGAGTGAAACCGGGCAGGCAGGCAGTGAAAATAGCCGCAGAAACTTATCCGCGCCGATCCCACTGCCTCTTGCTGGTCACGATCTTGACTTGCCCTTCTGAGCAGGCGAGAGGGACACATGCTGGAAGGCAGCAGGGAACTTCTTTCAATACGATAACAAAACACATGTCAACGTATAACACCATCGGAACTCTTTGACAATTTGAGGGAGATCTTAACCCTACTCCGGGATACTTACCCACAGAAAGACGCCCGTATCCCGTGAGTTTTACTCAGGCGTCTGCACGGGTGGCTTAGCTGCCAGCCCAAAACTAGTAGGGTCCTTCTTTAAATATACAGATCCAAGTCCAATGATATCATCCATCCCAAACAACATATCTCCAGCAATGGCTTCTGTTCTGGGGCCCCCAAGTGACCTATCTTTGGTCCCCTCCTCTTCCTTATCTATGTATTGCTTCTTGTGACATCAGGGACTTAAGGACGTGTGGAGTCCGCGATAGGGTGGAGTATACAAGGGCTGTGGAAGGACATTGAATGGGTGGGTATAGTCCGTGATAGGGTAGAGTGTACAAGGGCTGTGGAAGAAGATTAAATGGGTGGGTAGAGTCCGTGATAGGGTAGAGTGTACATGGGCTGTGGAAGAAGATTAAATGGGTGGGTATAGTCCGTGATAGGGTAGAGTGTACATGGGCTGCGGAAGGACATTGAATGGGTGGGTATAGTCCGTGATAGGGTAGAGTGTACATGGGCTGCGGAAGGACATTGAATGGGTGGGTAGAGTCCGTGATAGGGTAGAGTGTACATGGGCTGTGGAAGAAGATTGAATGGGTGGGTAAAGTCCATGATAATGTAGAGTATACATGGGCTGTGGAAGTTGTTGAATGGCCTTTAGTCATTCAGTGCTTTTTTTGTTTCTAAACTGAATTTCTTGACAGTATCGGTATGTGGGGTTTGATTTGCACTCTGTTTAGCTCTGTGTATGAGACTAAATGTAGCCGTACTGAAGCTGATCGCAGTGTTGTCTGAGCTCTGCATTTTCTTGTATCCGTTCAACATCCAGTGTCTGGAGTCTTCCTGTGCCATAATGTGCCTGTCTGTTCCGTTCAGCTGGCCATGTGCAGCAGTCAAGGTCAACATTATCCTAAGAAAGACCTCTGAGGGCAGACAGAATGTATTTTCGTCACATGGGTGTCAGGCGGTCCACTGGTGGAATGGGGCTGGGACAGGGAACAGGGGGGTGGTGCAGTGGTGGAATGTGGATTTATTTCCCAGTCACTTTGGAGAGGCATGTACACAATTCAGAGAGGGTGGGGTTGGGGGGGGATGCGGCTGGGGCGGGGGGGGGCGGGGGGGGATGGCGGGAGTGATGGAGAGAGGCGTGGAGGGGAGGAGAAGCGATGGGGCCAGTATTACCTTTTGTGTTATTTAATTCTTGCAAAATTTACGATAAGATGCATTGTAGCATCACGAGCAGGTTAAGATAAATAGCTAGTGACATGAATCAGTCATTCATGAAAGAAAGACTTATGAAATAATACTGAGCGGCCTACGGGTGGCGCTGTCCAGGGAGAGTATAAATACTCGGGCACGGGCCCAGCTTGCGCAGGACATTCTTAACAGGAACTAGTGAAGGACGCAACTAGACCTCCATGTTGTAAAACAGTTGATTAAAGCTTTGTTTAACGCTTAGACCAAGTGCCTAGTAGTTTTCTTACATCAGCTAACGCTTGGTGTCTGCTGTGTTAATCACCCTCTCGCTTTGAGTCATGACAGCAGGCTATCTTTACCTATACTGGGTTGAAACTTAATTCCATGACATCATGTGGTCCACTGTCTCTGTCTCTTCTCTTGCACTGATCTCAGACATTCCTACTTCAGGGTTAGAGGTCACAATAGATGCTCCTGTGCTGTCATAAGCTGCATGGGGCATTTACAGCTCACCTGCTCCTCACATTTAGCATTTGACAGGCCTCCTGCTCACAGTCTCTCTCTGTCTTTATTTCTGACTCTGTCTCTTTCTCTCTGTCGTTCTCTGTCTTTCTCACTCTCACTCTGTGTCTCTTCCTCTCTTTTTCTTTCTGGCTTTTATTGTCTCTCTGTCTCTATCTCTGTGTCTCTGTCTGTCTCTCTCTGTCTCTCGCTCTCTGTCTCGCTCTCTCAGTCTCTCTCTCTCTCTCTCTCTCAGTCTCTCTCCATGAGAAAATCTTTGACATAGAATGCACTAAGCATGTCACAGAACTGACAATGGCCCTTGAGAAAATCTTAAGTTGCACCTATGCATCTTCAAAAAATGCCCCACGAACTATGCTTGCGTCTTCCCACATACCACATCCTCTATTGCCAGGGCCATTTTATTTTCTCAGTGGTAAGGCTTTCATTCAATATCTTATCATCTCAATCACCGACAGTGCCTAATGTAATGAAACAGCATGTTTGCGGCACTTCACACAGAGATTGCAATGAAGCAGATAAAACCCAACACTGCCCACTCTCACTGAATGCTATTCCAATCCCGGCTATGAGGGCCCTATGTGAAATTAGTTCCTCAGCCTAGTTCCTAGTGGGCAAAACCGCCTCTATCGCAACAATAACTGGTACTCCCATACACAGCTGTTATAGCAAGTGCACAACTGCTGCGTTGGTACAAAAGGTGGTTCTCTTATGAAATTCGGACTGAGACATAGGCCCAAGAACCTATGTCAGAAAACACTTCCCCTGCGGATTTTCAGGGCTGCATTTTTTTGGCTGTGTAACAGGAGCTTTACGCTTACCTAACATGCGCTTTATTGGACCTGCCCTGGAAGTGTTTGATGGGACAGTGTAGAGGGATTTTTATTCTGTATCTAACCCGTGCTGTACCTGCCCTGGGAGTGTTTGATGGGACAGTGTAAAGGGAGCTTTACTCTGTATCTAACCTGTGCTGTACCTGCCCTGGGAGTGTTTGATGGGGCAGTGTTGAGGGAGCTTTACTCTGTATCTAACCTGTGCTGTACCTGCCCTGGGAGTGTTTGATGGGGCAGTGTTGAGGGAGCTTTACTCTGTATCTAACCCGTGCTGTACCTGCCTTGGGAGTGTTTGATGGGGCAGTGTTGAGGGAGCTTTACTCTGTATCTAACCCGTGCTGTACCTGCCCTGGGAGTGTTTGATGGGGCAGTGTTGAGGGAGCTTTACTCTGTATCTAACCTGTGCTGTACCTGCCCTGGGAGTGTTTGATGAGGCAGTGTTGAGGGATCTTTACTCTGTATCTAACCCGTGCTGTACCTGCCCTGGGTGTGTTTGATGGGGCAGTGTTGAGGGAGCTTTACTCTGTATCTAACCCGTGCTGTACCTGCCCTGGGAGTGTTTGATGGGGCAGTGTTGAGGGATCTTTACTCTGTATCTAACCCGTGCTGTACCTGCCCTGGGTGTGTTTGATGGGGCAGTGTTGAGGGAGCTTTACTCTGTATCTAACCCGTGCTGTACCTGCCCTGGGAGTGTTTGATGGGGCAGTGTTGAGGGAGCTTTACTCTGTATCTAACCCGTGCTGTACCTGCCCTGGGTGTGTTTGATGGGGCAGTGTTGAGGGAGCTTTACTCTGTATCTAACCTGTGCTGTACCTGCCCTGGGTGTGTTTGATGGGGCAGTGTTGAGGGAGCTTTACTCTGTATCTAACCTGTGCTGTACCTGCCCTGGGAGTGTTTGATGGGACAGTGTAGAGGGAGCTTTACTCTGTTTCTAACTGTTGCAGAACACCTCACCTGAAAATGTTTAATGCTGACACTGGGAAGTAGAAACTGTTCAATTACCCAACAGTTAATCAACACAAAATTTACTAAAAATGTTTGAGGCCAATTTTCCCATATCTGTCTCTCAATACACTGACATATCAGGACGAGTGGGAGAAATTCAGAAAATTGTTAGTGGTTTAAACATCTCTTGTCCGACCTTTATTGAGTCCTTGCCTTTGACCTTTTGAAATAGTCTGGATGTAAGAGATTACTGGAAAATACACTGCTGCATCTTTAAAAGCAAAGTACTGTACCAGCCTCAAAGCTCCTGTAGGAAGTCACACAACACCAGGTTATAGTCCAACAGCTTTGTTTGAAATCACAAGCTTTCGGAGCTCTGCTCCTTCGTCAGGTGAAGTGAAGAGAAGCATACAGGCACAGCATATATAGTCAGAGAAAACTCCCAGATGATTACAGGTAATCTTTCTAACTGCCCTTTATCACACCTCAGCAGAGAGACAATCACAGCAATCAAAGGTGTGAATGGTGTCCAAACAGGTCAGTCAGGAAAACATTACATCAAAGAACAATGAGGTGGGGTCACAAGGGGTCAAATGTTGCAGATGCTGGGGTCTGTATGAAAAAAGAAAAAAAAACTTTGCTGGAAATGACAGCAGGTCCGGCAACCTCTGCAAGACATGTCAGATCATCAACACAGATACCATCATCACATGTGAGGACACCACCCACCAGGTACATGGTACATACTCATGTGACTCGGCAAACATTGTCTACCTCATACGTTGCAGGAAAGGATGCCCCGGAGCATGGTACATCGGTGAGACCATGCAGACACTGCGACAACGGATGAACGGACACCGCACAATAATCGCCAGGCAGGAGTATTCCCTCCCAGTCGGGGAAAACTTCAGCAGTCAAGGACATTCAGCCTCCGATCTTCGGGTAAGCATTCTCCAAGGCGGCCTTCGAGACACACGACAACGCAAAATTGTCCAGCAGAAACTGATAGCCAAGCTCTGCACTCATGAGGACGGCCTCAACCGGGATCTTGGGTTCATGTCACGCTACATGTAACTCCACCTGACGCAGAGTCATCCAGACTCGAGTCGTCATTGGCTTGTTCTCTCTGCACAGATGCGGCCGGACCTGCTGTGATTTCCAGCAAAGTTTTTTTTTTCTGTTTTTCATACAGACCCCAGCATCTGCAACATTTGACCCCTTGTGACCCCACCTCATTGTTCTTTGATGTAATGTTTTCCTGACTGAACTGTTTGGACACCATTCACACCTTTGATTGCTGTGATTATCTCTCTGCCGAGGTGTGATAAAGGGCAGTTAGAAAGATTACCTGTAATCATCTGGCAGTTTTCTCTGACTATATATGCTGTGCCTGTATGCTTCTCTTCACTTCACCTGACGAAGGAGCAGCACTCCGAAAGCTTGTGATTTCAAATAAAGCTGTTGGACTATAACCTGGTGTTGTGTGACTTCCTACATTTGTCCACCCCAGTCCAACACCGGCATCTCCACATCAAAGCTCCTGGGCTAGGAAGGTTTCAGCTGCTGTTCATTATCCGGTGACCTCTGTTGGAAAGTCTACATGTGTGATGAGGACAAGATTGGGTTCAGCTGTCCCGGCCAGAGTTAAATAACCTGCCGACACTCACTGTGCTCACACATAAGGAATGACAAGACACCACAGGGTGACCAGTGGCTGAGGGAGGGAGAGGAAGGAGAGGAAGAAGGAAGGAGGGGAAGAAGGAAGGAGGGACATTTTTGTATGAGGTGAGATGGGTTGCGGGGGTTGCAAATTGGGAAAGGATCAATTGTCAGATAATAGAATAGTTTCCACTTCGATATTTCCTGGTGAGATGCAGCACGGGTTAGGTGCAGACTAAAGCTTCCTCTACACTGCACCATCAAGCACCCCCTTGTAGGTACTACGCAAATTAGGTAAGCATTTAAGGAGATTCTAGATAAGTACATGAGGGAGAAAGGAATAGAAGGTTATGCTGATCGGATGAGATGTATTAGGATGGGAGGAGGCTCGTATGGAGCATAAACTCCTGCCAAGACCAGTTGGGCCAAATGGCCTATTTCTGTGCTGTACATTCTATGTAAAGCTTGCATGAGGTGAGCTGCAGGAGCAAGTTGGGAGAGGAATGAAAATGTCGAGGTTGAAATCGGTCTACGCCAGTAGTGAGAAAGTTTTGAAAAACAAATTGGAGGTTCAAAGACTTCAGCTGTGGGCTTGAAAACCGGCCCTTCAGATGAGTTATTCACAAGTAGCTCTGCTCCTGTAACCTCTCCTGTGCACTGTTTGTGTTGCTGTGTCCCCAAACTCTCCTCCCGCTGAGAGACAGAAACTTTAGTGTCTGTGATACCGTGCTCTGCTCTCCCCTCCATAACCTCCGCTATTTATGCAAGTACAATATTCCCCCTCCCCCATCCTTCCATTGTTCTGAGGATGTGAGAGAATGAGGTTAATGGTGACCCCGTTTGTTGTGGTCCCTTTCATCGTTTTGCCTGTTCCTTCTCAGGCAGGAAATAGGTCTGATTGGGTATGAGCTTCGCTGTTTTGCAGCAACTTGGGTTAATTTTAAATTTCACCTAAAATTGTGAACATTGTGCGAAAAAACCTCAAACCGAGGACAGCGCGGAAGTGAAATTAGTCACAACTGCAATTTTATATCCAGGAGCACTCGGAGAGCGCTCTGAACAGTGTGAGAAGGTGAAAATGATCTTCACCGGTAGCGTGAAAATGGCTCATAGAGAAACGGCATTCTGCACTTCACCCAGTTTTCATTTCCTAGAATGGAAAAAAAGAACTTGCACAGACACTGACTCTCACTGGAGTACAGTTCAACAGACACTGACTCTCACTGGGCTACAGTTCAACAGACACTGACTCTCACTGGGCTACAGTTCAACAGACGCTGGCTCTCACTGGGGTACAGTTCCACAGACACTGGCTCTCACTGGGGTACAGTTCCACAGACACTGACTCTCACTTGGGTACAGTTCCACAGGCACTGACTCTCACTGGGGTACAGTTCCATGGGCACTGAATCTCACTGGGGTACAGTTCCATGGGCACTGAATCTCACTGGGATACAGTTCCATGGGCACTGAATCTCACTGGGGTACAGTTCCATGGGCACTGAATCTCACTGGGATACAGTTCCATGGGCACTGAATCTCACTGGGGTACAGTTCCATGGGCACTGAATCTCACTGGGATACAGTTCCATGGGCACTGAATCTCACTGGGGTACAGTTCCACAGACACTGGCCTAGAAATTCACTATATCCCCGTTTGGGGTGCCAGCCTTGCCAGGGCACTGGAAGTAGCGCCCCGGAAGTAGTCGCGGCCGCCCGCTGCAATTTCACTTTGAGCGCCCCAGAGGGAAGCGCGGCGCTACTCGAGGCGCCCTGCATCCCTCTTGGGGCGCTGCAGCTGAAGATCGCAGCGCAGCGTGCTGCAGCGCCACACGCTGTGGCACGGCGCGCTGCGGTACTGCAGGCCTTCCTCCCCTTCTTAAAGGGGAGGGGCCTGCTGCAGCGCGATCGACAATCGCGAGTGCCGGCAAAAGAACCCGGCACCGAGGAGAAGTGCCGGACTCTTGGGACACAGCCGGCACTCCGCGGGGGTGGGGGCTCAGGAGGCCGGGGACGGCGGCGCAGAGCGGCGCTGGCAGGCGGCCAGCAAAAAAACTGGCCGCCCCGCACCTCAGCACCTCTACCGCCGCAGGTAGGCCCCCCTGAACCGGTCGCAATTTGGGCGTTAAAGCAGGGGGTGCTACTAAATTTCGCGATCGGGGCGGTAGCGGGGCGTTGCACACACCGATGACGTCATCGGTAGCGGCACAGCACTAACGGCTAGCGCCGCCATTAGCGCACCGCTAAATTTAGCGGGATGCGTGGGCAGTGGCGTCCAACCCACTAAATGCCCTCTTAAGGCACTAACGGGTGGCGCAGCCCACTGAATTTCTAGGCCACTGACTCTCACTGGGGCACAGTTCCACAGGCGCTGACTCTCACTGGGGTACAGTTCCATTGACACTGACTCTCACAGGAAGAAGAGGCTGAGCAGCCAGACTCCTCAGAGGAAGCTGCAACCTCTGAGGGCGCAGCATCACCAGAATTCAGCGCACCCAGCACCAGCGCTGACACTCACACCTCGGTGGGACCTTTGGGACATAGAGTAGTGTTGTCACCTGGTGTATCACAGCTCACAAGTGAGCATCAGCAGATTGTGGAGACAGGGACAGCAGTGGAGAGTCCTAGTCAGAAGGCGCAGGACTCTTACAGCTCGGCTCAGCAGCATGTCGACCCTCTGCCTCTGGGTCCATCCATGAGATCAGCGGTGATGGAACTCCAGGCACAGATGCAGGAGTCTCTGGCAGGTTTTGTCTCTAGGGTCGCTGTGAGTGTGGAGCGAATGGAGGAGTCCATAGCGAACATGACCAGTGCCTTTGTGGAGTCATTGGCGCATGAACGCATCATCACGGAAAGGATGGCTACCTCTGTGGAAAGGATGGCTACCATAGAGGAGAGGGTGGCTACGGTAGAGGAGAGGATGGTTACGGCCATGGAGGAGCTTAGTCGCCAGGGTATGGAAAACATGGTCATTGTTCAGAATAGAATGACATCTCTTGAGGAGCGATGGGCATCTATTGAACAGAGAAACAAGACCTTCATGGAAGTCCTTCTGAGTAGAACTGCCATTGCAGATACGGGTCCCCATGGCCCCCCTGATGTGCAGTAAGGTGCTCTCCAGCCACTTGCAGGCACTGAGGAGAACCTGACCCATGAGAGGGAGGTTGGTGGCAGACCTCAAGGAAGTGGGGCGTCCTCTCCAAGCGCTCACACTTCCTTGAGGTCTGCCAAGCCCTCGGTCAGAGCCCCACCGGAGTCCACACCCAAGTGAGATAGACGTCTCAACCCCTGCACAGCCGTAGGAGCAGCAGACTGTTGACGAGCCCTCACAGGCTCACCACCCCAGAGGACGCCCGCCAAAGGTGTCGAGACAGGAGCAGCAGCAAAGTGAGCAAGGGGCCTCCACATCTGCTGAAGCCACAGGGGAGGCACCACGTAGGAGCACGCGCAAGAGGAAAATTCTGCACAAATAGTCACAAGGGTAGTCACTTGGGTGCAATTTTGTGTTTACTGTAATAATGCCATCACTTTATTATTGTACATAAAATTTCTGATGGCAAATGCTGCAGGTGTATCGTCTGTCATTTCGCTATTGGGATTTCCACATTGAGGGCTTAGGCATACTTGCAGCTGTCGGTATGGTGGTCAGAGTGCTAGGAATCCTCTGGTTCTTGGCCATTGTCAATGTTCTGGTAAGAAGCAGCGAGGCAAAAGTGTTTGACTAGGCTAAGAAAATCTGGGCAGAATGAGTGCGTTCCTTGCATCCCGGGCAGCAATGTTCTCGCGTAATGCAAATGGTTGATGGGCCTCTTCAGGATGATCCTGATCATCCTCCTCATCCTCATCCTCATCCTCATCCTCATCTCCTCCTCCTCCTCCTCCATCTCCTCCTCCATCTCCTCCTCCTCCTCCATCTCCTCCTTCTCCATGTGAGGAGCCACTTGGTCCTCAGGAATCTGCAAGCCATGACGCTGTGCCATGATGTAAACTGCACAGCAAACCACGACGATTCTGGAGACCCTGGCTGCTGAGCACTGCAGGGCTCCACCTGATCTATCCAGGCATCTGAAGTGCATTTTCAGCAAACCGATGGTTTGCTCGATTATGGCTCTGGTGGATATGTGGCTGGAGTTGTAGCTCTCCTCAGCTTCGTTGGATGGTTTCCTCAACGGCGTCATTAGTCAAGTCCTCAGGGGATAGCCCTTGTCTCCAAGTAGCCATCCGTTAAGTTGGTCTGGCGGCCTGAATAGTGGAGGCACACTAGACTAGCGCAGTATGAAGGAGTCATGGCAAATGCCAGGGTACTTGGCACAAACATGCAAAATTTCCTTCTTGTGGTCACACACCAGCTGAACGTTAAGGGAGTGGAAGCCCTTGCGGTTGACAAAAATACCTGGATTGCGATGGGGTGCCTTAAGGGCCACATGTGTGCAGTCAATGACGCCCTGCACCCTTGGAAAGCCTGCCAGATGAGCTAATCCAACCGCTCGCGCCGTGACACTTGCGCGATCCTTGGTGAAATGGATGTGATTGTGAGCGAGGGCAAAGAGGGCATCAGTTACCTGCGTGATGCAAGTGTGTGCGGCCGCTTGGGAGATGCCGCTGATGTCTGCTGCTGATCCCTGGAATGAGCCTGAGGCAAAAAAGTTGAGTGCGGTGGTGACTTTGATGGCCACTGGTAATGCTTGTCCACCTGGTCCTCTGGGCAGCAGGTCTTGCTGTAGCATTGCGCAGATGTCACTCACTACCTCTCGCCAAAGTCGGAGCCACCTTTGGCACTGCTGCTCAGACATGTTGAGATAGCTGACCCTGTGTCTGTAGACCCTGTTTGGGGGTTATCTCCTGTGCCGACGGGCTTCCATGCGCTGGCCCCTTCTGGCCTGTGCAGCCTGGCGCTCCTGCTGGCGCTGCTGTTGCTGGTGCTGCTGTTGTTCCTGGTTCTGCTGGTGCCGCGGCTGGTGCTCGAGCTCCTCTATTGCCCAGATGGGAAAGAAATAGATGGCTCCCATGGTATATGCCTCAGTTGAGGAAGTGCTGAGTGAGGGTGGCGAGAGGGGTTTCCCAGGAGGTCACACTGGAGATGGGTGTCAGGCTCCAACCTTCCACCGGTGTGGTTAAGCCTTCTAAAAGTTGCCCCAGATGAGACCACTAAGTCCTGTCACCTGCAAATGATGGATGATCAAATCTCCCCTTTAATGGTTGAACTGCAGTTGATAGTCAGCAATCCAATAGGGCTCCCGACAGGTTTCACCGTCGTGTTTCCCACCAGGCGTGATTCATGTGGGAAAAGGGTTAAAATCGCAAGGGCCTTTTAAAATAGGACTACAGAGGCCATTTAGTGCTTGATAAGGGCCGTAATGACCAGTCCCGCCTGTTGCATGCGGGGCGGAGACAGGACCATCAGACACGCTTGAGTTAAAATTGTTCGGAGTCGGGATCCAGGTTGGGGTGGGGGAGTCCCATACGACAGTTTTTGCGATTTTAACCCCCCACACTCCTCCAATCCTGCCTCCACGGCTCAATGAAAAACCTGCCCATTGACACTCACTGGGGTACAGTTCCACAGGCACTGACTCTGACTGGGAACATTCCCACAGGCACTGACTCTCACTGGGGTACAGTTGAATTGACACTGACTCTCGCTGGGGTACAGTTCCACTGGCGCTCACTCTCACTGGGGTACAGTTCCACAGGCACTGACTCTCGCTGGGTTACAGTTCCACAGGCACTGACTCTCACTGGGGTACAGTTCCACAGGCGCTGACTCTCACTGGGGTACAGTTCCACAGGCACTGATTCTCACTTTGGTAGAGTTCCAAAGGTGCTGGCTCTCACTGGGGTACAGTTTCACAGACACTGACCCTCACTGGGGTACAGTTCCACAGGCACTGACTCTCACTGGGGTACAGTTCCACAGGCAATGACTTTCACTGGGGTACAGTTCTACAGACACTGACCCTCACAGGGGTAGAGTTACACGAGTACTGACTCTCACTGGGGTACATTTCCACGGGCACTGATTCTCACTGGGGTACAGTTCCACAGGCGCTGACTCTCACTGGGGTACAGTTCCATTGACACTGACTCTCAGTGGGGTACAGTTCCACAGGCACTCACTCTCACTGGGGTACAGTTCTACATGCACTGACTCTCACTGGGGTACAGTTCCACAGGCACTGATTCTCACTTTGGTACAGTTCCACAGGCACTGATTCTCACTTTGGTACAGTTCTACATGCACTGACTCTCACTGGGGTACAGTTCCACAGGCGCTGACTCTCACTGGGGTACAGTTCCACAGGCACTGATTCTCACTTTGGTAGAGTTCCAAAGGTGCTGGCTCTCACTGGGGTACAGTTCCACGGGCACTACCTCTCACTGGGGTACATTTCCACGGGCACTGATTCTCACTGGGGTACAGTTCCACAGGCGCTGACTCTCACTGGGGTACAGTTCCATTGACACTGACTCTCACTGGGGTACAGTTCCACAGGCACTCACTCTCACTGGGGTACAGTTCTACATGCACTGACTCTCACTGGGGTACAGTTCCACAGACACTGACACTCGCTGGGTTACCGTTCCACAGGCACTGACTCTCAGTGGGGTACAGTTCCACAGGCACTCACTCTCACTGGGGTACAGTTCTACATGCACTGACTCTCACTGGGGTACAGTTCTACAGACACTGACACTCGCTGGGGTACAGTTCCACAGACACTTACATTCGCTGGGGTACTGTTCCACAGGCACTGACTCTCACTGGGGCACTGTACCACGGGCACTGACTCTCACTGGGGCACAGCTCCACAGACACTGATTCTCACTGGGGCACAGCTCCACAGACACTGATTCTCACAGGGGTACAGTTCCACGGGCACTGACTCTCATTGGGGTGCAGTTTCACAGATATTGACTCTCATTGGGGTACATTTCAACAGACACTGACTCTCACTGGGACGCAGTTCCACAGACACTGACTCTCACTGGGGTACAGTTCAACAGGCACTGACTCTCACTGGGGTACAGTTCAACAGGCACTGACTCTCACTGGGGTACAGTTCCACTAGCACTGACTCTCACTTGGACACAGTTCCACAGGCACTGACTCTCACTGGGGTACAGTTCCACGGGCACTGACACACACTGGGGGACTGTTCCACAGACACAGACTCTCACTGGGGTACAGTCCCACGGGCACTGACTCTCCCTGGGGTACAGTTCCATGGGCACTACCTCTCACTGGGGTACAGTTCCATGGGCACTGACTCTCATAGGGGTACAGTTCCACAGACACTGATTCTCACTGGGGTACAGTTCCACAGGCACTGACTCTCACTGGGGTACAGTTCCACAGGCACTGACTCTCACTGGGGTACAGTTCCTCAGGCACTGACTCTCACTGGGGTACAGTTCCACAGGCACTGACTCTCACAGGGATACATTTCCATGGGCACTGATTCTCGCTGGGGTACAGTTCCACAGGCACTGACTCTCACTGGGGTAGTGTTCCAACGGCGCTGACTATCACAGTGGTACAGTTCCACATAAACTGACTCTCACTGGGGTACAGTTCCACAGGCACTGACTCTCACTGGGCTACAGTTCCACAGGCAATGACTCTCACTGGGGTACAGTTCCACAGGCACTGACTCTCACTGGGCTACAGTTCCACAGGCAATGACTCTCACTGGGGTACAGTTCTACAGACACTGACTCTCACTGGGGTACAGTTCCACAGGCACTGACTCTCACTGGGGTACAGTTCCACAGGCACTGACTCTCACTGGGGTACAGTTCCACAGGCACTGACTCTCACTGGGGCACAGTTCCTCAGGCACTGACTCTCACTGGGGCAGATTTCCACAGGCACTGACTCTCACTCGTGTACAGTTCCATGGGCACTGACTATCACTGCGGTACATTTCCACAGCCACTGACTGTCACTGGGGTACAGTTCCCACAGGCATTGACGATCACTGGGGTACAGTTGAATGGGCGCTAACTCTCACTGGGGTACAGTTCCCCTGACACTGACTCTCACTGGGATACAGTTCCACAGGCACTGACTCTCACTGGGGTACAGTTCCACAGGCACTGACTCTCACTGGTGTACAGTTCCATGGGCACTGACACTCACTGGGGCAGAGCTCCACAGGCACTGACTCTCACTGGGGTACATTTCCATAGGCACTGACTCTCACTGGTGTACATTTCCATGGGCACTGACTCTCACTGGGGTACATTTCCACAGGCACTGACTCTCACTGGGGTACAGTTCCCACAGGCATTGACGATCACTGGGGTACAGTTGAATGGGCGCTAACTCTCACTGGGGTACAGTTCCCCTGACACTGACTCTCACTGGGGTACAGTTCCACAGACTTTGACTCTCACTGGGGTACAGTTCCACAGACATTGACTCTCACTGGGTTACAGTTCCACAGGCACTGACACTCACTGGGGTACAATTCCACGGGCACGGACTCTCATTGGGGCACAGTTCCACAGGCACTGACTCACACTGGGGTACAGTTCCACAGGCACTGACTAACTGGGGTACAGTTCCACGGGCACTGCGTCTCACTGGGCTACAGTTTCATGGGCACTGACTCTCACTCGGGTACAGTTCCACAGCACTGACTCTCACTGGAGTACACTTCCATGGGCACTGACTCTCACTAGGATACAGTTCCATGGGCACTGACTCTCACCAGGGGACATTTCCACGGGCACTGACAGTCACTGGGGTACAGTTCCACAGGCACTGACTCTCACTGGAGTACAGTTCCACAGGCACTGACTCTCACTGGGGTACAGTTCCATGGGCACTACCACTCACTGGGGAACCGTTCCACAGGCACTGACTCTCACTGGGGTATAGTTCCACAGGCACTGACTCTCACTGGGGTACCGTTCCATGGGCACTGACTCTCACTGGGGTACAGTTCCACAGGCACTGATTCTCACTGGGGTAAAGTTGCACAGGCACTGACTCCCACTGGGGTATAGTTCCACAGGCACTTACTGCCACTGGGGTACAGTTCCTCAGCCACTGATTCTCACTGGGGTACAGTTCCACAGGCACTTACTGCCACTGGGGTACAGTTCCTCAGCGACTGATTCTCACTGGGGTACAGTTCCACAAACACTGACTTTCACTGGGGTACCGTTCCACAAACACTGACTCTCACTTGGGTACAGTTCCACAAACACTGACTCTCACTGGGGCACAGTTCCACAGACACTGACTCTCACTGGGGTACAGTTCCACAGACACTGACTCTCACTTGGGTATAGTTCCACAGATACTGACTCTCACTGGGGTGCAGTTCCACAGGCACTGACTCTCACTTGGGTACAGTTTCAGGTGCACAGACTCTCATAGGGGTACAGTTCCATGGGCATTGACTCTCACTGAGGTATAGTTCCACAGACACTGACTCTCACTGGTGTACAATTCCACGGGCACTGACTCTCACTGGGGTAAAGTTCCACAGGCACAGACTCTCATAGGGGTACAGTTCCACAGATACTGACTCTCACTGGGGTACAGTTCCATGGGCATTGACTCTCACTGGGGTACAGTTCCATGAGCATTGACTCTCACTGGGATACAGTTCCACAGGCACAGACACTCATAGGGGTACAGTTCCACAGATACTGACTCTCACTGGTGTACATTTCCATGGGCACTGACTCTCACTGGGGTACATTTCCACAGGCACTGACTCTCACTGGGGTACAGTTCCCACAGGCATTGACGATCACTGGGGTACAGTTCCTCAGGCACTGACTCTCACTGGGGTACAGTTCCACAGGCACTGACTCTCACAGGGATACATTTCCATGGGCACTGATTCTCGCTGGGGTACAGTTCCACAGGCACTGACTCTCACTGGGGTAGTGTTCCAACGGCGCTGACGATCACAGTGGTACAGTTCCACATAAACTGACTCTCACTGGGGTACAGTTCCACGGGCACTGACTCTCATCGGGGTAAAGTTCCACAGACACTGACTCTCACTGGGGTACATTTCGACCGACACTGACTCTCACTGCGGTACAGTTCCACAGGCACTGACTCTCACTGGGCTACAGTTCCACAGGCAATGACTCTCACTGGGGTACAGTTCCACAGGCACTGACTCTCACTGGGCTACAGTTCCAGAGGCAATGACTCTCACTGGGGTACAGTTCTACAGACACTGACTCTCACTGGGGTACAGTTCCACAGGCACTGACTCTCACTGGGGTACAGTTCCACAGGCACTGACTCTCACTGGGGTACAGTTCCACAGGCACTGACTCTCACTGGGGCACAGTTCCTCAGGCACTGACTCTCACTGGGGCAGATTTCCACAGGCACTGACTCTCACTCGTGTACAGTTCCATGGGCACTGACTATCACTGCGGTACAGTTCCACAGCCACTGACTGTCACTGGGGTACAGTTCCCACAGGCATTGACGATCACTGGGGTACAGTTGAATGGGCGCTAACTCTCACTGGGGTACAGTTCCCCTGACACTGACTCTCACTGGGATACAGTTCCACAGGCACTGACTCTCACTGGGGTACAGTTCCACAGGCACTGACTCTCACTGGTGTACAGTTCCATGGGCACTGACACTCACTGGGGCAGAGCTCCACAGGCACTGACTCTCACTGGGGTACATTTCCATAGGCACTGACTCTCACTGGTGTACATTTCCATGGGCACTGACTCTCACTGGGGTACATTTCCACAGGCACTGACTCTCACTGGGGTACAGTTCCCACAGGCATTGACGATCACTGGGGTACAGTTGAATGGGCGCTAACTCTCACTGGGGTACAGTTCCCCTGACACTGACTCTCACTGGGGTACAGTTCCACAGACTTTGACTCTCACTGGGGTACAGTTCCACAGACATTGACTCTCACTGGGTTACAGTTCCACAGGCACTGACACTCACTGGGGTACAATTCCACGGGCACGGACTCTCATTGGGGCACAGTTCCACAGGCACTGACTCACACTGGGGTACAGTTCCACAGGCACTGACTAACTGGGGTACAGTTCCACGGGCACTGAGTCTCACTGGGCTACAGTTTCATGGGCACTGACTCTCACTAGGGTACAGTTCCACAGCACTGACTCTCACTGGAGTACACTTCCATGGGCACTGACTCTCACTAGGATACAGTTCCATGGGCACTGACTCTCACCAGGGGACATTTCCACGGGCACTGACTGTCACTGGGGTACAGTTCCACAGGCACTGACTCTCACTGGAGTACAGTTCCACAGGCACTGACTTTCACTGGGGTACAGTTCCATGGGCACTACCACTCACTGGGGAACCGTTCCACAGGCACTGACTCTCACTGGGGTACAGTTCCACAGGCACTGACTCTCACTGGGGTACCGTTCCATGGGCACTGACTCTCACTGGGGTACAGTTCCACAGGCACTGATTCTCACTGGGGTAAAGTTGCACAGGCACTGACTCCCACTGGGGTATAGTTCCACAGGCACTTACTGCCACTGGGGTACAGTTCCTCAGCCACTGATTCTCACTGGGGTACAGTTCCACAGGCACTTACTGCCACTGGGGTACAGTTCCTCAGCCACTGATTCTCACTGGGGTACAGTTCCACAAACACTGACTTTCACTGGGGTACCGTTCCACAAACACTGACTCTCACTTGGGTACAGTTCCACAAACACTGACTCTCACTGGGGCACAGTTCCACAGACACTGACTCTCACTGGGGTACAGTTCCACAGACACTGACTCTCACTTGGGTACAGTTCCACAGATACTGACTCTCACTGGGGTGCAGTTCCACAGGCACTGACTCTCACTTGGGTACAGTTTCAGGTGCACAGACTCTCATAGGGGTACAGTTCCATGGGCATTGACTCTCACTGAGGTATAGTTCCACAGACACTGACTCTCACTGGTGTACAATTCCACGGGCACTGACTCTCACTGGGGTACAGTTCCACAGGCACAGACTCTCATAGGGGTACAGTTCCACAGATACTGACTCTCACTGGGGTACAGTTCCATGGGCATTGACTCTCACTGGGGTACAGTTCCATGAGCATTGACTCTCACTGGGATACAGTTCCACAGGCACAGACACTCATAGGGGTACAGTTCCACAGATACTGACTCTCACTGGTGTACATTTCCATGGGCACTGACTCTCACTGGGGTACATTTCCACAGGCACTGACTCTCACTGGGGTACAGTTCCCACAGGCATTGACGATCACTGGGGTACAGTTGAATGGGCGCTAACTCTCACTGGGGTACAGTTCCCCTGACACTGACTCTCACTGGGGTACAGTTCCACAGACTTTGACTCTCACTGGGGTACAGTTCCACAGACATTGACTCTCACTGGGTTACAGTTCCACAGGCACTGACACTCACTGGGGTACAATTCCACGGGCACGGACTCTCATTGGGGCACAGTTCCACAGGCACTGACTCACACTGGGGTACAGTTCCACAGGCACTGACTAACTGGGGTACAGTTCCACGGGCACTGAGTCTCACTGGGCTACAGTTTTATGGGCACTGACTCTCACTAGGGTACAGTTCCACAGCACTGACTCTCACTGGAGTACAGTTCCATGGGCACTGACTCTCACTAGGATACAGTTCCATGGGCACTGACTCTCACCAGGGTACATTTCCACGGGCTCTGACTGTCACTGGGGTACAGTTCCACAGGCACTGACTCTCACTGGAGTACAGTTCCACAGGCACTGACTCTCACTGGGGTACAGTTCCATGGGCACTACCACTCACTGGGGAACCGTTCCACAGGCACTGACTCTCACTGGGGTACAGTTCCACAGGCACTGACTCTCACTGGGGTACCGTTCCATGGGCACTGACTCTCACTGGGGTACAGTTCCACAGGCACTGATTCTCACTGGGGTAAAGTTGCACAGGCACTGACTCCCACTGGGGTATAGTTCCACAGGCACTTACTGCCACTGGGGTACAGTTCCTCAGCCACTGATTCTCACTGGGGTACAGTTCCACAGGCACTTACTGCCACTGGGGTACAGTTCCTCAGCCACTGATTCTCACTGGGGTACAGTTCCACAAACACTGACTTTCACTGGGGTACCGTTCCACAAACACTGACTCTCACTTGGGTACAGTTCCACAAACACTGACTCTCACTGGGGCACAGTTCCACAGACACTGACTCTCACTGGGGTACAGTTCCACAGACACTGACTCTCACTTGGGTACAGTTCCACAGATACTGACTCTCACTGGGGTGCAGTTCCACAGGCACTGACTCTCACTTGGGTACAGTTTCAGGTGCACAGACTCTCATAGGGGTACAGTTCCATGGGCATTGACTCTCACTGAGGTATAGTTCCACAGACACTGACTCTCACTGGTGTACAATTCCACGGGCACTGACTCTCACTGGGGTAAAGTTCCACAGGCACAGACTCTCATAGGGGTACAGTTCCACAGATACTGACTCTCACTGGGGTACAGTTCCATGGGCATTGACTCTCACTGGGGTACAGTTCCATGAGCATTGACTCTCACTGGGATACAGTTCCACAGGCACAGACACTCATAGGGGTACAGTTCCACAGATACTGACTCTCACTGGTGTACATTTCCATGGGCACTGACTCTCACTGGGGTACATTTCCACAGGCACTGACTCTCACTGGGGTACAGTTCCCACAGGCATTGACGATCACTGGGGTACAGTTGAATGGGCGCTAACTCTCACTGGGGTACAGTTCCCCTGACACTGACTCTCACTGGGGTACAGTTCCACAGACTTTGACTCTCACTGGGGTACAGTTCCACAGACATTGACTCTCACTGGGTTACAGTTCCACAGGCACTGACACTCACTGGGGTACAATTCCACGGGCACGGACTCTCATTGGGGCACAGTTCCACAGGCACTGACTCACACTGGGGTACAGTTCCACAGGCACTGACTAACTGGGGTACGGTTCCACGGGCACTGAGTCTCACTGGGCTACAGTTTTATGGGCACTGACTCTCACTAGGGTACAGTTCCACAGCACTGACTCTCACTGGAGTACAGTTCCATGGGCACTGACTCTCACTAGGATACAGTTCCATGGGCACTGACTCTCACCAGGGTACATTTCCACGGGCTCTGACTGTCACTGGGGTACAGTTCCACAGGCACTGACTCTCACTGGAGTACAGTTCCACAGGCACTGACTCTCACTGGGGTACAGTTCCATGGGCACTACCACTCACTGGGGAACCGTTCCACAGGCACTGACTCTCACTGGGGTACAGTTCCACAGGCACTGACTCTCACTGGGGTACCGTTCCATGGGCACTGACTCTCACTGGGGTACAGTTCCACAGGCACTGATTCTCACTGGGGTAAAGTTGCACAGGCACTGACTCCCACTGGGGTATAGTTCCACAGGCACTTACTGCCACTGGGGTACAGTTCCTCAGCCACTGATTCTCACTGGGGTACAGTTCCACAGGCACTTACTGCCACTGGGGTACAGTTCCTCAGCCACTGATTCTCACTGGGGTACAGTTCCACAAACACTGACTTTCACTGGGGTACCGTTCCACAAACACTGACTCTCACTTGGGTACAGTTCCACAAACACTGACTCTCACTGGGGCACAGTTCCACAGACACTGACTCTCACTGGGGTACAGTTCCACAGACACTGACTCTCACTTGGGTACAGTTCCACAGATACTGACTCTCACTGGGGTGCAGTTCCACAGGCACTCACTCTCACTTGGGTACAGTTTCAGGTGCACAGACTCTCATAGGGGTACAGTTCCATGGGCATTGACTCTCACTGAGGTATAGTTCCACAGACACTGACTCTCACTGGTGTACAATTCCACGGGCACTGACTCTCACTGGGGTAAAGTTCCACAGGCACAGACTCTCATAGGGGTACAGTTCCACAGATACTGACTCTCACTGGGGTACAGTTCCATGGGCATTGACTCTCACTGGGGTACAGTTCCATGAGCATTGACTCTCACTGGGATACAGTTCCACAGGCACAGACACTCATAGGGGTACAGTTCCACAGATACTGACTCTCACTGGTGTACATTTCCATGGGCACTGACTCTCACTGGGGTACATTTCCACAGGCACTGACTCTCACTGGGGTACAGTTCCCACAGGCATTGACGATCACTGGGGTACAGTTGAATGGGCGCTAACTCTCACTGGGGTACAGTTCCCCTGACACTGACTCTCACTGGGGTACAGTTCCACAGACTTTGACTCTCACTGGGGTACAGTTCCACAGACATTGACTCTCACTGGGTTACAGTTCCACAGGCACTGACACTCACTGGGGTACAATTCCACGGGCACGGACTCTCATTGGGGCACAGTTCCACAGGCACTGACTCACACTGGGGTACAGTTCCACAGGCACTGACTAACTGGGGTACAGTTCCACGGGCACTGAGTCTCACTGGGCTACAGTTTCATGGGCACTGACTCTCACTAGGGTACAGTTCCACAGCACTGACTCTCACTGGAGTACACTTCCATGGGCACTGACTCTCACTAGGATACAGTTCCATGGGCACTGACTCTCACCAGGGTACATTTCCACGGGCTCTGACTGTCACTGGGGTACAGTTCCACAGGCACTGACTCTCACTGGAGTACAGTTCCACAGGCACTGACTCTCACTGGGGTACAGTTCCATGGGCACTACCACTCACTGGGGAACCGTTCCACAGGCACTGACTCTCACTGGGGTACAGTTCCACAGGCACTGACTCTCACTGGGGTACCTTTCCATGGGCACTGACTCTCACTGGGGTACAGTTCCACAGGCACTGATTCTCACTGGGGTAAAGTTGCACAGGCACTGACTCCCACTGGGGTATAGTTCCACAGGCACTTACTGCCACTGGGGTACAGTTCCTCAGCCACTGATTCTCACTGGGGTACAGTTCCACAGGCACTTACTGCCACTGGGGTACAGTTCCTCAGCCACTGATTCTCACTGGGGTACAGTTCCACAAACACTGACTTTCACTGGGGTACCGTTCCACAAACACTGACTCTCACTTGGGTACAGTTCCACAAACACTGACTCTCACTGGGGCACAGTTCCACAGACACTGACTCTCACTGGGGTACAGTTCCACAGACACTGACTCTCACTTGGGTACAGTTCCACAGATACTGACTCTCACTGGGGTGCAGTTCCACAGGCACTGACTCTCACTTGGGTACAGTTTCAGGTGCACAGACTCTCATAGGGGTACAGTTCCATGGGCATTGACTCTCACTGAGGTATAGTTCCACAGACACTGACTCTCACTGGTGTACAATTCCACGGGCACTGACTCTCACTGGGGTAAAGTTCCACAGGCACAGACTCTCATAGGGGTACAGTTCCACAGATACTGACTCTCACTGGGGTACAGTTCCATGGGCATTGACTCTCACTGGGGTACAGTTCCATGAGCATTGACTCTCACTGGGATACAGTTCCACAGGCACAGACTCTCATAGGGGTACAGTTCCATGGGCATTGACTCTCACTGGGGTGCAATTCCATGGGCGCTGACTCTCACTGGGGTACAGTTCCATGGGCATTGACTCTCACTGGGATACAGTTCCACAGGCACAGACTCTCATAGGGGTACAGTTCCATGGGCATTGACTCTCACTGGGATACAGTTCCACAGGCACTGACTCTCACTGGTGTACAGTTCCATGGGCACTGACACTCACTGGGGCAGAGCTCCACAGGCACTGACTCTCACTGGGGTACATTTCCATAGGCACTGACTCTCACTGGTGTACATTTCCATGAGCACTGACTCTCACTGGGGTACATTTCCACAGGCACTGACTCTCACTGGGGTACAGTTCCACAGGCACTGACTCTCACTGGCGTGCAGTTCACAGGCACTGACTCTCACTGGGGTACAGTTCCACAGGCACTGACTCTCACTGGGGCACAGTTCCTCAGGCACTGACTCTCACTGGGGCACAGTTCCTCTGGCACTGACTCTCACTGGGGCAGATTTCCACAGGCACTGACTCTCACTGGTGTACTGTTCCATGCGCACTGACTATCACTGGGGTACATTTCCACAGGCACTGACTCTTACTGGGGTACATTTCCATGGGCACTACCTCTCACTGGGGTACAGTTCCACGGGCACTGACTCTCACTGGGGTACAGTTCCACGGACGCTGACTCTCACTGGGGTACAGTTCCACAGGCACTGACTCTCACTGGTGCACAGTTCCATGGGTACTGACACTCACTGGGGCAGAGCTCCACAGGCACTGACTCTCACTGGTGTACATTTCCATGGGCACTGACTCTCACTGGGGTACATTTCCACAGGCAGTGCCTCTCACTGGTGTACAGTTCCCACAAGCATTGACGATCACTGGGGTACAGTTCCACAGACATTGACTCTCACTGGGGTACATTTCCATGTGCACTGACTCTCACCGGGGTACAGTTCCACAGGCACTGACTCTCACTGGGGTGCAGTTCCATGGGCAATACCACTCACTGGGGAACCGTTCCACAGGCACTGACTCTCACTGGGGTACAGTTCCACAGGCACTGACTCTCACTGGGGTACAGTTCCATGGGCACTGACTCTCACTGGGGTACAGTTCCACAGGCACTGATTCTCACTGGGGTAAAATTCCACAGGCACTGACTCTCACTGGGGTATAGTTCCACAGGTACTTACTGCCACTGGGGTACAGTTCCTCAGCCACTGATTCTCACTGGGGTACAGTTCCACAGGCACTTACTGCCACTGGGGTACAGTTCCTCAGCCACTGATTCTCACTGGTGTACAGTTCCACAAACACTGACTCTCACTGGGGTACCGTTCCACAAATACTGACTCACACTTGGGCACAGTTCCACAGACACTAACTTTCACTGGGGTACTGTTCCACAGACACTGACTCTCACTGGGGTACAGTTCCACAGACACTGACTCTCACTTGGGTACAGTTCCACAGATACTGACTCTCACTGGGGTGCAGTTCCACAGGCACTGACTCTCACTTGGGTACAGTTCCATGTGCACAGACTCTCATACGGGTACAGTACCATGGACATTGGCTCTCACTGGGGTATAGTTCCACAGACACTGACTCTCACTGGTGTACAATTCCACGGGCACTGACTCTCACTGGGGTAAAGTTCCACAGGCACAGACTCTCATAGTGGTACAGTTCCACAGATACTGACGCTCACTGGTGTACAGTTCCTCAGGCACTGACTCTCACTGGGGCAGATTTCCACAGGCACTGACTCTCATTCGTGTACAGTTCCATGGGCACTGATTATCACTGGGGTACATTTCCTTTGGCACTGACTCTCACTGGTGTACTGTTCCATGGGCACTGACTATCACTGTGGTACATTTCCACAGGCACTGACTCTTACTGGGGGACAGTTCCACAGATATTGACTCTCATTGGGGGACATTTCGACAGACACTGACTCTCACTGGGACGCAGTTCCACAGACACTGACTCTCACTGGGGTACAGTTCAACAGGCACTGACTCTCACTGGGGTACAGTTCCACTAGCACTGACTCTCACTTGGATACAGTTCCACAGGCACTGACTCTCACTTGGGTACAGTTCCAAAGGCACTGACTCTCACTAGGGTACAGTTCCACAGGCACTGACACTCGCTGGGGTACAGTTCTACAGACACTTACATTCGCTGGGGTACCGTTCCACAGGCACTGACTCTCACTGGGGCACTTTACCACGGGCACTGACACTCACTGGGGTACAGTTCCACAGGCACTGACTCTCACTGGGGCACAGCTCCACAGACACTGATTCTCACAGGGGTACAGTTCCACGGGCACTGACTCTCATTGGGGTGCAGTTTCACAGATATTGACTCTCATTGGGGTACATTTCGACAGACACTGACTCTCACTGGGGCACAGCTCCACAGACACTGACTCTCACTGGGGTACAGTTCAACAGGCACTGACTCTCACTGGGGTACAGTTCCACTAGCACTGACTCTCACTTGGATACAGTTCCACAGGCACTGACTCTCACTGGGGTACAGTTCCAAAGGCACTGACTCTCACTGGGGTACAGTTCCACAGGCACTGACTCTCACTTGGATACAGTTCCACAGGCACTGACTCTCACTGGGGTACAGTTCCAAAGGCACTGACTCTCACTGGGGTACAGTTCCACAGACACAGACTCTAACTGGGGTATAGTCCCACGGGCACTGACTCTCCCTGGGGTACAGTTCCATGGGCACTACCTCTCACTGGGGTACAGTTCCATGGGCACTGACTCTCATAGGGGTACAGTTCCACAGACACTGATTCTCACTGGGATACAGTTCCACAGGCACTGACTCTCACTGGGGTACAGTTCCACAGGCACTGACTCTCACTGGGGTACAGTTCCTCAGGCACTGACTCTCACTGGGGTACAGTTCCACAGGTACTGACTCTCACAGGGATACATTTCCATGGGCACTGATTCTCACTGGGGTACAGTTCCACAGGCACTGACTCTCACTGGGGTAGTGTTCCAACGGCGCTGACTATCACAGTGGTACAGTTCCACATAAACTGACTCTCACTGGGGTACAGTTCCACGGGCACTGACTCTCATCGGGGTAAAGTTCCACAGACACTGACTCTCACAGGGGTACATTTCGACCGACACTGACTCTCACTGGGACGGAGTGCCACAGGCACTGACTCTCACTGGGCTACAGGTCCACAGGCACTGACTCTCACTGCGGTTCAGTTCCACAGGCACTGACTCTCACTGGGCTACAGTTCCACAGGCACTGACTCTCACTGGGCTACAGTTCCACAGGCACTGACTCTCACTGGGCTACAGTTCCACAGATACTGACGCTCACTGGTGTACAGTTCCTCAGGCACTGACTCTCACTGGGACAGATTTCCACAGGCACTGACTCTCATTCGTGTACAGTTCCATGGGCACTGACTATCACTGGGGTACATTTCCTTCGGCACTGACTCTCACTGGTGTACTGTTCCATGGGCACTGACTATCACTGTGGTACATTTGCACAGGCACTGACTCTCATTGGGGTACAGTTCCACAGATATTGACTCTCATTGGGGTACATTTCGACAGACACTGACTCTCACTGGGACGCAGTTCCACAGACACTGACTCTCACTGGGGTACAGTTCAACAGGCACTGACTCTCACTGGGGTACAGTTCCACTAGCACTGACTCTCACTTGGATACAGTTCCACAGGCACTGAATCTCACTGGGGTACAGTTCCAAAGGCACTGACTCTCACTAGGGTACAGTTCCACAGGCACTGACACTCGCTGGGGTACAGTTCTACAGACACTTACATTCGCTGGGGTACCGTTCCACAGGCACTGACTCTCACTGGGGCACTTTACCACGGGCACTGACACACACTGGGGTACAGTTCCACAGGCACTGACTCTCACTGGGGCACAGCTCCACAGACACTGATTCTCACAGGGGTACAGCTCCACGGGCACTGACTCTCATTGGGGTACAGTTTCACAGATATTGACTCTCATTGGGGTACATTTCGACAGACACTGACTCTCACTGGGACGCAGTTCCACAGACACTGACTCTCACTGGGGTACAGTTCAACAGGCACTGACTCTCACTGGGGTACAGTTCCACTAGCACTGACTCTCACTTGGATACAGTTCCACAGGCACTGACTCTCACTGGGGTACAGTTCCAAAGGCACTGACTCTCACTGGGGTACAGTTCCACAGGCACTGACTCTCACTTGGATACAGTTCCACAGGCACTGACTCTCACTGGGGTACAGTTCCAAAGGCACTGACTCTCACTGGGGTACAGTTCCACGGGCACTGACACACACTGGGGGACTGTTCCACAGACACAGACTCTCACTGGGGTACAGTCCCACGGGCACTGACTCTCCCTGGGGTACAGTTCCATGGGCACTACCTCTCACTGGGGTACTGTTCCATGGGCACTGACTCTCATAGGGGTACAGTTCCACAGACACTGATTCTCACTGGGGTACAGTTCCACAGGCACTGACTCTCACTGGGGTACAGTTCCACAGGCACTGACTCTCACTGGGGTACAGTTCCTCAGGCACTGACTCTCACTGGGGTACAGTTCCACAGGCACTGACTCTCACAGGGTTACATTTCCATGGGCACTGATTCTCACTGGGGTACAGTTCCACAGGCACTGACTCTCACTGGGGTAGTGTTCCAACGGCGCTGACTATCACAGTGGTACAGTTCCACATAAACTGACTCTCACTGGGGTACGGTTCCACGGGCACTGACTCTCATCGGGGTAAAGTTCCACAGACACTGACTCTCACAGGGGTACATTTCGACCGACACTGACTCTCACTGGGACGCAGTGCCACAGGCACTGACTCTCACTGGGCTACAGGTCCACAGGCACTGACTCTCACTGCGGTACAGTTCCACAGGCACTGACTCTAACTGGGCTACAGTTCCACAGGCACTGACTCTCACTGGGCTACAGTTCCACAGGCACTGACTCTCAGTGGGGTACAGTTCCACAGGCACTGATTCTCACTGGGGTAGTGTTCCACAGGGACTGACTCCCGCTGGGCTACAGTTCCACAGGCACTGACTCTCACTGGGGTACAGTTCCACAGGCAATGACTCTCACTGGGGTAGTGTTCCAACGGCGCTGACTATCAGAGTGGTACAGTTCCACATAAACTGATTCTCACTGGGGTACAGTTCCACGGGCACTGACTCTCACTGGGGTACATTTCGACCGACACTGACTCTCACTGGGCTACAGGTCCACAGGCACTGACTCTCACTGCGGTACAGTTCCACAGGCACTGACTCTCACTGGGCTACAGTTCCACAGGCAATGACTCTCACTGCGGTACAGTTCCACAGGCAATGACTCTCACTGGGCTACAGTTCCACAGGCAATGACTCTCACTGGGCTACAGTTCCACAGGCAATGACTCTCACTGGGCTACAGTTCCACAGGCAATGACTCTCACTGGGGTACAGTTCTACAGACACTGACTCTCACTGCGGTGCTGTTCCATAGGCACTGACTCTCACTGTGGTACAGTTCCACAGGTGCTGACTATCACAGGGGTACAGTTCCATGGGCACGGACACTCACTGGGGTACAGTTCCACAGCCACTGACTCTCACTGGGATACAGTTCCACAGGCACTGACTCTCACTGGGGTACAGTTCCACAGGCACTGACTCTCACTGGTGTACAGTTCCATGGGCACTGACACTCACTGGGGCAGAGCTCCACAGGCACTGACTCTCACTGGGGTACATTTCCATAGGCACTGACTCTCACTGGTGTACATTTCCATGGGCACTGACTCTCACTGGGGTACATTTCCACAGGCACTGACTCTCACTGGGGTACAGTTCCCACAGGCATTGACGATCACTGGGGTACAGTTGAATGGGCGCTAACTCTCACTGGGGTACAGTTCCCCTGACACTGACTCTCACTGGGGTACAGTTCCACAGACTTTGACTCTCACTGGGGTACAGTTCCACAGACATTGACTCTCACTGGGTTACAGTTCCACAGGCACTGACACTCACTGGGGTACAATTCCACGGGCACGGACTCTCATTGGGGCACAGTTCCACAGGCACTGACTCACACTGGGGTACAGTTCCACAGGCACTGACTAACTGGGGTACAGTTCCACGGGCACTGACTCTCACTGGGCTACAGTTTCATGGGCACTGACTCTCACGAGGGTACAGTTCCACAGCACTGACTCTCACGGGAGTACAGTTCCATGGGCACTGACTCTCACCAGGGTACATTTCCACGGGCACTGACTGTCTCTGGGGTACAGTACCATGGGCACTGACTCTCACTGGGGCACAGTTCCACAGACACTGACTCTCACTGGGGTACAGTTCCACAGACACTGACTCTCACTTGGTTACAGTTCCACAGATACTGACTCTCACTGGGGTGCAGTTCCACAGGCACTGACTCTCACTTGGGTACAGTTTCAGGTGCACAGACTCTCATAGGGGTACAGTTCCATGGGCATTGACTCTCACTGAGGTATAGTTCCACAGACACTGACTCTCACTGGTGTACAATTCCACGGGCACTGACTCTCACTGGGGTAAAGTTCCACAGGCACAGACTCTCATAGGGGTACAGTTCCACAGGCACAGACTCTCATAGGGGTACAGTTCCATGGGCATTGACTCTCACTGGGGTACAATTCCATGGGCGCTGACTCTCACTGGGGTACAGTTCCATGGGCATTGACTCTCACTGGGATACAGTTCCACAGGCACAGACTCTCATAGGGGTACAGTTCCATGGGCATTGACTCTCACTGGGATAGAGTTCCACAGGCACTGACTCTCACTGGGGTACAGTTCCACAGGCACTGGCTCTCACTGGTGTACAGTTCCATGGGCACTGACACTCACTGGGGCAGAGCTCCACAGGCACTGACTCTCACTGGGGTACATTTCCATAGGCACTGACTCTCACTGGTGTACATTTCCATGAGCATTGACTCTCACTGGGGTACATTTCCACAGGCACTGACTCTCACTGGGGTACAGTTCCACAGGCACTGACTCTCACTGGCGTACAGTTCCACAGGCACTGACTCTCACTGGGGTACAGTTCCACAGGCACTGACTCTCACTGGGGCACAGTTCCTCAGGCACTGACTCTCACTGGGGCACAGTTCCTCAGGCACTGACTCTCACTGGGGCAGATTTCCACAGGCACTGACTCTCATTCGTGTACAGTTCCATGGGCACTGACTATCACTGTGGTACATTTCCTTAGGCACTGACTCTCACTGGTGTACTGTTCCATGGGCACTGACTATCACTGTGGTACATTTCCACAGGCACTGACTCTTACTGGGGTACATTTCCATGGGCACTACCTCTCACTGGGGTACAGTTCCACGGGCACTGAATCTCACTGGGGTACAGTTCCACGGACGCTGACTCTCACTGGGGTACAGTTCCACAGGCACTGACTCTCACTGGTGTACAGTTCCATGAGCACTGACAGTCACTGGGGCAGAGCTCCACAGGCACTGACTCTCACTGGTGTACATTTCCATGGGCACTGACTCTCACTGGGGTACATTTCCACAGGCACTGACTCTCACTGGGGTACAGTTCCCACAAGCATTGACGATCACTGGGGTACAGTTCCACAGACATTGACTCTCACTGGGGTACATTTCCATGGGCACTGACTCTCACTGGGGTACAGTTTCATGGGCACTGACTCTCACTAGGGTACATTTCCATGGGCACTGATGTCACTGGGGTACAGTTCCACAGGCACTGACTCTCACTGGGGTGCAGTTCCATGGGCACTGACTCTCACTGGGCTACAGTTCCACAGGCACTGACTCTCACTGGGGTACAGTTCCATGGGCACTGACTCTCACTGGGGTACAGTTCCACAGGCACTGACTCTCACTGGGGTACAGTTCCATGGGCACTGACTCTCACTGGGGTACAGTTCCACAGGCACTGATTCTCACTGGGGTAAAGTTCCACAGGCACTGACTCTCACTGGGGTGCAGTTCCATGGGCACTGACTCTCACTGGGCTACAGTTCCACAGGCACTGACTCTCACTGGGGTACAGTTCCATGGGCACTGACTCTCACTGGGGTACAGTTCCACAGGCACTGATTCTCACTGGGGTAAAGTTCCACAGGCACTGACTCTCACTGGGGTACAGTTCCATGGGCACTGACTCTCACTGGGGTACAGTTCCACAGGCACTGACTCTCACTGGTGTACAGTTCCATGGGCACTGACACTCACTGGGGCAGAGCTCCACAGGCACTGACTCTCACTGGGGTACATTTCCATAGGCACTGACTCTCACTGGTGTACATTTCCATGAGCACTGACTCTCACTGGGGTACATTTCCACAGGCACTGACTCTCACTGGGGTACAGTTCCACAGGCACTGACTCTCACTGGCGTGCAGTTCACAGGCACTGACTCTCACTGGGGTACAGTTCCACAGGCACTGACTCTCACTGGGGCACAGTTCCTCAGGCACTGACTCTCACTGGGGCACAGTTCCTCAGGCACTGACTCTCACTGGGGCAGATTTCCACAGGCACTGACTCTCACTGGTGTACTGTTCCATGCGCACTGACTATCACTGGGGTACATTTCCACAGGCACTGACTCTTACTGGGGTACATTTCCATGGGCACTACCTCTCACTGGGGTACAGTTCCACGGGCACTGACTCTCACTGGGGTACAGTTCCACGGACGCTGACTCTCACTGGGGTACAGTTCCACAGGCACTGACTCTCACTGGTGCACAGTTCCATGGGTACTGACACTCACTGGGGCAGAGCTCCACAGGCACTGACTCTCACTGGTGTACATTTCCATGGGCACTGACTCTCACTGGGGTACATTTCCACAGGCAGTGCCTCTCACTGGTGTACAGTTCCCACAAGCATTGACGATCACTGGGGTACAGTTCCACAGACATTGACTCTCACTGGGGTACATTTCCATGTGCACTGACTCTCACCGGGGTACAGTTCCACAGGCACTGACTCTCACTGGGGTGCAGTTCCATGGGCAATACCACTCACTGGGGAACCGTTCCACAGGCACTGACTCTCACTGGGGTACAGTTCCACAGGCACTGACTCTCACTGGGGTACAGTTCCATGGGCACTGACTCTCACTGGGGTACAGTTCCACAGGCACTGATTCTCACTGGGGTAAAATTCCACAGGCACTGACTCTCACTGGGGTATAGTTCCACAGGTACTTACTGCCACTGGGGTACAGTTCCTCAGCCACTGATTCTCACTGGGGTACAGTTCCACAGGCACTTACTGCCACTGGGGTACAGTTCCTCAGCCACTGATTCTCACTGGTGTACAGTTCCACAAACACTGACTCTCACTGGGGTACCGTTCCACAAATACTGACTCACACTTGGGTACAGTTCCACAGACACTAACTTTCACTGGGGTACTGTTCCACAGACACTGACTCTCACTGGGGTACAGTTCCACAGACACTGACTCTCACTTGGGTACAGTTCCACAGATACTGACTCTCACTGGGGTGCAGTTCCACAGGCACTGACTCTCACTTGGGTACAGTTCCATGTGCACAGACTCTCATACGGGTACAGTTCCATGGGCATTGGCTCTCACTGGGGTATAGTTCCACAGACACTGACTCTCACTGGTGTACAATTCCACGGGCACTGACTCTCACTGGGGTAAAGTTCCACAGGCACAGACTCTCATAGTGGTACAGTTCCACAGATACTGACGCTCACTGGTGTACAGTTCCTCAGGCACTGACTCTCACTGGGGCAGATTTCCACAGGCACTGACTCTCATTCGTGTACAGTTCCATGGGCACTGATTATCACTGGGGTACATTTCCTTTGGCACTGACTCTCACTTGGATACAGTTCCACAGGCACTGACTCTCACTGGGGTACAGTTCCAAAGGCACTGACTCTCACTGGGGTACAGTTCCACAGGCACTGACTCTCACTGGGGTACAGTTCCACGGGCACTGACACACACTGGGGGACTGTTCCACAGACACAGACTCTAACTGGGGTACAGTCCCACGGGCACTGACTCTCCCTGGGGTACAGTTCCATGGGCACTACCTCTCACTGGGGTACAGTTCCATGGGCACTGACTCTCATAGGGGTACAGTTCCACAGACACTGATTCTCACTGGGGTACAGTTCCACAGGCACTGACTCTCACTGGGGTACAGTTCCACAGGCACTGACTCTCACTGGGGTACAGTTCCTCAGGCACTGACTCTCACTGGGGTACAGTTCCACAGGCACTGACTCTCACAGGGATACATTTCCATGGGCACTGATTCTCACTGGGGTACAGTTCCACAGGCACTGACTCTCACTGGGGTAGTGTTCCAACGGCGCTGACTATCACAGTGGTACAGTTCCACATAAACTGACTCTCACTGGGGTACAGTTCCACGGGCACTGACTCTCATCGGGGTAAAGTTCCACAGACACTGACTCTCACAGGGGTACATTTCGACCGACACTGACTCTCACTGGGACGGAGTGCCACAGGCACTGACTCTCACTGGGCTACAGGTCCACAGGCACTGACTCTCACTGCGGTTCAGTTCCACAGGCACTGACTCTCACTGGGCTACAGTTCCACAGGCACTGACTCTCACTGGGCTACAGTTCCACAGGCACTGACTCTCACTGGGCTACAGTTCCACAGATACTGACGCTCACTGGTGTACAGTTCCTCAGGCACTGACTCTCACTGGGGCAGATTTCCACAGGCACTGACTCTCATTCGTGTACAGTTCCATGGGCACTGACTATCACTGGGGTACATTTCCTTCGGCACTGACTCTCACTGGTGTACTGTTCCACGGGCACTGACTATCACTGTGGTACATTTGCACAGGCACTGACTCTCATTGGGGTACAGTTCCACAGATATTGACTCTCATTGGGGTACATTTCGACAGACACTGACTCTCACTGGGGTACAGTTCCACAGACACTGACTCTCACTGGGGTACAGTTCAACAGGCACTGACTCTCACTGGGGTACAGTTCCACTAGCACTGACTCTCACTTGGATACAGTTCCACAGGCACTGACTCTCACTGGGGTACAGTTCCAAAGGCACTGACTCTCACTAGGGTACAGTTCCACAGGCACTGACACTGGCTGGGGTACAGTTCTACAGACACTTACATTCGCTGGGGTACCGTTCCACAGGCACTGACTCTCACTGGGGCACTTTACCACGGGCACTGACACTCACTGGGGTACAGTTCCACAGGCACTGACTCTCACTGGGGCACAGCTCCACAGACACTGATTCTCACAGGGGTACAGTTCCACGGGCACTGACTCTCATTGGGGTGCAGTTTCACAGATATTGACTCTCATTGGGGTACATTTCGACAGACACTGACTCTCACTGGGACGCAGTTCCACAGACACTGACTCTCACTGGGGTACAGTTCAACAGGCACTGACTCTCACTGGGGTACAGTTCCACTAGCACTGACTCTCACTTGGATACAGTTCCACAGGCACTGACTCTCATTGGGGTACAGTTCCAAAGGCACTGACTCTCACTAGGGTACAGTTCCACAGGCACTGACACTCGCTGGGGTACAGTTCTACAGACACTTACATTCGCTGGGGTACCGTTCCACAGGCACTGACTCTCACTGGGGCACTTTACCACGGGCACTGACACACACTGGGGTACAGTTCCACAGGCACTGACTCTCACTGGGGCACAGCTCCACAGACACTGATTCTCACAGGGGTACAGCTCCACGGGCACTGACTCTCATTGGGGTACAGTTTCACAGATATTGACTCTCATTGGGGTACATTTCGACAGACACTGACTCTCACTGGGACGCAGTTCCACAGACACTGACTCTCACTGGGGTACAGTTCAACAGGCACTGACTCTCACTGGGGTACAGTTCCACTAGCACTGACTCTCACTTGGATACAGTTCCACAGGCACTGACTCTCACTGGGGTACAGTTCCAAAGGCACTGACTCTCACTGGGGTACAGTTCCACAGGCACTGACTCTCACTTGGATACAGTTCCACAGGCACTGACTCTCACTGGGGTACAGTTCCAAAGGCACTGACTCTCACTGGGGTACAGTTCCACGGGCACTGACACACACTGGGGGACTGTTCCACAGACACAGACTCTCACTGGGGTACAGTCCCACGGGCACTGACTCTCCCTGGGGTACAGTTCCATGGGCACTACCTCTCACTGGGGTACAGTTCCATGGGCACTGACTCTCATAGGGGTACAGTTCCACAGACACTGATTCTCACTGGGGTACAGTTCCACAGGCACTGACTCTCACTGGGGTACAGTTCCACAGGCACTGACTCTCACTGGGGTACAGTTCCTCAGGCACTGACTCTCACTGGGGTACAGTTCCACAGGCACTGACTCTCACAGGGTTACATTTCCATGGGCACTGATTCTCACTGGGGTACAGTTCCACAGGCACTGACTCTCACTGGGGTAGTGTTCCAACGGCGCTGACTATCACAGTGGTACAGTTCCACATAAACTGACTCTCACTGGGGTACGGTTCCACGGGCACTGACTCTCATCGGGGTAAAGTTCCACAGACACTGACTCTCACAGGGGTACATTTCGACCGACACTGACTCTCACTGGGACGCAGTGCCACAGGCACTGACTCTCACTGGGCTACAGGTCCACAGGCACTGACTCTCACTGCGGTACAGTTCCACAGGCACTGACTCTAACTGGGCTACAGTTCCACAGGCACTGACTCTCACTGGGCTACAGTTCCACAGGCACTGACTCTCAGTGGGGTACAGTTCCACAGGCACTGATTCTCACTGGGGTAGTGTTCCACAGGGACTGACTCTCGCTGGGCTACAGTTCCACAGGCACTGACTCTCACTGGGGTACAGTTCCACAGGCAATGACTCTCACTGGGGTAGTGTTCCAACGGCGCTGACTATCAGAGTGGTACAGTTCCACATAAACTGATTCTCACTGGGGTACAGTTCCACGGGCACTGACTCTCACTGGGGTACATTTCGACCGACACTGACTCTCACTGGGCTACAGGTCCACAGGCACTGACTCTCACTGCGGTACAGTTCCACAGGCAATGACTCTCACTGGGCTACAGTTCCACAGGCAATGACTCTCACTGGGCTACAGTTCCACAGGCAATGACTCTCACTGGGCTACAGTTCCACAGGCAATGACTCTCACTGGGGTACAGTTCTACAGACACTGACTCTCACTGCGGTGCTGTTCCATAGGCACTGACTCTCACTGTGGTACAGTTCCACAGGTGCTGACTATCACAGGGGTACAGTTCCATGGGCACGGACACTCACTGGGGTACAGTTCCACAGCCACTGACTCTCACTGGGATACAGTTCCACAGGCACTGACTCTCACTGGGGTACAGTTCCACAGGCACTGACTCTCACTGGTGTACAGTTCCATGGGCACTGACACTCACTGGGGCAGAGCTCCACAGGCACTGACTCTCACTGGGGTACATTTCCATAGGCACTGACTCTCACTGGTGTACATTTCCATGGGCACTGACTCTCACTGGGGTACATTTCCACAGGCACTGACTCTCACTGGGGTACAGTTCCCACAGGCATTGACGATCACTGGGGTACAGTTGAATGGGCGCTAACTCTCACTGGGGTACAGTTCCCCTGACACTGACTCTCACTGGGGTACAGTTCCACAGACTTTGACTCTCACTGGGGTACAGTTCCACAGACATTGACTCTCACTGGGTTACAGTTCCACAGGCACTGACACTCACTGGGGTACAATTCCACGGGCACGGACTCTCATTGGGGCACAGTTCCACAGGCACTGACTCACACTGGGGTACAGTTCCACAGGCACTGACTAACTGGGGTACAGTTCCACGGGCACTGACTCTCACTGGGCTACAGTTTCATGGGCACTGACTCTCACTAGGGTACAGTTCCACAGCACTGACTCTCACGGGAGTACAGTTCCATGGGCACTGACTCTCACTGGGGTACAGTTCCATGGGCACTGACTCTCACCAGGGTACATTTCCACGGGCACTGACTGTCTCTGGGGTACAGTACCATGGGCACTGACTCTCACTGGGGCACAGTTCCACAGACACTGACTCTCACTGGGGTACAGTTCCACAGACACTGACTCTCACTTGGTTACAGTTCCACAGATACTGACTCTCACTGGGGTGCAGTTCCACAGGCACTGACTCTCACTTGGGTACAGTTTCAGGTGCACAGACTCTCATAGGGGTACAGTTCCATGGGCATTGACTCTCACTGAGGTATAGTTCCGCAGACACTGACTCTCACTGGTGTACAATTCCACGGGCACTGACTCTCACTGGGGTAAAGTTCCACAGGCACAGACTCTCATAGGGGTACAGTTCCACAGGCACAGACTCTCATAGGGGTACAGTTCCATGGGCATTGACTCTCACTGGGATAGAGTTCCACAGGCACTGACTCTCACTGGGGTACAGTTCCACAGGCACTGGCTCTCACTGGTGTACAGTTCCATGGGCACTGACACTCACTGGGGCAGAGCTCCACAGGCACTGACTCTCACTGGGGTACATTTCCATAGGCACTGACTCTCACTGGTGTACATTTCCATGAGCATTGACTCTCACTGGGGTACATTTCCACAGGCACTGACTCTCACTGGGGTACAGTTCCACAGGCACTGACTCTCACTGGCGTACAGTTCCACAGGCACTGACTCTCACTGGGGTACAGTTCCACAGGCACTGACTCTCACTGGGGCACAGTTCCTCAGGCACTGACTCTCACTGGGGCACAGTTCCTCAGGCACTGACTCTCACTGGGGCAGATTTCCACAGGCACTGACTCTCACTGGTGTACTGTTCCATGCGCACTGACTATCACTGGGGTACATTTCCACAGGCACTGACTCTTACTGGGGTACATTTCCATGGGCACTACCTCTCACTGGGGTACAGTTCCACGGGCACTGAATCTCACTGGGGTACAGTTCCACGGACGCTGACTCTCACTGGGGTACAGTTCCACAGGCACTGACTCTCACTGGTGTACAGTTCCATGAGCACTGACACTCACTGGGGCAGAGCTCCACAGGCACTGACTCTCACTGGTGTACATTTCCATGGGCACTGACTCTCACTGGGGTACATTTCCACAGGCACTGACTCTCACTGGGGTACAGTTCCCACAAGCATTGACGATCACTGGGGTACAGTTCCACAGACATTGACTCTCACTGGGGTACATTTCCATGGGCATTGACTCTCACTGGGGTACAGTTTCATGGGCACTGACTCTCACTAGGGTACATTTCCATGGGCACTGATGTCACTGGGGTACAGTACCATGGGCACTGACTCTCACCGGTGTACAGTTCCACAGGCACTGACTCTCACTGGGGTGCAGTTCCATGGGCACTGACTCTCACTGGGCTACAGTTCCACAGGCACTGACTCTCACTGGGGTACAGTTCCATGGGCACTGACTCTCACTGGGGTACAGTTCCACAGGCACTGACTCTCACTGGGGTACAGTTCCATGGGCACTGACTCTCACTGGGGTACAGTTCCACAGGCACTGATTCTCACTGGGGTAAAGTTCCACAGGCACTGACTCTCACTGGGTTATAGTTCCACAGGTACTTACTGCCACTGGGGTGCAGTTCCTCAGCCACTGATTCTCACTGGGGTACAGTTCCACAGGCACTTACTGCCACTGGGGTACAGTTCCTCAGCCACTGATTCTCACTGGTGTACAGTTCCACAAACACTGACTCTCACTGGCTACCGTTCCACAAATACTGAGTCACACTTGGGTACAGTTCCACAGACACTAACTCTCACTGGGGTACTGTTCCACAGACACTGACTCTCACTGGGGTACAGTTCCACAGACACTGACTCTCACTTGGGTACAGTTCCACAGATACTGACTCTCACTGGGGTGCAGTTCCACAGGCACTGACTCTCACTTGGGTACAGTTCCATGTGCACAACTCTCATACGGGTACAGTTCCATGGGCATTGACTCTCACTGGGGTATAGTTCCACAGACACTGACTCTCACTGGTGTACAATTCCACGGGCACTGACTCTCACTGGGGTAAAGTTCCACAGGCACAGACTCTCATAGTGGTACAGTTCCACAGATACTGACGCTCACTGGTGTACAGTTCCTCAGGCACTGACTCTCACTGGGGCAGATTTCCGCAGGCACTGACTCTCATTCGTGTACAGTTCCATGGGCACTGACTATCACTGGGGTACATTTCCTTCGGCACTGACTCTCACTGGTGTACTGTTCCATGGGCACTGACTATCACTGTGGTACATTTCCACAGGCACTGACTATTACTGGGGTACAGTTCCACAGATATTGACTCTCATTGGGGTACATTTCGACAGACACTGACTCTCACTGGGATGCAGTTCCACAGACACTGACTCTCACTGGGGTACAGTTCAACAGGCACTGACTCTCACTGGGGTACAGTTCCACTAGCACTGACTCTCACTTGGATAGAGTTCCACAGGCACTGACCCTCACTGGGGTACAGTTCCAAAGGCACTGACTCTCACTAGGGTACAGTTCCACAGGCACTGACACTCGCTGGGGTACAGTTCTACAGACACTTACATTCGCTGGGGTACCATTCCACAGGCACTGACTCTCACTGGGGCACTTTACCACGGGCACTGACACTCACTGGGGTACAGTTCCACAGGCACTGACTCTCACTGGGGCACTTTACCACGGGCACTGACACTCACTGGAGTACAGTTCCACAGGCACTGACTCTCACTGGGGCACAGCTCCACAGACACTGATTCTCACAGGGGTACAGCTCCACGGACACTGACTCTCACTGGGACGCAGTTCCACAGACACTGACTCTCACTGGGGTACAGTTCAACAGGCACTGACTCTCACTGGGGTACAGTTCCAAAGGCACTGACTCTCACTGGGGTACAGTTCCACAGGCACTGACTCTCACTGGGGTACAGTTCCACGGGCACTGACACACACTGGGGGACTGTTCCACAGACACAGACTCTCACTGGGGTACAGTCCCACGGGCACTGACTCTCCCTGGGGTACAGTTCCATGGGCACTACCTCTCACTGGGGTACAGTTCCATGGGCACTGACTCTCATAGGGGTACAGTTCCACAGACACTGATTCTCACTGGGGTACAGTTCCACAGGCACTGACTCTCACTGGGGTACAGTTCCACAGGCACTGACTCTCACTGGGGTACAGTTCCTCAGGCACTGACTCTCACTGGGGTACAGTTCCACAGGCACTGACTCTCACAGGGATACATTTCCATGGGCACTGATTCTCACTGGGGTACAGTTCCACAGGCACTGACTCTCACTGGGGTAGTGTTCCAACGGCGCTGACTATCACAGTGGTACAGTTCCACATAAACTGACTCTCACTGGGGTACAGTTCCACGGGCACTGACTCTCGTCGGGGTAAAGTTCCACAGACACTGACTCTCACAGGGGTACATTTCGACCGACACTGACTCTCACTGGGCTACAGTTCCACAGGCACTGACTCTCACTGGGCTACAGTTCCACAGGCAATGACTCTCACTGGGCTACAGTTCCACAGGCACTGACTCTCACTGGGGTACAGTTCCACAGGCACTGATTCTCACTGGGGTAGTGTTCCACAGTGACTGACTCTCGCTGGGCTACAGTTCCACAGGCACTGACTCTCACTGGGTTACAGTTCCACAGGCACTGACTCTCACTGGGGTAGTGTTCCACAGGGACTGACGACCACAGGGTTACAGTTCCACAGGCACTGATTCTCACTGGGGTACAATTCCACAGGCACTGACTCTCATTGGGGTACAGTTCCACAGGCACTGATTCTCACTGGGGTAGTGTTCCACAGTGACTGACTCTCGCTGGGCTACAGTTCCACAGGCACTGACTCTCACTGGGTTACAGTTCCACAGGCACTGACTCTCACTGGGCTACAGTTCCACAGGCACTGACTCTCACTGGGGTACAATTCCACAGGCACTGACTCTCATTGGGGTACAGTTCCACAGGCACTGACTCTCACTGGGGTATATTTTCACGGGCACTGACTCTCACTGTGGTACAGTTCCACAGGCACTGACTCTCACTGCGGTCCAGTTCCCCAGGTGCTGACTATCACGGGGTACAGTTCCACAGACATTGACTCTCACAGTGGTACCTTTCCACAGGCACTGACTCTCACTGGGGTACAGTTCCACGGGCACTGACTCTCACTGGGGTACAGTTCCATGGGCACTGACTCTCACTGGGCTACAGTTCCACAGGCACTGACACTCTCTGGGGTACAGTTCCACGGGCACTGACTCTCACTGGTGTACAGTTCCTCAGGCACTGACTCTCACTGGGGTACAGTTCCACAGGCACTGTCTCTTAGAGGGATACATTTCCATGGGCACTGATTCTCACTGGGGTACAGTTCCACAGGCAATGACTCTCACTGGGGTAGTGTTCCAACGGCGCTGACTATCAGCGTGGCACAGTTCCACATAAACTGATTCTCACTGGGGTACAGTTCCACGGGCACTGACTCTCACTGGGGTACATTTCGACCGACACTGACTCTCACTGGGCTACAGGTCCACAGGCACTGACTCTCACTGCGGTACAGTTCCACAGGCACTGACACTCACTGGGCTACAGTTCCACAGGCAATGACTCTCACTGCGGTACAGTTCCACAGGCACTGACTCTCACTGGGCTACAGTTCCACAGGCAATGACTCTCACTGGGGTACAGTTCTACAGATACTGACTCACACTGGGGCACAGTTCCACAGGCACTGACTCTCACTGGGGTACAGTTCCACAGGCACTGACTCTCACTGGGGTACAGTTCCACAGGCACTGACTCTCACTGGGGCACAGTTCCTCAGGCACTGACTCTCACTGGGGCAGATTTCCACAGGCACTGACTCTCACTCGTGTACAGTTCCATGGGCACTGACTATCACTGCGGTACATTTCCTTAGGCACTGACTCTCACTGGTGTACTGTTCCATGGGCACTGCCTATCACTGTGGTACATTTCCACAGGCACTGACTCTCACTGCGGTGCTGTTCCATAGGCACTGACTCTCACTGTGGTACAGTTCCACAGGTGCTGACTATCACAGGGGTACAGTTCCATGGGCACGGACACTCACTGGGGTACAGTTCCACAGCCACTGACTCTCACTGGGATACAGTTCCACAGGCACTGACTCTCACAGGGGTACAGTTCCACAGGCACTGACTCTCACTGGTGTACAGTTCCACAGCCACTGACTCTCACTGGGATACAGTTCCACAGGCACTGACTCTCACTGGGGTACAGTTCCACAGGCACTGACTCTCACTGGTGTACAGTTCCATGGGCACTGACACTCACTGGGGCAGAGCTCCACAGGCACTGACTCTCACTGGGGTACATTTCCATAGGCACTGACTCTCACTGGTGTACATTTCCATGGGCACTGACTCTCACTGGGGTACATTTCCACAGGCACTGACTCTCACTGGGGTACAGTTCCCACAGGCATTGACGATCACTGGGGTACAGTTGAATGGGCGCTAACTCTCACTGGGGTACAGTTCCCCTGACACTGACTCTCACTGGGGTACAGTTCCACAGACTTTGACTCTCACTGGGGTACAGTTCCACAGACATTGACTCTCACTGGGTTACAGTTCCACAGGCACTGACACTCACTGGGGTACAATTCCACGGGCACGGACTCTCATTGGGGCACAGTTCCACAGGCACTGACTCACACTGGGGTACAGTTCCACAGGCACTGACTAACTGGGGTACAGTTCCACGGGCACTGAGTCTCACTGGGCTACAGTTTCATGGGCACTGACTCTCACTAGGGTACAGTTCCACAGCACTGACTCTCACTGGAGTACAGTTCCATGGGCACTGACTCTCACTAGGATACAGTTCCATGGGCACTGACTCTCACTAGGGTACATTTCCACGGGCACTGACTGTCACTGGGGTACAGTACCATGGGCACTGACTCTCACCGGGGTACAGTTCCACAGGCACTGACTCTCACTGGGGTACAGTTCCATGGGCACTACCACTCACTGGGGAACCGTTCCACAGGCACTGACTCTCACTGGGGTACAGTTCCACAGGCACTGACTCTCACTGGGGTACCGTTCCATGGGCACTGACTCTCACTGGGGTACAGTTCCACAGGCACTGATTCTCACTGGGGTAAAGTTGCACAGGCACTGACTCCCACTGGGGTATAGTTCCACAGGCACTTACTGCCACTGGGGTACAGTTCCTCAGCCACTGATTCTCACTGGGGTACAGTTCCACAGGCACTTACTGCCACTGGGGTACAGTTCCTCAGCCAGTGATTCTCACTGGGGTACAGTTCCACAAACACTGACTTTCACTGGGGTACCGTTCCACAAACACTGACTCTCACTTGGGTACAGTTCCACAAACACTGACTCTCACTGGGGCACAGTTCCACAGACACTGACTCTCACTGGGGTACAGTTCCACAGACACTGACTCTCACTTGGGTACAGTTCCACAGATACTGACTCTCACTGGGGTGCAGTTCCACAGGCACTGACTCTCACTTGGGTACAGTTTCAGGTGCACAGACTCTCAAAGGGGTACAGTTCCATGGGCATTGACTCTCACTGAGGTATAGTTCCACAGACACTGACTCTCACTGGTGTACAATTCCACGGGCACTGACTCTCACTGGGATACAGTTCCAGAGGCACTGACTCTCACTGGTGTACAGTTCCATGGGCATTGACTCTCACTGGGGTACAGTTCCATGAGCATTGACTCTCACTGGGATACAGTTCCACAGGCACAGACTCTCATAGGGGTACAGTTCCATGGGCATTGACTCTCACTGGTATACAGTTCCACAGGCACAGACTCTCATAGGGGTACAGTTCCATTGGCATTGACTCTCACTGGGATAGAGTTCCACAGGCACTGACTCTCAATGGGGAACAGTTCCACAGGCACTGACTCTCACTGGGCTACAGTTCCACAGGTAATGACTCTCACTGGGGTACAGTTCTGCAGACACTGACTCTCACTGGGGTACAGTTCCACAGGCACTGACTCTCACTGGGGTACAGTTCCACAGGCACTGACTCTCACTGGGGTACAGTTCCACAGGCACTGACTCTCACCGGGGCACAGTTCCTCAGGCACTGACTCTCACTGGGGCAGATTTCCACAGGCACTGACTCTCACTCGTGTACAGTTCCATGGGCACTGACTATCACTGCGGTACATTTCCTTATGCACTGACTCTCACTGGTGTACTGTTCCATGGGCACTGCCTATCACTGTGGTACATTTCCACAGGCACTGACTCTCACTACGGTGCTGTTCCATAGGCACTGACTCTCACTGTGGTACAGTTCCACAGGTGCTGACTATCACAGGGGTACAGTTCCATGGGCACGGACACTCACTGGGGTACAGTTCCACAGCCACTGACTCTCACTGGGATACAGTTCCAGAGGCACTGACTCTCACTGGTGTACAGTTCCATGGGTACTGACACTCACTGGGGCAGAGCTCCACAGGCACTGACTCTCACTGGGGTACATTTCCATGGGCACTGACTCTCACTGGGGTACATTTCCACAGGCACTGACTCTCACTGGGGTACAGTTCCCACAGGCATTGACGATCACTGGGGTACAGTTGAATGGGCGCTAACTCTCACTGGGGTACAGTTCCCCTGACACAGACTCTCACTGGGGTACATTTCCACAGACTTTGACTCTCACTGGGGTACAGTTCCACAGACATTGACTCTCACTGGGTTACAGTTCCACAGACACTGACTCTCACTGGGGTACAGTTCCACAGACACTGACTCTCACTTGGGTACAGTTCCACAGATACTGACTCTCACTGGGGTGCAGTTCCACAGGCACTGACTCTCACTTGGGTACAGTTTCATGTGCACAGACACTCATAGGGGTACAGTTCCATGGGCATTGACTCTCACTGAGGTATAGTTCCACAGACACTGACTCTCACTGGTGTACAATTCCACGGGCACTGACTCTCACTGGGGTAAAGTTCCACAGGCACAGACTCTCATAGGGGTACAGTTCCACAGGCACAGACTCTCATAGGGGTACAGTTTCATGGGCATTGACTCTCACTAGGGTACAATTCCATGGGCGCTGACTCTCACTGGGGTACAGTTCCATGGGAATTGACTCTCACTGGGATACAGTTCCACAGGCACAGACTCTCATAGGGGTACAGTTCCATGGGCATTGACTCTCACTGGGATAGAGTTCCACAGGCACTGACTCTCACTGGGGTACAGTTCCACAGGCACTGACTCTCACTGGTGTACAGTTCCATGGGCACTGACACTCACTGGGGCAGAGCTCCACAGGCACTGACTCTCACTGGGGTACATTTCCATAGGCACTGACTCTCACTGGTGTACATTTCCATGAGCACTGACTCTCACTGGGGTACATTTCCTCAGGCACTGACTCTCACTGGGCTACAGTTCCACAGGCAATGACTCTCACTGGGCTACAGTTCCACAGGCAATGACTCTCACTGGGGTACAGTTCCACAGGCACTGACTCTCACTGGGCTACAGTTCCACAGGCAATGACTCTCACTGGGGTACAGTTCTACAGACACTGACTCTCACTGGGGTACAGTTCCACAGGCACTGACTCTCACTGGGGTACAGTTCCACAGGCACTGACTCTCACTGGGGTACAGTTCCACAGGCACTGACTTTCACCGGGGCACAGTTCCTCAGGCACTGACTCTCACTGGGGCAGATTTCCACAGGCACTGACTCTCACTCGTGTACAGTTCCATGGGCACTGACTATCACTGCGGTACATTTCCTGATGCACTGACTCTCACTGGTGTACTGTTCCATGTGCACTGCCTATCACTGTGGTACATTTCCACAGGCACTGACTCTCACTGTGGTACAGTTCCACAGGTGCTGACTATCACAGGGGTACAGTTCCATGGGCACGGACACTCACTGGGGTACAGTTCCACAGCCACTGACTCTCACTGGGATACAGTTCCACAGGCACTGACTCTCACTGGTGTACAGTTCCATGGGCACTGACACTCACTGGGGCAGAGCTCCACAGGCACTGACTCTCACTGGGGTACAGTTCCCACAGGCATTGACGATCACTGGGGTACAGTTGAATGGGCGCTAACTCTCACTGGGGTACAGTTCCCCTGACACTGACTCTCACTGGGGTACAGTTCCACAGACTTTGACTCACACTGGGGTACAGTTCCACAGGCACTGACTAACTGGGGTACAGTTCCACGGGCACTGACTCTCACTGGGCTACCGTTTCATGGGAACTGACTCTCACTAGGGTACAGTTCCACAGCACTGACTCTCACGGGAGTACAGTTCCATGGGCACTGACTCTCACTAGGGTACAGTTCCACAGCACTGACTCTCACTGGAGTACAGTTCCATGGGCACTGACTCTCACTGGGGTACAGTTCCATGGGCACTGACTCTCACCAGGGTACATTTCCACGGGCACTGACTGTCACTGGGGTACAGTACCATGGGCACTGACTCTCACCGGGGTACAGTTCCACAGGCACTGACTCTCACTGGGGTACAGTTCCATGGGCACTACCACTCACTGGGGAACCGTTCCACAGGCACTGACTCTCACTGGGGTACAGTTCCACAGGCACTGACTCTCACTGGGGTACCGTTCCATGGGCACTGACTCTCACTGGGGTACAGTTCCACAGGCACTGATTCTCACTGGGGTAAAGTTGCACAGGCACTGACTCCCACTGGGGTATAGTTCCACAGGCACTTACTGCCACTGGGGTACAGTTCCTCAGCCACTGATTCTCACTGGGGTGCAGTTCCACAGGCACTTACTGCCACTGGGGTACAGTTCCTCAGCCACTGATTCTCACTGGGGTACAGTTCCACAAACACTGACTCTCACTTGGGTACAATTCCACAAACACTGATTCTCACTTGGGTACAGTTCCACAGATACTGACTCTCACTGGGGTGCAGTTCCACAGGCACTGACTCTCACTTGGGTACAGTTTCAGGTGCACAGACTCTCAAAGGGGTACAGTTCCATGGGCATTGACTCTCACTGAGGTATAGTTCCACAGACACTGACTCTCACTGGTGTACAATTCCACGGGTACTGACTCTCACTGGGGTAAAGTTCCACAGGCACAGACTCTCATAGGGGTACAGTTCCACAGGCACAGACTCTCATAGGGGTACAGTTCCATGGGCATTGACTCTCACTGGGGTACAATTCCATGGGCGCTGAATCTCACTGGGGTACAGTTCAATGGGCATTGACTCTGACTGGGATACAGTTCCACAGGCACAGACTCTCATAGGGGTACAGTTCCATGGGCATTGACTCTCACTGGGATAGAATTCCACAGGCACTGACTCTCACTGGTGTACAGTTCCACAGGCACTGACTCTCACTGGTGTACAGTTCCATGGGCACTGACACTCACTGGGGCAGAGCTCCACAGCCACTGACTCTCACTGGGGTACATTTCCATAGGCACTAACTCACACTGGTGTACATTTCCATGAGCACTGACTCTCACTGGGGTACATTTCCACAGGCACTGACTCTCACTGGGGTACAGCTCCACAGACTTTGACTCTCACTGGGGTACAGTTCCACAGACATTGACTCTCACTGGGTTACAGTTCCACAGACACTGACTCTCACTGGGGTACAGTTCCACAGACACTGACTCTCACTTGGGTACAGTTCCACAGATACTGACTCTCACTGGGGTGCAGTTCCACAGGCACTGACTCTCACTTGGGTACAGTTTCATGTGCACAGACACTCATAGGGGTACAGTTCCATGGGCATTGACTCTCACTGAGGTATAGTTCCACAGACACTGACTCTCACTGGTGTACAATTCCACGGGCACTGACTCTCACTGGGGTAAAGTTCCACAGGCACAGACTCTCATAGGGGTACAGTTCCACAGGCACAGACTCTCATAGGGGTACAGTTTCATGGGCATTGACTCTCACTAGGGTACAATTCCATGGGCGCTGACTCTCACTGGGGTACAGTTCCATGGGCATTGACTCTCACTGGGATACAGTTCCAAAGGCACAGACTCTCATAGGGGTACAGTTCCATGGGCATTGACTCTCACTGGGATAGAGTTCCACAGGCACTGACTCTCACTGGGGTACAGTTCCACAGGCACTGACTCTCACTGGTGTACAGTTCCATGGGCACTGACACTCACTGGGGCAGAGCTCCACAGGCACTGACTCTCACTGGGGTACATTTCCATAGGCACTGACTCTCACTGGTGTACATTTCCATGAGCACTGACTCTCACTGGGGTACATTTCCTCAGGCACTGACTCTCACTGGGCTACAGTTCCACAGGCAATGACTCTCACTGGGCTACAGTTCCACAGGCAATGACTCTCACTGGGGTACAGTTCCACAGGCACTGACTCTCACTGGGCTACAGTTCCACAGGCAATGACTCTCACTGGGGTACAGTTCTACAGACACTGACTCTCACTGGGGTACAGTTCCACAGGCACTGACTCTCACTGGGGTACAGTTCCACAGGCACTGACTCTCACTGGGGTACAGTTCCACAGGCACTGACTTTCACCGGGGCACAGTTCCTCAGGCACTGACTCTCACTGGGGCAGATTTCCACAGGCACTGACTCTCACTCGTGTACAGTTCCATGGGCACTGACTATCACTGCGGTACATTTCCTGATGCACTGACTCTCACTGGTGTACTGTTCCATGTGCACTGCCTATCACTGTGGTACATTTCCACAGGCACTGACTCTCACTGTGGTACAGTTCCACAGGTGCTGACTATCACAGGGGTACAGTTCCATGGGCACGGACACTCACTGGGGTACAGTTCCACAGCCACTGACTCTCACTGGGATACAGTTCCACAGGCACTGACTCTCACTGGTGTACAGTTCCATGGGCACTGACACTCACTGGGGCAGAGCTCCACAGGCACTGACTCTCACTGGTGTACATTTCCATAGGCACTGACTCTCACTGGTGTACATTTCCATGGGCACTGACTCTCACTGGGGTACATTTCCACAGGCACTGACTCTCACTGGGGTACAGTTCCCACAGGCATTGACGATCACTGGGGTACAGTTGAATGGGCACTAACTCTCACTGGGGTACAGTTCCCCTGACACTGACTCTCACTGGGGTACAGTTCCACAGACTTTGACTCACACTGGGGTACAGTTCCACAGGCACTGACTAACTGGGGTACAGTTCCACGGGCACTGACTCTCACTGGGCTACAGTTTCATGGGAACTGACTCTCACTAGGGTACAGTTCCACAGCACTGACTCTCACGGGAGTAAAGTTCCATGGGCACTGACTCTCACTAGGGTACAGTTCCACAGCACTGACTCTCACTGGAGTACAGTTCCATGGGCACTGACTCTCACTGGGGTACAGTTCCATGGGCACTGACTCTCACCAGGGTACATTTCCACGGGCACTGACTGTCACTGGGGTACAGTACCATGGGCACTGACTCTCACCGGGGTACAGTTCCACAGGCACTGACTCTCACTGGGGTACAGTTCCATGGGCACTACCACTCACTGGGGAACCGTTCCACAGGCACTGACTCTCACTGGGGTACAGTTCCACAGGCACTGACTCTCACTGGGGTACCGTTCCATGGGCACTGACTCTCACTGGGGTACAGTTCCACAGGCACTGATTCTCACTGGGGTAAAGTTGCACAGGCACTGACTCCCACTGGGGTATAGTTCCACAGGCACTTACTGCCACTGGGGTACAGTTCCTCAGCCACTGATTCTCACTGGGGTGCAGTTCCACAGGCACTTACTGCCACTGGGGTACAGTTCCTCAGCCACTGATTCTCACTGGGGTACAGTTCCACAAACACTGACTTTCACTGGGGTACCGCTCCACAAACACTGACTCTCACTTGGGTACAATTCCACAAACACTGATTCTCACTGGGGCACAGTTCCACAGACACTGACTCTCACTGGGGTACAGTTCCACAGACACTGACTCTCACTTGGGTACAGTTCCACAGATACTGACTCTCACTGGGGTGCAGTTCCACAGGCACTGACTCTCACTTGGGTACAGTTTCAGGTGCACAGACTCTCAAAGGGGTACAGTTCCATGGGCATTGACTCTCACTGAGGTATAGTTCCACAGACACTGACTCTCACTGGTGTACAATTCCACGGGTACTGACTCTCACTGGGGTAAAGTTCCACAGGCACAGACTCTCATAGGGGTACAGTTCCACAGGCACAGACTCTCATAGGGGTACAGTTCCATGGGCATTGACTCTCACTGGGGTACAATTCCATGGGCGCTGAATCTCACTGGGGTACAGTTCCATGGGCATTGACTCTGACTGGGATACAGTTCCACAGGCACAGACTCTCATAGGGGTACAGTTCCATGGGCATTGACTCTCACTGGGATAGAATTCCACAGGCACTGACTCTCACTGGTGTACAGTTCCACAGGCACTGACTCTCACTGGTGTACAGTTCCATGGGCACTGACACTCACTGGGGCAGAGCTCCACAGCCACTGACTCTCACTGGGGTACATTTCCATAGGCACTAACTCACACTGGTGTACATTTCCATGAGCACTGACTCTCACTGGGGTACATTTCCACAGGCACTGACTCTCACTGGGGTACAGTTCCACGGGCACTGACTCTCACTGGGGTACAGTTCCACGGACGCTGACTCTCACTGGGGTGCAGTTCCACAGGCACTGACTCTCACTGGTGTACAGTTCCATGGGCACTGACACTCACTGGGGCAGAGCTCCACAGGCACTGACTCTCACTGGTGTACTGTTCCATGGGCACTGACTATCACTGTGGTACATTTCCACAGGCACTGACTCTTACTGGGGTACAGTTCCACAGATATTGACTCTCATTGGGGTACATTTCGACAGACACTGACTCTCACTGGGACGCAGTTCCACAGACACTGACTCTCACTGGGGTACAGTTCAACAGGCACTGACTCTCACTGGGGTACAGTTCCACTAGCACTGACTCTCACTTGGATACAGTTCCACAGGCACTGACTCTCACTGGGGTACAGTTCCAAAGGCACTGACTCTCACTAGGATACAGTTCCACAGGCACTGACACTCGCTGGGGTACAGTTCTACAGACACTTACATTCGCTGGGGTACCGTTCCATAGGCACTGACTCTCACTGGGGCACTTTACCATGGGCACTGACACTCACTGGGGTACAGTTCCACAGGCACTGACTCTCACTGGGGCACAGCTCCACAGACACTGATTCTCACAGGGGTACAGTTCCATGGGCACTGACTCTCATTGGGGTGCAGTTTCACAGATATTGACTCTCATTGGGGTACATTTCGACAGACACTGACTCTCACTGGGACGCAGTTCCACAGACACTGACTCTCACTGGGGTACAGTTCAACAGGCACTGACTCTCACTGGGGTACAGTTCCACTAGCACTGACTCTCACTTGGATACAGTTCCACAGGCACTGACTCTCACTGGGGTACAGTTCCAAAGGCACTGACTCTCACTAGGGTACAGTTCCACAGGCACTGACACTCGCTGGGGTACAGTTCTACAGACACTTACATTCGCTGGGGTACCGTTCCACAGGCACTGACTCTCACTGGGGCACTTTACCACGGGCACTGACACTCACTGGGGTACAGTTCCACAGGCACTGACTCTCACTGGGGCACAGCTCCACAGACACTGACTCTCACTGGGGTACAGTTCAACAGGTACTGACTCTCACTGGGGTACAGTTCCACTAGCACTGACTCTCACTTGGATACAGTTCCACAGGCACTGACTCTCACTGGGGTACAGTTCCAAAGGCACTGACTCTCACTGGGGTACAGTTCCACAGGCACTGACTCTCACTTGGATACAGTTCCACAGGCACTGACTCTCACTGGGGTACAGTTCCAAAGGAACTGACTCTCACTGGGGTACAGTTCCACAGGCACTGACTCTCACTGGGGTACAGTTCCACGGGCACTGACACACACTGGGGGACTGTTCCACAGACACAGACTCTCACTGGGGTACAGTCCCACGGGCACTGACTCTCCCTGGGGTACAGTTCCATGGGCACTACCTCTCACTGGGGTACAGTTCCATGGGCACTGACTCTCATAGGGGTACAGTTCCACAGACACTGATTCTCACTGGGGTACAGTTCCACAGGCACTGACTCTCACTGGTGTACAGTTCCACAGGCACTGACTCTCACTGGGGAACAGTTCCTCAGGCACTGACTCTCACTGGGGTACAGTTCCACAGGCACTGACTCTCACAGGGATACATTTCCATGGGCACTGATTCTCACTGGGGTACAGTTCCACAGGCACTGACTCTCACTGGGGTAGTGTTCCAACGGCGCTGACTATCACAGTGGTACAGTTCCACATAAACTGACTCTCACTGGGGTACAGTTCCACGGGCACTGACTCTCATCGGGGTAAAGTTCCACAGACACTGACTCTCACAAGGGGACATTTCGACCGACACTGACTCTCACTGGGCTACAGTTCCACAGGCAATGACTCTCACTGGGCTACAGGCCCACAGGCACTGACTCTCACTGCGGTACAGTTCCACAGGCACTGACTCTCACTGGGCTACAGTTCCACAGGCAAAGACTCTCACTGGGCTATAGTTCCACAGGCACTGACTCTCACTGGGGTACAGTTCCACAGGCACTGATTCTCACTGGGGTAGTGTTCCACAGGGACTGACTCTCGCTGGGCTACAGTTCCACAGGCACTGACTCTCACTGGGGTAAAGTTCCACAGGCACTGACTCTCACTGGGGTAGTGTTCCACAGGGACTGACGACCACAGGGTTACAGTTCCACAGGCACTGATTCTCACTGGGGTACAATTCCACAGGCACTGACTCTCATTGGGGTACAGTTCCACAGGCACTGACTCTCACTGGGGTATATTTTCATGGGCACTGACTCTCACTGTGGTACAGTTCCACAGGCACTGACTCTCACTGCGGTCCAGTTCCACAGGTGCTGACTATCACGGGGTACAGTTCCACAGACATTGACTCTCACAGTGGTACCTTTCCACAGGCACTGACTCTCACTGGGGTACAGTTCCACGGGCACTGACTCTCACTGGGGTACAGTTCCATGGGCACTGACTCTCACTGGGCTACAGTTCCACAGGCACTGACACTCTCTGGGGTACAGTTCCACGGGCCCTGACTCTCACTGGTGTGCAGTTCCTCAGGCACTGACTCTCACTGGGGTACAGTTCCACAGGCACTGTCTCTTAGAGGGATACATTTCCATGGGCACTGATTCTCACTGGGGTACAGTTCCACAGGCAATGACTCTCACTGGGGTAGTGTTCCAACGGCGCTGACTATCAGAGTGGCACAGTTCCACATAAACTGATTCTCACTGGGGTACAGTTCCACGGGCACTGACTCTCACTGGGGTACATTTCGACCGACACTGACTCTCACTGGGCTACAGGTCCACAGGCACTGACTCTCACTGCGGTAGAGTTCCACAGGCACTGACTCTCACTGGGCTACAGTTCCACAGGCAATGACTCTCACTGCGGTACAGTTCCACAGGCACTGACTCTCACTGGGCTACAGTTCCACAGGCAATGACTCTCACTGGGGTACAGTTCTACAGACACTGACTCACACTGGGGTACAGCTCCACAGGCACTGACTCTCACTGGGGTACAGTTCCACAGGCACTGACTCTCACTGGGGTACAGTTCCACAGGCACTGACTCTCACTGGGGCACAGTTCCTCAGGCACTGACTCTCACTGGGGCAGATTTCCACAGGCACTGACTCTCACTCGTGTACAGTTCCATGGGCACTGACTATCACTGCGGTACATTTCCTTAGGCACTGACTCTCACTGGTGTACTGTTCCATGGGCACTGCCTATCACTGTGGTACATTTCCACAGGCACTGACTCTCACTGCGGTGCTGTTCCATAGGCACTGACTCTCACTGTGGTACAGTTCCACAGGTGCTGACTATCACAGGGGTACAGTTCCATGGGCACGGACACTCACTGGGGTACAGTTCCACAGCCACTGACTCTCACTGGGATACAGTTCCACAGGCACTGACTCTCACTGGGGTACAGTTCCACAGGCACTGACTCTCACTGGTGTACAGTTCCATGGGCACTGACACTCACTGGGGCAGAGCTCCACAGGCACTGACTCTCACTGGGGTACATTTCCATCGGCACTGACTCTCACTGGTGTACATTTCCATGGGCACTGACTCTCACTGGGGTACATTTCCACAGGCACTGACTCTCACTGTGGTACAGTTCCCACAGGCATTGACGATCACTGGGGTACAGTTGAATGGGCGCTAACTCTCACTGGGGTACAGTTCCCCTGACACTGACTCTCACTGGGGTACAGTTCCACAGACTTTGACTCTCACTGGGGTACAGTTCCACAGACATTGACTCTCACTGGGTTACAGTTCCACAGGCACTGACACTCACTGGGGTACAATTCCACGGGCACGGACTCTCATTGGGGCACAGTTCCACAGGCACTGACTCTCACTGGGGTACAGTTCCACAGGCACTGACTAACTGGGGTACAGTTCCACGGGCACTGAGTCTCACTGGGCTACAGTTTCATGGGCACTGACTCTCACTAGGGTACAGTTCCACAGCACTGACTCTCACGGGAGTACAGTTCCACGGGCACTGACTCTCACTAGGATACAGTTCCATGGGCACTGACTCTCACCAGGGTACATTTCCACGGGCACTGACTGTCACTGGGGTACAGTACCATGGGCACTGACTCTCACCGGGGTACAGTTCCACAGGCACTGACTCTCACTGGGGTACAGTTCCATGGGCACTACCACTCACTGGGGAACCGTTCCACAGGCACTGACTCTCACTGGGGTACAGTTCCACAGGCACTGACTCTCACTGGGGTACCGTTCCATGGGCACTGACTCTCACTGGGGTACAGTTCCACAGGCACTGATTCTCACTGGGGTAAAGTTGCACAGGCACTGACTCCCACTGGGGTATAGTTCCACAGGCACTTACTGCCACTGGGGTACAGTTCCTCAGCCACTGATTCTCACTGGGGTACAGTTCCACAGGCACTTACTGCCACTGGGGTACAGTTCCTCAGCCACTGATTCTCACTGGGGTACAGTTCCACAAACACTGACTTTCACTGGGGTACCGTTCCACAAACACTGACTCTCACTTGGGTACAGTTCCACAAACACTGACTCTCACTGGGGCACAGTTCCACAGACACTGACTCTCACTGGGGTACAGTTCCACAGACACTCACTCTCACTTGGGTACAGTTCCACATATACTGACTCTCACTGGGGTGCAGTTCCACAGGCACTGACTCTCACTTGGGTACAGTTTCAGGTGCACAGACTCTCAAAGGGGTACAGTTCCATGGGCATTGACTCTCACTGAGGTATAGTTCCACAGACACTGACTCTCACTGGTGTACAATTCCACGGGCACTGACTCTCACTGGGGTAAAGTTCCACAGGCACAGACTCTCATAGGGGTACAGTTCCACAGATACTGACTCTCACTGGGATACAGTTCCAGAGGCACTGACTCTCACTGGTGTACAGTTCCATGGGCATTGACTCTCACTGGGATACAGTTCCACAGGCACAGACTCTCATAGGGGTACAGTTCCATGGGCATTGACTCTCACTGGGATACAGTTCCACAGGCACAGACTCTCATAGGGGTACAGTTCCATGGGCATTGACTCTCACTGGGAGAGAGTTCCACAGGCACTGACTCTCACTGGGGTACAGTTCCACAGGCACTGACTCTCACTGGGCTACAGTTCCACAGGCAATGACTCTCACTGGGGTACAGTTCTACAGACACTGACTCTCACTGGGGTACAGTTCCACAGGCACTGACTCTCACTGGGATACAGTTCCACAGGCACTGACTCTCACTGGGGTACAGTTCCACAGGCACTGACTCTCACCGGGGCACAGTTCCTCAGGCACTGACTCTCACTGGGGCAGATTTCCACAGGCACTGACTCTCACTCGTGTACAGTTACATGGGCACTGACTATCACTGCGGTACATTTCCTTATGCACTGACTCTCACTGGTGTACTGTTCCATGGGCACTGCCTATCACTGTGGTACATTTCCACAGGCACCGACTCTCACTGCGGTGCTGTTCCATAGGCACTGACTCTCACTGTGGTACAGTTCCACAGGTGCTGACTATCACAGGGGTACAGTTCCATGGGCACGGACACTCACTGGGGTACAGTTCCACAGCCACTGACTCTCACTGGGATACAGTTCCAGAGGCACTGACTCTCACTGGTGTACAGTTCCATGGGCACTGACACTCACTGGGGCAGAGCTCCACAGGCACTGACTCTCACTGGGGTACATTTCCATGGGCACTGACTCTCACTGGGGTACATTTCCACAGGCACTGACTCTCACTGGGGTACAGTTCCCACAGGCATTGACGATCACTGGGGTACAGTTGAATGGGCGCTAACTCTCACTGGGGTACAGTTCCCCTGACACTGACTCTCACTGGGGTACAGTTCCACAGACTTTGACTCTCACTGGGGTACAGTTCCACAGACATTGACTCTCACTGGGTTACAGTTCCACAGGCACTGACACTCACTGGGGTACAATTCCACGGGCACGGACTCTCATTGGGGCACAGTTCCACAGGCACTGACTCACACTGGGGTACAGTTCCACAGGCACTGACTAACTGAGGTACAGTTCCATGGGCACTGACTCTCACTGGGCTACAGTTTCATGGGCACTGACTCTCACTAGGGTACAGTTCCACAGCACTGACTCTCACGGGAGTACAGTTCCATGGGCACTGACTCTCACTAGGGTACAGTTCCATGGGCACTGACTCTCACCAGGGTACATTTCCACGGGCACTGACTGTCACTGGGGTACAGTACCATGGGCACTGACTCTCACCGGGGTACAGTTCCACAGGCACTGACTCTCACTGGGGTACAGTTCCATGGGCACTACCACTCACTGGGGAACCGTTCCACAGGCACTGACTCTCACTGGGGTACAGTTCCACAGGCACTGACTCTCACTGGGGTACCGTTCCATGGGCACTGACTCTCACTGGGGTACAGTTCCACAGGCACTGATTCTCACTGGGGTAAAGTTGCACAGGCACTGACTCCCACTGGGGTATAGTTCCACAGGCACTTACTGCCACTGGGGTACAGTTCCTCAGCCACTGATTCTCACTGCGGTACAGTTCCACAGGCACTTACTGCCACTGGGGTACAGTTCGTCAGCCACTGATTCTCACTGGGGTACAGTTCCACAAACACTGACTTTCACTGGGTTACCGTTCCACAAACACTGACTCTCACTTGGGTACAGTTCCACAAACACTGATTCTCACTGGGGCACAGTTCCACAGACACTGACTCTCACTGGGGTACAGTTCCACAGACACTGACTCTCACTTGGGTACAGTTCCACAGATACTGACTCTCACTGGGGTGCAGTTCCACAGGCACTGACTCTCACTTGGGTACAGTTTCAGGTGCACAGACTCTCATAGGGGTACAGTTCCATGGGCATTGACTCTCACTGAGGTATAGTTCCACAGACACTGACTCTCACTGGTGTACAATTCCACGGGCACTGACTCTCACTGGGGTAAAGTTCCACAGGCACAGACTCTCATAGGGGTACAGTTCCACAGGCACAGACTCTCATAGGGGTACAGTTCCATGGGCATTGACTCTCACTGGGGTACAATTCCATGGGCGCTGACTCTCACTGGGGTACAGTTCCATGGGCATTGACTCTCACTGGGATACAGTTCCACAGGCACAGACTCTCATAGGGGTACAGTTCCATGGGCATTGACTCTCACTGGGATAGAGTTCCACAGGCACTGACTCTCACTGGGGTACAGTTCCACAGGCACTGACTCTCACTGGTGTACAGTTCCATGGGCACTGACACTCACTGGGGCAGAGCTCCACAGGCACTGACTCTCACTGGGGTACATTTCCATAGGCACTGACTCTCACTGGTGTACATTTCCATGAGCACTGACTCTCACTGGGGTACATTTCCACAGGCACTGACTCTCACTGGGCTACAGTTCCACAGGCAATGACTCTCACTGGGCTACAGTTCCACAGGCAATGACTCTCACTGGGGTACAGTTCCACAGGCACTGACTCTCACTGGGCTACAGTTCCACAGGCAATGACTCTCACTGGGGTACAGTTCTACAGACACTGACTCTCACTGGGGTACAGTTCCACAGGCACTGACTCTCACTGGGGTACAGTTCCACAGGCACTGACTCTCACTGGGGTACAGTTCCACAGGCACTGACTCTCACCGGGGCACAGTTCCTCAGGCACTGACTCTGACTGGGGCAGATTTCCACAGGCACTGACTCTCACTCGTGTACAGTTCCATGGGCACTGACTATCACTGCGGTACATTTCCTGATGCACTGACTCTCACTGGTGTACTGTTCCATGGGCACTGCCTATCACTGTGGTACATTTCCACAGGCACTGACTCTCACGGCGGTGCTGTTCCATAGGCACTGACTCTCACTGTGGTACAGTTCCACAGGTGCTGACTATCACAGGGGTACAGTTCCATGGGCACGGACACTCACTGGGGTACAGTTCCACAGCCACTGACTCTCACTGGGATACAGTTCCACAGGCACTGACTCTCACTGGTGTACAGTTCCATGGGCACTGACACTCACTGGGGCAGAGCTCCACAGGCACTGACTCTCACTGGGGTACATTTCCATAGGCACTGACTCTCACTGGTGTACATTTCCATGGGCACTGACTCTCACTGGGGTACATTTCCACAGGCACTGATTCTCACTGGGGTACAGTTCCCACAGGCATTGACGATCACTGGGGTACAGTTGAATGGGCGCTAACTCTCACTGGGGTACAGTTCCCCTGACACTGACTCTCACTGGGGTACAGTTCCACAGACTTTGACTCTCACTGGGGTACAGTTCCACAGACATTGACTCTCACTGGGTTACAGTTCCACAGGCACTGACACTCACTGGGGTACAATTCCACGGGCACGGACTCTCATTGGGGCACAGTTCCACAGGCACTGACTCACACTGGGGTACAGTTCCATGGGCACTACCACTCACTGGGGAACCGTTCCACAGGCACTGACTCTCACTGGGGTACAGTTCCACAGGCACTGACTCTCACTGGGGTACCGTTCCATGGGCACTGACTCTCACTGGGGTACAGTTCCACAGGCACTGATTCTCACTGGGGTAAAGTTGCACAGGCACTGACTCCCACTGGGGTATAGTTCCACAGGCACTGACACTCACTGGGGTACAATTCCACGGGCACGGACTCTCATTGGGGCACAGTTCCACAGGCACTGACTCACACTGGGGTACAGTTCCATGGGCACTACCACTCACTGGGGAACCGTTCCACAGGCACTGACTCTCACTGGGGTACAGTTCCACAGGCACTGACTCTCACTGGGGTACCGTTCCATGGGCACTGACTCTCACTGGGGTACAGTTCCACAGGCACTGATTCTCACTGGGGTAAAGTTGCACAGGCACTGACTCCCACTGGGGTATAGTTCCACAGGCACTTACTGCCACTGGGGTACAGTTCCTCAGCCACTGATTCTCACTGGGGTACAGTTCCACAGGCACTTACTGCCACTGGGGTACAGTTCCTCAGCCACTGATTCTCACTGGGGTACAGTTCCACAAACACTGACTTTCACTGGGGTACCGTTCCACAAACACTGACTCTCACTTGGGTACAGTTCCACAAACACTGATTCTCACTGGGGCACAGTTCCACAGACACTGACTCTCACTGGGGTACAGTTCCACAGACACTGACTCTCACTTGGGTACAGTTCCACAGATACTGACTCTCACTGGGGTGCAGTTCCACAGGCACTGACTCTCACTTGGGTACAGTTTCAGGTGCACAGACTCTCATAGGGGTACAGTTCCATGGGCATTGACTCTCACTGAGGTATAGTTCCACAGACACTGACTCTCACTGGTGTACAATTCCACGGGTACTGACTCTCACTGGGGTACAGTTCCACAGGCACTGACTCTCACTGGGGCACAGTTCCTCAGGCACTGACACTCACTGGGGCAGAGCTCCACAGGCACTGACTCACACTGGGGTACATTTCCATAGGCACTGACTCTCACTGGTGTACATTTCCATGGGCGCTGACTCTCACTGGGGTACAGTTCCATGGGCATTGACTCTCACTGGGATACAGTTCCACAGGCACAGACTCTCATAGGGGTACAGTTCCATGGGCATTGACTCTCACTGGGATAGAGTTCCGCAGGCACTGACTCTCACTGGTGTACAGTTCCACAGGCACTGACTCTCACTGGTGTACAGTTCCATGGGCACTGACACTCACTGGGGCAGAGCTCCACAGGCACTGACTCTCACTGGGGTACATTTCCATAGGCACTGACTCTCACTGGTGTACATTTCCATGAGCACTGACTCTCACTGGGGTACATTTCCACAGGCACTGACTCTCACTGGGGTACAGTTCCACAGGCACTGACTCTCACTGGCATACAGTTCCGCAGGCACTGACTCTCACTGGGGTACAGTTCCACAGGCACTGACTCTCACTGGGGCACAGTTCCTCAGGCACTGACACTCACTGGGGCAGAGCTCCACAGGCACTGACTCACACTGGGGTACATTTCCATAGGCACTGACTCTCACTGGTGTACATTTCCATGAGCACTGACTCTCACTGGGGTACATTTCCACAGGCACTGACTCTCACTGGGCTACAGTTCCACAGGCAATGACTCTCACTGGGCTACAGTTCCACAGGCAATGACTCTCACTGGGGTACAGTTCCACAGGCACTGACTCTCACTGGGCTACAGTTCCACAGGCAATGACTCTCACTGGGGTACAGTTCTAGAGACACTGACTCTCACTGGGGTACAGTTCCACAGGCACTGACTCTCACTGGGGTACAGTTCCACAGGCACTGACTCTCACTGGGGTAGAGTTCCACAGGCACTGACTCTCACCGGGGCACAGTTCCTCAGGCACTGACTCTCACTGGGGCAGATTTCCACAGGCACTGACTCTCACTCGTGTACAGTTCCATGGGCACTGACTATCACTGCGGTACATTTCCTGATGCACTGACTCTCACTGGTGTACTGTTCCATGGGCACTGCCTATCACTGTGGTACATTTCCACAGGCACTGACTCTCACGGCGGTGCTGTTCCATAGGCACTGACTCTCACTGTGGTACAGTTCCACAGGTGCTGACTATCACAGGGGTACAGTTCCATGGGCACGGACACTCACTGGGGTACAGTTCCACAGCCACTGACTCTCACTGGGATACAGTTCCACAGGCACTGACTCTCACTGGTGTACAGTTCCATGGGCACTGACACTCACTGGGGCAGAGCTCCACAGGCACTGACTCTCACTGGGGTACATTTCCATAGGCACTGACTCTCACTGGTGTACATTTCCATGGGCACTGACTCTCACTGGGGTACATTTCCACAGGCACTGATTCTCACTGGGGTACAGTTCCCACAGGCATTGACGATCACTGGGGTACAGTTGAATGGGCGCTAACTCTCACTGGGGTACAGTTCCCCTGACACTGACTCTCACTGGGGTACAGTTCCACAGACTTTGACTCTCACTGGGGTACAGTTCCACAGACATTGACTCTCACTGGGTTACAGTTCCACAGGCACTGACACTCACTGGGGTACAATTCCACGGGCACGGACTCTCATTGGGGCACAGTTCCACAGGCACTGACTCACACTGGGGTACAGTTCCTCAGGCACTGACTAACTGGGGTACAGGTCCACGGGCACTGACTCTCGCTGGGCTACAGTTTCATGGGAACTGACTCTCACTAGGGTACAGTTCCACAGCACTGACTCTCACGGGAGTACAGTTCCATGGGCACTGACTCTCACAAGGGTACAGTTCCATGGGCACTGACTCTCACCAGGGTACATTTCCACGGGCACTGACTGTCACTGGGGTACAGTACCATGGGCACTGACTCTCACCGGGGTACAGTTCCACAGGCACTGACTCTCACTGGGGTACAGTTCCATGGGCACTGACTCTCACTGGGGTACAGTTCCACAGGCACTGATTCTCACTGGGGTAAAGTTGCACAGGCACTGACTCCCACTGGGGTATAGTTCCACAGGCACTTACTGCCACTGGGGTACAGTTCCTCAGCCACTGATTCTCACTGGGGTACAGTTCCACAGGCACTTACTGCCACTGGGGTACAGTTCCTCAGCCACTGATTCTCACTGGGGTACAGTTCCACAAACACTGACTTTCACTGGGGTACCGTTCCACAAACACTGACTCTCACTTGGGTACAGTTCCACAAACACTGATTCTCACTGGGGCACAGTTCCACAGACACTGACTCTCACTGGGGTACAGTTCCACAGACACTGACTCTCACTTGGGTACAGTTCCACAGATAGTGACTCTCACTGGGGTGCAGTTCCACAGGCACTGACTCTCACTTGGGTACAGTTTCAGGTGCACAGACTCTCATAGGGGTACAGTTCCATGGGCATTGACTCTCACTGAGGATTAGTTCCACAGACACTGACTCTCACTGGTGTACAATTCCACGGGTACTGACTCTCACTGGGGTAAAGTTCCACAGGCACAGACTCTCATAGGGGTACAGTTCCACAGGCACAGACTCTCATAGGGGTACAGTTCCATGGGCATTGACTCTCACTGGGGTACAATTCCATGGGCGCTGACTCTCACTGGGGTACAGTTCCATGGGCATTGACTCTCACTGGGATACAGTTCCACAGGCACAGACTCTCATAGGGGTACAGTTCCATGGGCATTGACTCTCACTGGGATGGAGTTCCGCAGGCACTGACTCTCACTGGTGTACAGTTCCACAGGCACTGACTCTCACTGGTGTACAGTTCCATGGGCACTGACACTCACTGGGGCAGAGCTCCACAGGCACTGACTCTCACTGGGGTACATTTCCATAGGCACTGACTCTCACTGGTGTACATTTCCATGAGCACTGACTCTCACTGGGGTACATTTCCACAGGCACTGACTCTCACTGGGGTACAGTTCCACAGGCACTGACTCTCACTGGCATACAGTTCCGCAGGCACTGACTCTCACTGGGGTACAGTTCCACAGGCACTGACTCTCACTGGGGCACAGTTCCTCAGGCACTGATTCTCACTGGGGCACAGTTCCTCAGGCACTGACTCTCACTGGGGCAGATTTCCACAGGCACTGACTCTCATTCGTGTACAGTTCCATGGGCACTGACTATCACTGGGGTACATTTCCTTAGGAACTGACTCTCACTGGTGTACTGTTCCATGGGCACTGACTATCACTGTGGTACATTTCCACAGGCACTGACTCTTACTGGGGTACATTTCCATGGGCACTACCTCTCACTGGGGTACAGTTCCACGGGCACTGACTCTCAGTGGGGTACAGTTCCACGGACGCTGACTCTCACTGGGGTGCAGTTCCACAGGCACTGACTCTCACTGGTGTACAGTTCCATGGGCACTGACACTCACTGGGGCAGAGCTCCACAGGCACTGACTCTCACTGGTGTACATTTCCATGGGCACTGACTCTCACTGGGGTACATTTCCACAGGCACTGACTCTCACTGGGGTACAGTTCCCACAAGCATTGACGATCACTGGGGTACAGTTCCACAGACATTGACACTCACTGCGGTACATTTCCACGGGCACTGACTCTCACTGGGGTACAGTTTCATGGGCACTGACTCTCACTACGATACATTTCCATGGGCACTGACTGTCACTGGGGTACAGTACCATGGGCACTGACTCTCACTGGGGCAGAGCTCCACAGGCACTGACTCTCACTGGGGTACATTTCCATAGGCACTGACTCTCACTGGTGTACATTTCCATGGGCACTGTCTCTCACTGGGGTACATTTCCACAGGCACTGACTCTCACTGGGGTACAGTTCCCACAGGCATTGACGATCACTGGGGTACAGTTGAATGGGCGCTAACTCTCACTGGGGTACAGTTCCCCTGACACTGACTCTCACTGGGGTACAGTTCCACAGACTTTGACTCTCACTGGGGTACAGTTCCACAGACATTGACTCTCACTGGGTTACAGTTCCACAGGCACTGACACTCACTGGGGTACAATTCCACGGGCACGGACTCTCATTGGGGCACAGTTCCACAGGCACTGACTCACACTGGGGTACAGTTCCACAGGCACTGACTAACTGGGGTACAGTTCCATGGGCACTGACTCTCACTGGGCTACAGTTTCATGGGCATTGACTCTCACTGGTGTACATTTCCATGAGCACTGACTCTCACTGGGGTACATTTCCACAGGCACTGACTCTCACTGGGGTACAGTTCCACAGACACTGACTCTCACTTGGGTACAGTTCCACAGATACTGACTCTCACTGGGGTGCAGTTCCACAGGCACTGACTCTCACTTGGGTACAGTTTCAGGTGCACAGACTCTCATAGGGGTACAGTTCCATGGGCATTGACTCTCACTGAGGTATAGTTCCACAGACACTGACTCTCACTGGTGTACAATTCCACGGGCGCTGACTCTCACTGGGGTAAAGTTCCACAGGCACAGACTCTCATAGGGGTACAGTTCCACAGATACTGACTCTCACTGGGGTACAGTTCCATGGGCATTGACTCTCACTGGGGTACAGTTCCATGAGCATTGACTCTCACTGGGATACAGTTCCACAGGCACAGACTCTCATAGGGGTACAGTCCCATGGGCATTGACTCTCACTGGGATACAGTTCCACAGGCACAGACTCTCATAGGGGTACAGTTCCATGGGCATTGACTCTCACTGGGATAGAGTTCCACAGGCACTGACTCTCACTGGGGTACAGTTCCACAGGCACTGACTCTCACTGGGCTACAGTTCCACAGGCAATGACTCTCACTGGGGTACAGTTCTACAGACACTGACTCTCACTGGGGTACAGTTCCACAGGCACTGACTCTCACTGGGGTACAGTTCCACAGGCACTGACTCTCACTGGGGTACAGTTCCACAGGCACTGACTCTCACCGGGGCACAGTTCCTCAGGCACTGACTCTCACTGGGGCAGATTTCCACAGGCACTGACTCTCACTCGTGTACAGTTCCATGGGCACTGACTATCACTGCGGTACATTTACTTATGCACTGACTCTCACTGGTGTACTGTTCCATGGGCACTGCCTATCACTGTGGTACATTTCCACAGGCACTGACTCTCACTGCGGTGCTGTTCCATAGGCACTGACTCTCACTGTGGTACAGTTCCACAGGTGCTGACTATCACAGGGGTACAGTTCCATGGGCACGGACACTCACTGGGGTACAGTTCCACAGCCACTGACTCTCACTGGGATACAGTTCCACAGGCACTGACTCTCACTGGGGTACAGTTCCAGAGGCACTGACTCTCACTGGTGTACAGTTCCATGGGCACTGACACTCACTGGGGCAGAGCTCCACAGGCACTGACTCTCACTGGGGTACATTTCCATAGGCACTGACTCTCACTGGTGTACATTTCCATGGGCACTGACTCTCACTGGGGTACATTTCCACAGGCACTGACTCTCACTCGGGTACAGTTCCCACAGGCATTGACGATCACTGGGGTACAGTTGAATGGGCGCTAACTCTCACTGGGGTACAGTTCCCCTGACACTGACTCTCACTGGGGTACAGTTCCACAGACTTTGACTCTCACTGGGGTACAGTTCCACAGACATTGACTCTCACTGGGATACAGTTCCACAGGCACTGACTCTCACTGGTGTACAGTTCCATGGGCACTGACACTCACTGGGGCAGAGCTCCACAGGCACTGACTCTCACTGGGGTACATTTCCATAGGCACTGACTCTCACTGGTGTACATTTCCATGGGCACTGACTCTCACTGGGGTACATTTCCACAGGCACTGACTCTCACTGGGGTACAGTTCCCACAGGCATTGACGATCACTGGGGTACAGTTGAATGGGCGCTAACTCTCACTGGGGTACAGTTCCCCTGACACTGACTCTCACTGGGGTACAGTTCCACAGACTTTGACTCTCACTGGGGTACAGTTCCACAGACATTGACTCTCACTGGGTTACAGTTCCACAGGCACTGACATTCACTGGGGTACAATTCCACGGGCACGGACTCTCATTGGGGCACAGTTCCACAGGCACTGACTCACACTGGGGTACAGTTCCTCAGGCACTGACTAACTGGGGTACAGTTCCACGGGCACTGACTCTCGCTGGGCTACAGTTTCATGGGAACTGACTCTCACTAGGGTACAGTTCCACAGCACTGACTCTCACGGGAGTACAGTTCCATGGGCACTGACTCTCACAAGGGTACAGTTCCATGGGCACTGACTCTCACCAGGGTACATTTCCACGGGCACTGACTGTCACTGGGGTACAGTACCATGGGCACTGACTCTCACCGGGGTACAGTTCCACAGGCACTGACTCTCACTGGGGTACAGTTCCATGGGCACTACCACTCACTGGGGAACCGTTCCACAGGCACTGACTCTCACTGGGGTACAGTTCCACAGGCACTGACTCTCACTGGGGTACCGTTCCATGGGCACTGACTCTCACTGGGGTACAGTTCCACAGGCACTGATTCTCACTGGGGTAAAGTTGCACAGGCACTGACTCCCACTGGGGTATAGTTCCACAGGCACTTACTGCCACTGGGGTACAGTTCCTCAGCCACTGATTCTCACTGGGGTACAGTTCCACAGGCACTTACTGCCACTGGGGTACAGTTCCTCAGCCACTGATTCTCACTGGGGTACAGTTCCACAAACACTGACTTTCACTGGGGTACCGTTCCACAAACACTGACTCTCACTTGGGTACAGTTCCACAAACACTGATTCTCACTGGGGCACAGTTCCACAGACACTGACTCTCACTGGGGTACAGTTCCACAGACACTGACTCTCACTTGGGTACAGTTCCACAGATACTGACTCTCACTGGGGTGCAGTTCCACAGGCACTGACTCTCACTTGGGTACAGTTTCAGGTGCACAGACTCTCATAGGGGTACAGTTCCATGGGCATTGACTCTCACTGAGGTATAGTTCCACAGACACTGACTCTCACTGGTGTACAATTCCACGGGTACTGACTCTCACTGGGGTAAAGTTCCACAGGCACAGACTCTCATAGGGGTACAGTTCCACAGGCACAGACTCTCATAGGGGTACAGTTCCATGGGCATTGACTCTCACTGGGGTACAATTCCATGGGCGCTGACTCTCACTGGGGTACAGTTCCATGGGCATTGACTCTCACTGGGATACAGTTCCACAGGCACAGACTCTCATAGGGGTACAGTTCCATGGGCATTGACTCTCACTGGGATAGAGTTCCGCAGGCACTGACTCTCACTGGTGTACAGTTCCACAGGCACTGACTCTCACTGGTGTACACTTCCATGGGCACTGACACTCACTGGGGCAGAGCTCCACAGGCACTGACTCTCACTGGGGTACATTTCCATAGGCACTGACTCTCACTGGTGTACATTTCCATGAGCACTGACTCTCACTGGGGTACATTTCCACAGGCACTGACTCTCACTGGGGTACAGTTCCACAGGCACTGACTCTCACTGGCATACAGTTCCGCAGGCACTGACTCTCACTGGGGTACAGTTCCACAGGCACTGACTCTCACTGGTGCACAGTTCCTCAGGCACTGACTCTCACTGGGGCAGATTTCCACAGGCACTGACTCTCATTCGTGTACAGTTCCATGGGCACTGACTATCACTGGGGTACATTTCCTTAGGAACTGACTCTCACTGGTGTACTGTTCCATGGGCACTGACTATCACTGTGGTACATTTCCACAGGCACTGACTCTTACTGGGGTACATTTCCATGGGCACTACCTCTCACTGGGGTACAGTTCCACGGGCACTGACTCTCAGTGGGGTACAGTTCCACGGACGCTGACTCTCACTGGGGTGCAGTTCCACAGGCACTGACTCTCACTGGTGTACAGTTCCATGGGCACTGACACTCACTGGGGCAGAGCTCCACAGGCACTGACTCTCACTGGTGTACATTTCCATGGGCACTGACTCTCACTGGGGTACATTTCCACAGGCACTGACTCTCACTGGGGTACAGTTCCCACAAGCATTGACGATCACTGGGGTACAGTTCCACAGACATTGACACTCACTGGGGTACATTTCCACGGGCACTGACTCTCACTGGGGTACAGTTTCATGGGCACTGACTCTCACTACGATACATTTCCATGGGCACTGACTGTCACTGGGGTACAGTACCATGGGCACTGACTCTCACTGGGGCAGAGCTCCACAGGCACTGACTCTCACTGGGGTACATTTCCATAGGCACTGACTCTCACTGGTGTACATTTCCATGGGCACTGACTCTCACTGGGGTACATTTCCACAGGCACTGACTCTCACTGGGGTACAGTTCCCACAGGCATTGACGATCACTGGGGTACAGTTGAATGGGCGCTAACTCTCACTGGGGTACCGTTCCCCTGACACTGACTCTCACTGGGGTACAGTTCCACAGACTTTGAATCTCACTGGGGTACAGTTCCACAGACATTGACTCTCACTGGGTTACAGTTCCACAGGCACTGACACTCACTGGGGTACAATTCCACGGGCACGGACTCTCATTGGGGCACAGTTCCACAGGCACTGACTCACACTGGGGTACAGTTCCACAGGCACTGACTAACTGGGGTACAGTTCCATGGGCACTGACTCTCACTGGGCTACAGTTTCATGGGCACTGACTCTCACTGGTGTACATTTCCATGAGCACTGACTCTCACTGGGGTACATTTCCACAGGCACTGACTCTCACTGGGGTACAGTTCCACAGACACTGACTCTCACTTGGGTACAGTTCCACAGATACTGACTCTCACTGGGGTGCAGTTCCACAGGCACTGACTCTCACTTGGGTACAGTTTCAGGTGCACAGACTCTCATAGGGGTACAGTTCCATGGGCATTGACTCTCACTGAGGTATAGTTCCACAGACACTGACTCTCACTGGTGTACAATTCCACGGGCACTGACTCTCACTGGGGTAAAGTTCCACAGGCACAGACTCTCATAGGGGTACAGTTCCACAGATACTGACTCTCACTGGGGTACAGTTCCATGGGTATTGACTCTCACTGGGGTACAGTTCCATGAGCATTGACTCTCACTGGGATACAGTTCCACAGGCACAGACTCTCATAGGGGTACAGTCCCATGGGCATTGACTCTCACTGGGATACAGTTCCACAGGCACAGACTCTCATAGGGGTACAGTTCCATGGGCATTGACTCTCACTGGGATAGAGTTCCACAGGCACTGACTCTCACTGGGGTACAGTTCCACAGGCACTGACTCTCACTGGGCTACAGTTCCACAGGCAATGACTCTCACTGGGGTACAGTTCTACAGACACTGACTCTCACTGGGGTACAGTTCCACAGGCACTGACTCTCACTGGGGTACAGTTCCACAGGCACTGACTCTCACCGGGGCACAGTTCCTCAGGCACTGACTCTCACTGGGGCAGATTTCCACAGGCACTGACTCTCACTCGTGTACAGTTCCATGGGCACTGACTATCACTGCGGTACATTTCCTGATGCACTGACTCTCACTGGTGTACTGTTCCATGGGCACTGCCTATCACTGTGGTACATTTCCACAGGCACTGACTCTCACTGCGGTGCTGTTCCATAGGCACTGACTCTCACTGTGGTACAGTTCCACAGGTGCTGACTATCACAGGGGTACAGTTCCATGGGCACGGACACTCACTGGGGTACAGTTCCACAGCCACTGACTCTCACTGGCATACAGTTCCGCAGGCACTGACTCTCACTGGGGTACAGTTCCACAGGCACTGACTCTCACTGGGGCACAGTTCCTCAGGCACTGACTCTCACTGGGGCAGATTTCCACAGGCACTGACTCTCATTCGTGTACAGTTCCATGGGCACTGACTATCACTGGGGTACATTTCCTTAGGAACTGACTCTCACTGGTGTACTGTTCCATGGGCACTGACTATCACTGTGGTACATTTCCACAGGCACTGACTCTTACTGGGGTACATTTCCATGGGCACTACCTCTCACTGGGGTACAGTTCCACGGGCACTGACTCTCAGTGGGGTACAGTTCCACGGACGCTGACTCTCACTGGGGTGCAGTTCCACAGGCACTGACTCTCACTGGTGTACAGTTCCATGGGCACTGACACTCACTGGGGCAGAGCTCCACAGGCACTGACTCTCACTGGTGTACATTTCCATGGGCACTGACTCTCACTGGGGTACATTTCCACAGGCACTGACTCTCACTGGGGTACAGTTCCCACAAGCATTGACGATCACTGGGGTACAGTTCCACAGACATTGACACTCACTGGGGTACATTTCCACGGGCACTGACTCTCACTGGGGTACAGTTTCATGGGCACTGACTCTCACTACGATACATTTCCATGGGCACTGACTGTCACTGGGGTACAGTACCATGGGCACTGACTCTCACTGGGGCAGAGCTCCACAGGCACTGACTCTCACTGGGGTACATTTCCATAGGCACTGACTCTCACTGGCGTACATTTCCATGGGCACTGACTCTCACTGGGGTACATTTCCACAGGCACTGACTCTCACTGGGGTACAGTTCCCACAGGCATTGACGATCACTGGGGTACAGTTGAATGGGCGCTAACTCTCACTGGGGTACAGTTCCCCTGACACTGACTCTCACTGGGGTACAGTTCCACAGACTTTGAATCTCACTGGGGTACAGTTCCACAGACATTGACTCTCACTGGGTTACAGTTCCACAGGCACTGACACTCACTGGGGTACAATTCCACGGGCACGGACTCTCATTGGGGCACAGTTCCACAGGCACTGACTCACACTGGGGTACAGTTCCACAGGCACTGACTAACTGGGGTACAGTTCCATGGGCACTGACTCTCACTGGGCTACAGTTTCATGGGCACTGACTCTCACTGGTGTACATTTCCATGAGCACTGACTCTCACTGGGGTACATTTCCACAGGCACTGACTCTCACTGGGGTACAGTTCCACAGACACTGACTCTCACTTGGGTACAGTTCCACAGATACTGACTCTCACTGGGGTGCAGTTCCACAGGCACTGACTCTCACTTGGGTACAGTTTCAGGTGCACAGACTCTCATAGGGGTACAGTTCCATGGGCATTGACTCTCACTGAGGTATAGTTCCACAGACACTGACTCTCACTGGTGTACAATTCCACGGGCACTGACTCTCACTGGGGTAAAGTTCCACAGGCACAGACTCTCATAGGGGTACAGTTCCACAGATACTGACTCTCACTGGGGTACAGTTCCATGGGCATTGACTCTCACTGGGGTACAGTTCCATGAGCATTGACTCTCACTGGGATACAGTTCCACAGGCACAGACTCTCATAGGGGTACAGTCCCATGGGCATTGACTCTCACTGGGATACAGTTCCACAGGCACAGATTCTCATAGGGGTACAGTTCCATGGGCATTGACTCTCACTGGGATAGAGTTCCACAGGCACTGACTCTCACTGGGGTACAGTTCCACAGGCACTGACTCTCACTGGGCTACAGTTCCACAGGCAATGACTCTCACTGGGGTACAGTTCTACAGACACTGACTCTCACTGGGGTACAGTTCCACAGGCACTGACTCTCACTGGGGTACAGTTCCACAGGCACTGACTCTCACTGGGGTACAGTTCCACAGGCACTGACTCTCACCGGGGCACAGTTCCTCAGGCACTGACTCTCACTGGGGCAGATTTCCACAGGCACTGACTCTCACTCGTGTACAGTTCCATGGGCACTGACTATCACTGCGGTACATTTCCTGATGCACTGACTCTCACTGGTGTACTGTTCCATGGGCACTGCCTATCACTGTGGTACATTTCCACAGGCACTGACTCTCACTGCGGTGCTGTTCCATAGGCACTGACTCTCACTGTGGTACAGTTCCACAGGTGCTGACTATCACAGGGGTACAGTTCCATGGGCACGGACACTCACTGGGGTACAGTTCCACAGCCACTGACTCTCACTGGGATACAGTTCCACAGGCACTGACTCTCACTGGTGTACAGTTCCATGGGCACTGACACTCACTGGGGCAGAGCTCCACAGGCACTGACTCTCACTGGGGTACATTTCCATAGGCACTGACTCTCACTGGTGTACATTTCCATGGGCACTGACTCTCACTGGGGTACATTTCCACAGGCACTGACTCTCACTGGGGTACAGTTCCCACAGGCATTGACGATCACTGGGGTACAGTTGAATGGGCGCTAACTCTCACTGGGGTACAGTTCCCCTGACACTGACTCTCACTGGGGTACAGTTCCACAGACTTTGACTCTCACTGGGGTACAGTTCCACAGACATTGACTCTCACTGGGTTACAGTTCCACAGGCACTGACACTCACTGGGGTACAATTCCACGGGCACGGACTCTCATTGGGGCACAGTTCCACAGGCACTGACTCACACTGGGGTACAGTTCCTCAGGCACTGACTAACTGGGGTACAGTTCCACGGGCACTGACTCTCGCTGGGCTACAGTTTCATGGGAACTGACTCTCACTAGGGTACAGTTCCACAGCACTGACTCTCACGGGAGTACAGTTCCATGGGCACTGACTCTCACAAGGGTACAGTTCCATGGGCACTGACTCTCACCAGGGTACATTTCCACGGGCACTGACTGTCACTGGGGTACAGTACCATGGGCACTGACTCTCACTGGGGTACAGTTCCACAGGCACTGACTCTCACTGGGGTACAGTTCCATGGGCACTACCACTCACTGGGGAACCGTTCCACAGGCACTGACTCTCACTGGGGTACAGTTCCACAGGCACTGACTCTCACTGGGGTACCGTTCCATGGGCACTGACTCTCACTGGGGTACAGTTCCACAGGCACTGATTCTCACTGGGGTAAAGTTGCACAGGCACTGACTCCCACTGGGGTATAGTTCCACAGGCACTTACTGCCACTGGGGTACAGTTCCTCAGCCACTGATTCTCACTGGGGTACAGTTCCACAGGCACTTACTGCCACTGGGGTACAGTTCCTCAGCCACTGATTCTCACTGGGGTACAGTTCCACAAACACTGACTTTCACTGGGGTACCGTTCCACAAACACTGACTCTCACTTGGGTACAGTTCCACAAACACTGATTCTCACTGGGGCACAGTTCCACAGACACTGACTCTCACTGGGGTACAGTTCCACAGACACTGACTCTCACTTGGGTACAGTTCCACAGATACTGACTCTCACTGGGGTGCAGTTCCACAGGCACTGACTCTCACTTGGGTACAGTTTCAGGTGCACAGACTCTCATAGGGGTACAGTTCCATGGGCATTGACTCTCACTGAGGTATAGTTCCACAGACACTGACTCTCACTGGTGTACAATTCCACGGGTACTGACTCTCACTGGGGTAAAGTTCCACAGGCACAGACTCTCATAGGGGTACAGTTCCACAGGCACAGACTCTCATAGGGGTACAGTTCCATGGGCATTGACTCTCACTGGGGTACAATTCCATGGGCGCTGACTCTCACTGGGGTACAGTTCCATGGGCATTGACTCTCACTGGGATACAGTTCCACAGGCACAGACTCTCATAGGGGTACAGTTCCATGGGCATTGACTCTCACTGGGATAGAGTTCCGCAGGCACTGACTCTCACTGGTGTACAGTTCCACAGGCACTGACTCTCACTGGGGCAGAGCTCCACAGGCACTGACTCTCACTGGGGTACATTTCCATAGGCACTGACTCTCACTGGTGTACATTTCCATGAGCACTGACTCTCACTGGGGTACATTTCCACAGGCACTGACTCTCACTGGGGTACAGTTCCACAGGCACTGACTCTCACTGGCATACAGTTCCGCAGGCACTGACTCTCACTGGGGTACAGTTCCACAGGCACTGACTCTCACTGGGGCACAGTTCCTCAGGCACTGACTCTCACTGGGGCACCGTTCCTCAGGCACTGACTCTCACTGGGGCAGATTTCCACAGGCACTGACTCTCATTCGTGTACAGTTCCATGGGCACTGACTATCACTGGGGTACATTTCCTTAGGAACTGACTCTCACTGGTGTACTGTTCCATGGGCACTGACTATCACTGTGGTACATTTCCACAGGCACTGACTCTTACTGGGGTACATTTCCATGGGCACTACCTCTCACTGGGGTACAGTTCCACGGGCACTGACTCTCAGTGGGGTACAGTTCCACGGACGCTGACTCTCACTGGGGTGCAGTTCCACAGGCACTGACTCTCACTGGTGTACAGTTCCATGGGCACTGACACTCACTGGGGCAGAGCTCCACAGGCACTGACTCTCACTGGTGTACATTTCCATGGGCACTGACTCTCACTGGGGTACATTTCCACAGGCACTGACTCTCACTGGGGTACAGTTCCCACAAGCATTGACGATCACTGGGGTACAGTTCCACAGACATTGACACGCACTGGGGTACATTTCCACGGGCACTGACTCTCACTGGGGTACAGTTTCATGGGCACTGACTCTCACTACGATACATTTCCATGGGCACTGACTGTCACTGGGGTACAGTACCATGGGCACTGACTCTCACTGGGGCAGAGCTCCACAGGCACTGACTCTCACTGGGGTACATTTCCATAGGCACTGACTCTCACTGGCGTACATTTCCATGGGCACTGACTCTCACTGGGGTACATTTCCACAGGCACTGACTCTCACTGGGGTACAGTTCCCACAGGCATTGACGATCACTGGGGTACAGTTGAATGGGCGCTAACTCTCACTGGGGTACAGTTCCCCTGACACTGACTCTCACTGGGGTACAGTTCCACAGACTTTGAATCTCACTGGGGTACAGTTCCACAGACATTGACTCTCACTGGGTTACAGTTCCACAGGCACTGACACTCACTGGGGTACAATTCCACGGGCACGGACTCTCATTGGGGCACAGTTCCACAGGCACTGACTCACACTGGGGTACAGTTCCACAGGCACTGACTAACTGGGGTACAGTTCCATGGGCACTGACTCTCACTGGGCTACAGTTTCATGGGCACTGACTCTCACTGGTGTACATTTCCATGAGCACTGACTCTCACTGGGGTACATTTCCACAGGCACTGACTCTCACTGGGGTACAGTTCCACAGACACTGACTCTCACTTGGGTACAGTTCCACAGATACTGACTCTCACTGGGGTGCAGTTCCACAGGCACTGACTCTCACTTGGGTACAGTTTCAGGTGCACAGACTCTCATAGGGGTACAGTTCCATGGGCATTGACTCTCACTGAGGTATAGTTCCACAGACACTGACTCTCACTGGTGTACAATTCCACGGGCACTGACTCTCACTGGGGTAAAGTTCCACAGGCACAGACTCTCATAGGGGTACAGTTCCACAGATACTGACTCTCACTGGGGTACAGTTCCATGGGTATTGACTCTCACTGGGGTACAGTTCCATGAGCATTGACTCTCACTGGGATACAGTTCCACAGGCACAGACTCTCATAGGGGTACAGTCCCATGGGCATTGACTCTCACTGGGATACAGTTCCACAGGCACAGACTCTCATAGGGGTACAGTTCCATGGGCATTGACTCTCACTGGGATAGAGTTCCACAGGCACTGACTCTCACTGGGGTACAGTTCCACAGGCACTGACTCTCACTGGGCTACAGTTCCACAGGCAATGACTCTCACTGGGGTACAGTTCTACAGACACTGACTCTCACTGGGGTACAGTTCCACAGGCACTGACTCTCACTGGGGTACAGTTCCACAGGCACTGACTCTCACCGGGGCACAGTTCCTCAGGCACTGACTCTCACTGGGGCAGATTTCCACAGGCACTGACTCTCACTCGTGTACAGTTCCATGGGCACTGACTATCACTGCGGTACATTTCCTGATGCACTGACTCTCACTGGTGTACTGTTCCATGGGCACTGCCTATCACTGTGGTACATTTCCACAGGCACTGACTCTCACTGCGGTGCTGTTCCATAGGCACTGACTCTCACTGTGGTACAGTTCCACAGGTGCTGACTATCACAGGGGTACAGTTCCATGGGCACGGACACTCACTGGGGTACAGTTCCACAGCCACTGACTCTCACTGGCATACAGTTCCGCAGGCACTGACTCTCACTGGGGTACAGTTCCACAGGCACTGACTCTCACTGGGGCACAGTTCCTCAGGCACTGACTCTCACTGGGGCAGATTTCCACAGGCACTGACTCTCATTCGTGTACAGTTCCATGGGCACTGACTATCACTGGGGTACATTTCCTTAGGAACTGACTCTCACTGGTGTACTGTTCCATGGGCACTGACTATCACTGTGGTACATTTCCACAGGCACTGACTCTTACTGGGGTACATTTCCATGGGCACTACCTCTCACTGGGGTACAGTTCCACGGGCACTGACTCTCAGTGGGGTACAGTTCCACGGACGCTGACTCTCACTGGGGTGCAGTTCCACAGGCACTGACTCTCACTGGTGTACAGTTCCATGGGCACTGACACTCACTGGGGCAGAGCTCCACAGGCACTGACTCTCACTGGTGTACATTTCCATGGGCACTGACTCTCACTGGGGTACATTTCCACAGGCACTGACTCTCACTGGGGTACAGTTCCCACAAGCATTGACGATCACTGGGGTACAGTTCCACAGACATTGACACTCACTGGGGTACATTTCCACGGGCACTGACTCTCACTGGGGTACAGTTTCATGGGCACTGACTCTCACTACGATACATTTCCATGGGCACTGACTGTCACTGGGGTACAGTACCATGGGCACTGACTCTCACTGGGGCAGAGCTCCACAGGCACTGACTCTCACTGGGGTACATTTCCATAGGCACTGACTCTCACTGGCGTACATTTCCATGGGCACTGACTCTCACTGGGGTACATTTCCACAGGCACTGACTCTCACTGGGGTACAGTTCCCACAGGCATTGACGATCACTGGGGTACAGTTGAATGGGCGCTAACTCTCACTGGGGTACAGTTCCCCTGACACTGACTCTCACTGGGGTACAGTTCCACAGACTTTGAATCTCACTGGGGTACAGTTCCACAGACATTGACTCTCACTGGGTTACAGTTCCACAGGCACTGACACTCACTGGGGTACAATTCCACGGGCACGGACTCTCATTGGGGCACAGTTCCACAGGCACTGACTCACACTGGGGTACAGTTCCACAGGCACTGACTAACTGGGGTACAGTTCCATGGGCACTGACTCTCACTGGGCTACAGTTTCATGGGCACTGACTCTCACTGGTGTACATTTCCATGAGCACTGACTCTCACTGGGGTACATTTCCACAGGCACTGACTCTCACTGGGGTACAGTTCCACAGACACTGACTCTCACTTGGGTACAGTTCCACAGATACTGACTCTCACTGGGGTGCAGTTCCACAGGCACTGACTCTCACTTGGGTACAGTTTCAGGTGCACAGACTCTCATAGGGGTACAGTTCCATGGGCATTGACTCTCACTGAGGTATAGTTCCACAGACACTGACTCTCACTGGTGTACAATTCCACGGGCACTGACTCTCACTGGGGTAAAGTTCCACAGGCACAGACTCTCATAGGGGTACAGTTCCACAGATACTGACTCTCACTGGGGTACAGTTCCATGGGCATTGACTCTCACTGGGGTACAGTTCCATGAGCATTGACTCTCACTGGGATACAGTTCCACAGGCACAGACTCTCATAGGGGTACAGTCCCATGGGCATTGACTCTCACTGGGATACAGTTCCACAGGCACAGATTCTCATAGGGGTACAGTTCCATGGGCATTGACTCTCACTGGGATAGAGTTCCACAGGCACTGACTCTCACTGGGGTACAGTTCCACAGGCACTGACTCTCACTGGGCTACAGTTCCACAGGCAATGACTCTCACTGGGGTACAGTTCTACAGACACTGACTCTCACTGGGGTACAGTTCCACAGGCACTGACTCTCACTGGGGTACAGTTCCACAGGCACTGACTCTCACTGGGGTACAGTTCCACAGGCACTGACTCTCACCGGGGCACAGTTCCTCAGGCACTGACTCTCACTGGGGCAGATTTCCACAGGCACTGACTCTCACTCGTGTACAGTTCCATGGGCACTGACTATCACTGCGGTACATTTCCTGATGCACTGACTCTCACTGGTGTACTGTTCCATGGGCACTGCCTATCACTGTGGTACATTTCCACAGGCACTGACTCTCACTGCGGTGCTGTTCCATAGGCACTGACTCTCACTGTGGTACAGTTCCACAGGTGCTGACTATCACAGGGGTACAGTTCCATGGGCACGGACACTCACTGGGGTACAGTTCCACAGCCACTGACTCTCACTGGGATACAGTTCCACAGGCACTGACTCTCACTGGTGTACAGTTCCATGGGCACTGACACTCACTGGGGCAGAGCTCCACAGGCACTGACTCTCACTGGGGTACATTTCCATAGGCACTGACTCTCACTGGTGTACATTTCCATGGGCACTGACTCTCACTGGGGTACATTTCCACAGGCACTGACTCTCACTGGGGTACAGTTCCCACAGGCATTGACGATCACTGGGGTACAGTTGAATGGGCGCTAACTCTCACTGGGGTACAGTTCCCCTGACACTGACTCTCACTGGGGTACAGTTCCACAGACTTTGACTCTCACTGGGGTACAGTTCCACAGACATTGACTCTCACTGGGTTACAGTTCCACAGGCACTGACACTCACTGGGGTACAATTCCACGGGCACGGACTCTCATTGGGGCACAGTTCCACAGGCACTGACTCACACTGGGGTACAGTTCCTCAGGCACTGACTAACTGGGGTACAGTTCCACGGGCACTGACTCTCGCTGGGCTACAGTTTCATGGGAACTGACTCTCACTAGGGTACAGTTCCACAGCACTGACTCTCACGGGAGTACAGTTCCATGGGCACTGACTCTCACAAGGGTACAGTTCCATGGGCACTGACTCTCACCAGGGTACATTTCCACGGGCACTGACTGTCACTGGGGTACAGTACCATGGGCACTGACTCTCACCGGGGTACAGTTCCACAGGCACTGACTCTCACTGGGGTACAGTTCCATGGGCACTACCACTCACTGGGGTACAATTCCACGGGCACGGACTCTCATTGGGGCACAGTTCCACAGGCACTGACTCACACTGGGGTACAGTTCCACAGGCACTGACTAACTGGGGTACAGTTCCATGGGCACTGACTCTCACTGGGCTACAGTTTCATGGGCACTGACTCTCACTGGTGTACATTTCCATGAGCACTGACTCTCACTGGGGTACATTTCCACAGGCACTGACTCTCACTGGGGTACAGTTCCACAGACACTGACTCTCACTTGGGTACAGTTCCACAGATACTGACTCTCACTGGGGTGCAGTTCCACAGGCACTGACTCTCACTTGGGTACAGTTTCAGGTGCACAGACTCTCATAGGGGTACAGTTCCATGGGCATTGACTCTCACTGAGGTATAGTTCCACAGACACTGACTCTCACTGGTGTACAATTCCACGGGCACTGACTCTCACTGGGGTAAAGTTCCACAGGCACAGACTCTCATAGGGGTACAGTTCCACAGATACTGACTCTCACTGGGGTACAGTTCCATGGGCATTGACTCTCACTGGGGTACAGTTCCATGAGCATTGACTCTCACTGGGATACAGTTCCACAGGCACAGACTCTCATAGGGGTACAGTCCCATGGGCATTGACTCTCACTGGGATACAGTTCCACAGGCACAGATTCTCATAGGGGTACAGTTCCATGGGCATTGACTCTCACTGGGATAGAGTTCCACAGGCACTGACTCTCACTGGGGTACAGTTCCACAGGCACTGACTCTCACTGGGCTACAGTTCCACAGGCAATGACTCTCACTGGGGTACAGTTCTACAGACACTGACTCTCACTGGGGTACAGTTCCACAGGCACTGACTCTCACTGGGGTACAGTTCCACAGGCACTGACTCTCACTGGGGTACAGTTCCACAGGCACTGACTCTCACCGGGGCACAGTTCCTCAGGCACTGACTCTCACTGGGGCAGATTTCCACAGGCACTGACTCTCACTCGTGTACAGTTCCATGGGCACTGACTATCACTGCGGTACATTTCCTGATGCACTGACTCTCACTGGTGTACTGTTCCATGGGCACTGCCTATCACTGTGGTACATTTCCACAGGCACTGACTCTCACTGCGGTGCTGTTCCATAGGCACTGACTCTCACTGTGGTACAGTTCCACAGGTGCTGACTATCACAGGGGTACAGTTCCATGGGCACGGACACTCACTGGGGTACAGTTCCACAGCCACTGACTCTCACTGGGATACAGTTCCACAGGCACTGACTCTCACTGGTGTACAGTTCCATGGGCACTGACACTCACTGGGGCAGAGCTCCACAGGCACTGACTCTCACTGGGGTACATTTCCATAGGCACTGACTCTCACTGGTGTACATTTCCATGGGCACTGACGATCACTGGGGTACAGTTGAATGGGCGCTAACTCTCACTGGGGTACAGTTCCCCTGACACTGACTCTCACTGGGGTACAGTTCCACAGACTTTGACTCTCACTGGGGTACAGTTCCACAGACATTGACTCTCACTGGGTTACAGTTCCACAGGCACTGACACTCACTGGGGTACAATTCCACGGGCACGGACTCTCATTGGGGCACAGTTCCACAGGCACTGACTCACACTGGGGTACAGTTCCTCAGGCACTGACTAACTGGGGTACAGTTCCACGGGCACTGACTCTCGCTGGGCTACAGTTTCATGGGAACTGACTCTCACTAGGGTACAGTTCCACAGCACTGACTCTCACGGGAGTACAGTTCCATGGGCACTGACTCTCACAAGGGTACAGTTCCATGGGCACTGACTCTCACCAGGGTACATTTCCACGGGCACTGACTGTCACTGGGGTACAGTACCATGGGCACTGACTCTCACCGGGGTACAGTTCCACAGGCACTGACTCTCACTGGGGTACAGTTCCATGGGCACTACCACTCACTGGGGAACCGTTCCACAGGCACTGACTCTCACTGGGGTACAGTTCCACAGGCACTGACTCTCACTGGGGTACCGTTCCATGGGCACTGACTCTCACTGGGGTACAGTTCCACAGGCACTGATTCTCACTGGGGTAAAGTTGCACAGGCACTGACTCCCACTGGGGTATAGTTCCACAGGCACTTACTGCCACTGGGGTACAGTTCCTCAGCCACTGATTCTCACTGGGGTACAGTTCCACAGGCACTTACTGCCACTGGGGTACAGTTCCTCAGCCACTGATTCTCACTGGGGTACAGTTCCACAAACACTGACTTTCACTGGGGTACCGTTCCACAAACACTGACTCTCACTTGGGTACAGTTCCACAAACACTGACTCTCACTGGGGTACAGTTCCACAGGCACTGACTCTCACTGGGGTACAGTTCCACAGGCACTGACTCTCACTGGGGTACAGTTCCACAGGCACTGACTCTCACCGGGGCACAGTTCCTCAGGCACTGACTCTCACTGGGGCAGATTTCCACAGGCACTGACTCTCACTCGTGTACAGTTCCATGGGCACTGACTATCACTGCGGTACATTTCCTGATGCACTGACTCTCACTGGTGTACTGTTCCATGGGCACTGCCTATCACTGTGGTACATTTCCACAGGCACTGACTCTCACTGCGGTGCTGTTCCATAGGCACTGACTCTCACTGTGGTACAGTTCCACAGGTGCTGACTATCACAGGGGTACAGTTCCATGGGCACGGACACTCACTGGGGTACAGTTCCACAGCCACTGACTCTCACTGGGATACAGTTCCACAGGCACTGACTCTCACTGGTGTACAGTTCCATGGGCACTGACACTCACTGGGGCAGAGCTCCACAGGCACTGACTCTCACTGGGGTACATTTCCATAGGCACTGACTCTCACTGGTGTACATTTCCATGGGCACTGACTCTCACTGGGGTACATTTCCACAGGCACTGACTCTCACTGGGGTACAGTTCCCACAGGCATTGACGATCACTGGGGTACAGTTGAATGGGCGCTAACTCTCACTGGGGTACAGTTCCCCTGACACTGACTCTCACTGGGGTACAGTTCCACAGACTTTGACTCTCACTGGGGTACAGTTCCACAGACATTGACTCTCACTGGGTTACAGTTCCACAGGCACTGACACTCACTGGGGTACAATTCCACGGGCACGGACTCTCATTGGGGCACAGTTCCACAGGCACTGACTCACACTGGGGTACAGTTCCTCAGGCACTGACTAACTGGGGTACAGTTCCACGGGCACTGACTCTCGCTGGGCTACAGTTTCATGGGAACTGACTCTCACTAGGGTACAGTTCCACAGCACTGACTCTCACGGGAGTACAGTTCCATGGGCACTGACTCTCACAAGGGTACAGTTCCATGGGCACTGACTCTCACCAGGGTACATTTCCACGGGCACTGACTGTCACTGGGGTACAGTACCATGGGCACTGACTCTCACCGGGGTACAGTTCCACAGGCACTGACTCTCACTGGGGTACAGTTCCATGGGCACTACCACTCACTGGGGTACAATTCCACGGGCACGGACTCTCATTGGGGCACAGTTCCACAGGCACTGACTCACACTGGGGTACAGTTCCACAGGCACTGACTAACTGGGGTACAGTTCCATGGGCACTGACTCTCACTGGGCTACAGTTTCATGGGCACTGACTCTCACTGGTGTACATTTCCATGAGCACTGACTCTCACTGGGGTACATTTCCACAGGCACTGACTCTCACTGGGGTACAGTTCCACAGACACTGACTCTCACTTGGGTACAGTTCCACAGATACTGACTCTCACTGGGGTGCAGTTCCACAGGCACTGACTCTCACTTGGGTACAGTTTCAGGTGCACAGACTCTCATAGGGGTACAGTTCCATGGGCATTGACTCTCACTGAGGTATAGTTCCACAGACACTGACTCTCACTGGTGTACAATTCCACGGGCACTGACTCTCACTGGGGTAAAGTTCCACAGGCACAGACTCTCATAGGGGTACAGTTCCACAGATACTGACTCTCACTGGGGTACAGTTCCATGGGCATTGACTCTCACTGGGGTACAGTTCCATGAGCATTGACTCTCACTGGGATACAGTTCCACAGGCACAGACTCTCATAGGGGTACAGTCCCATGGGCATTGACTCTCACTGGGATACAGTTCCACAGGCACAGATTCTCATAGGGGTACAGTTCCATGGGCATTGACTCTCACTGGGATAGAGTTCCACAGGCACTGACTCTCACTGGGGTACAGTTCCACAGGCACTGACTCTCACTGGGCTACAGTTCCACAGGCAATGACTCTCACTGGGGTACAGTTCTACAGACACTGACTCTCACTGGGGTACAGTTCCACAGGCACTGACTCTCACTGGGGTACAGTTCCACAGGCACTGACTCTCACTGGGGTACAGTTCCACAGGCACTGACTCTCACCGGGGCACAGTTCCTCAGGCACTGACTCTCACTGGGGCAGATTTCCACAGGCACTGACTCTCACTCGTGTACAGTTCCATGGGCACTGACTATCACTGCGGTACATTTCCTGATGCACTGACTCTCACTGGTGTACTGTTCCATGGGCACTGCCTATCACTGTGGTACATTTCCACAGGCACTGACTCTCACTGCGGTGCTGTTCCATAGGCACTGACTCTCACTGTGGTACAGTTCCACAGGTGCTGACTATCACAGGGGTACAGTTCCATGGGCACGGACACTCACTGGGGTACAGTTCCACAGCCACTGACTCTCACTGGGATACAGTTCCACAGGCACTGACTCTCACTGGTGTACAGTTCCATGGGCACTGACACTCACTGGGGCAGAGCTCCACAGGCACTGACTCTCACTGGGGTACATTTCCATAGGCACTGACTCTCACTGGTGTACATTTCCATGGGCACTGACGATCACTGGGGTACAGTTGAATGGGCGCTAACTCTCACTGGGGTACAGTTCCCCTGACACTGACTCTCACTGGGGTACAGTTCCACAGACTTTGACTCTCACTGGGGTACAGTTCCACAGACATTGACTCTCACTGGGTTACAGTTCCACAGGCACTGACACTCACTGGGGTACAATTCCACGGGCACGGACTCTCATTGGGGCACAGTTCCACAGGCACTGACTCACACTGGGGTACAGTTCCTCAGGCACTGACTAACTGGGGTACAGTTCCACGGGCACTGACTCTCGCTGGGCTACAGTTTCATGGGAACTGACTCTCACTAGGGTACAGTTCCACAGCACTGACTCTCACGGGAGTACAGTTCCATGGGCACTGACTCTCACAAGGGTACAGTTCCATGGGCACTGACTCTCACCAGGGTACATTTCCACGGGCACTGACTGTCACTGGGGTACAGTACCATGGGCACTGACTCTCACCGGGGTACAGTTCCACAGGCACTGACTCTCACTGGGGTACAGTTCCATGGGCACTACCACTCACTGGGGAACCGTTCCACAGGCACTGACTCTCACTGGGGTACAGTTCCACAGGCACTGACTCTCACTGGGGTACCGTTCCATGGGCACTGACTCTCACTGGGGTACAGTTCCACAGGCACTGATTCTCACTGGGGTAAAGTTGCACAGGCACTGACTCCCACTGGGGTATAGTTCCACAGGCACTTACTGCCACTGGGGTACAGTTCCTCAGCCACTGATTCTCACTGGGGTACAGTTCCACAGGCACTTACTGCCACTGGGGTACAGTTCCTCAGCCACTGATTCTCACTGGGGTACAGTTCCACAAACACTGACTTTCACTGGGGTACCGTTCCACAAACACTGACTCTCACTTGGGTACAGTTCCACAAACACTGATTCTCACTGGGGCACAGTTCCACAGACACTGACTCTCACTGGGGTACAGTTCCACAGACACTGACTCTCACTTGGGTACAGTTCCACAGATACTGACTCTCACTGGGGTGCAGTTCCACAGGCACTGACTCTCACTTGGGTACAGTTTCAGGTGCACAGACTCTCATAGGGGTACAGTTCCATGGGCATTGACTCTCACTGAGGTATAGTTCCACAGACACTGACTCTCACTGGTGTACAATTCCACGGGTACTGACTCTCACTGGGGTAAAGTTCCACAGGCACAGACTCTCATAGGGGTACAGTTCCACAGGCACAGACTCTCATAGGGGTACAGTTCCATGGGCATTGACTCTCACTGGGGTACAATTCCATGGGCGCTGACTCTCACTGGGGTACAGTTCCATGGGCATTGACTCTCACTGGGATACAGTTCCACAGGCACAGACTCTCATAGGGGTACAGTTCCATGGGCATTGACTCTCACTGGGATAGAGTTCCGCAGGCACTGACTCTCACTGGTGTACAGTTCCACAGGCACTGACTCTCACTGGGGCAGAGCTCCACAGGCACTGACTCTCACTGGGGTACATTTCCATAGGCACTGACTCTCACTGGTGTACATTTCCATGAGCACTGACTCTCACTGGGGTACATTTCCACAGGCACTGACTCTCACTGGGGTACAGTTCCACAGGCACTGACTCTCACTGGCATACAGTTCCGCAGGCACTGACTCTCACTGGGGTACAGTTCCACAGGCACTGACTCTCACTGGGGCACAGTTCCTCAGGCACTGACTCTCACTGGGGCACCGTTCCTCAGGCACTGACTCTCACTGGGGCAGATTTCCACAGGCACTGACTCTCATTCGTGTACAGTTCCATGGGCACTGACTATCACTGGGGTACATTTCCTTAGGAACTGACTCTCACTGGTGTACTGTTCCATGGGCACTGACTATCACTGTGGTACATTTCCACAGGCACTGACTCTTACTGGGGTACATTTCCATGGGCACTACCTCTCACTGGGGTACAGTTCCACGGGCACTGACTCTCAGTGGGGTACAGTTCCACGGACGCTGACTCTCACTGGGGTGCAGTTCCACAGGCACTGACTCTCACTGGTGTACAGTTCCATGGGCACTGACACTCACTGGGGCAGAGCTCCACAGGCACTGACTCTCACTGGTGTACATTTCCATGGGCACTGACTCTCACTGGGGTACATTTCCACAGGCACTGACTCTCACTGGGGTACAGTTCCCACAAGCATTGACGATCACTGGGGTACAGTTCCACAGACATTGACACGCACTGGGGTACATTTCCACGGGCACTGACTCTCACTGGGGTACAGTTTCATGGGCACTGACTCTCACTACGATACATTTCCATGGGCACTGACTGTCACTGGGGTACAGTACCATGGGCACTGACTCTCACTGGGGCAGAGCTCCACAGGCACTGACTCTCACTGGGGTACATTTCCATAGGCACTGACTCTCACTGGCGTACATTTCCATGGGCACTGACTCTCACTGGGGTACATTTCCACAGGCACTGACTCTCACTGGGGTACAGTTCCCACAGGCATTGACGATCACTGGGGTACAGTTGAATGGGCGCTAACTCTCACTGGGGTACAGTTCCCCTGACACTGACTCTCACTGGGGTACAGTTCCACAGACTTTGAATCTCACTGGGGTACAGTTCCACAGACATTGACTCTCACTGGGTTACAGTTCCACAGGCACTGACACTCACTGGGGTACAATTCCACGGGCACGGACTCTCATTGGGGCACAGTTCCACAGGCACTGACTCACACTGGGGTACAGTTCCACAGGCACTGACTAACTGGGGTACAGTTCCATGGGCACTGACTCTCACTGGGCTACAGTTTCATGGGCACTGACTCTCACTGGTGTACATTTCCATGAGCACTGACTCTCACTGGGGTACATTTCCACAGGCACTGACTCTCACTGGGGTACAGTTCCACAGACACTGACTCTCACTTGGGTACAGTTCCACAGATACTGACTCTCACTGGGGTGCAGTTCCACAGGCACTGACTCTCACTTGGGTACAGTTTCAGGTGCACAGACTCTCATAGGGGTACAGTTCCATGGGCATTGACTCTCACTGAGGTATAGTTCCACAGACACTGACTCTCACTGGTGTACAATTCCACGGGCACTGACTCTCACTGGGGTAAAGTTCCACAGGCACAGACTCTCATAGGGGTACAGTTCCACAGATACTGACTCTCACTGGGGTACAGTTCCATGGGCATTGACTCTCACTGGGGTACAGTTCCATGAGCATTGACTCTCACTGGGATACAGTTCCACAGGCACAGACTCTCATAGGGGTACAGTCCCATGGGCATTGACTCTCACTGGGATACAGTTCCACAGGCACAGACTCTCATAGGGGTACAGTTCCATGGGCATTGACTCTCACTGGGATAGAGTTCCACAGGCACTGACTCTCACTGGGGTACAGTTCCACAGGCACTGACTCTCACTGGGCTACAGTTCCACAGGCAATGACTCTCACTGGGGTACAGTTCTACAGACACTGACTCTCACTGGGGTACAGTTCCACAGGCACTGACTCTCACTGGGGTACAGTTCCACAGGCACTGACTCTCACTGGGGTACAGTTCCACAGGCACTGACTCTCACCGGGGCACAGTTCCTCAGGCACTGACTCTCACTGGGGCAGATTTCCACAGGCACTGACTCTCACTCGTGTACAGTTCCATGGGCACTGACTATCACTGCGGTACATTTCCTGATGCACTGACTCTCACTGGTGTACTGTTCCATGGGCACTGCCTATCACTGTGGTACATTTCCACAGGCACTGACTCTCACTGCGGTGCTGTTCCATAGGCACTGACTCTCACTGTGGTACAGTTCCACAGGTGCTGACTATCACAGGGGTACAGTTCCATGGGCACGGACACTCACTGGGGTACAGTTCCACAGCCACTGACTCTCACTGGGATACAGTTCCACAGGCACTGACTCTCACTGGTGTACAGTTCCATGGGCACTGACACTCACTGGGGCAGAGCTCCACAGGCACTGACTCTCACTGGGGTACATTTCCATAGGCACTGACTCTCACTGGTGTACATTTCCATGGGCACTGACTCTCACTGGGGTACATTTCCACAGGCACTGACTCTCACTGGGGTACAGTTCCCACAGGCATTGACGATCACTGGGGTACAGTTGAATGGGCGCTAACTCTCACTGGGGTACAGTTCCCCTGACACTGACTCTCACTGGGGTACAGTTCCACAGACTTTGACTCTCACTGGGGTACAGTTCCACAGACATTGACTCTCACTGGGTTACAGTTCCACAGGCACTGACACTCACTGGGGTACAATTCCACGGGCACGGACTCTCATTGGGGCACAGTTCCACAGGCACTGACTCACACTGGGGTACAGTTCCTCAGGCACTGACTAACTGGGGTACAGTTCCACGGGCACTGACTCTCGCTGGGCTACAGTTTCATGGGAACTGACTCTCACTAGGGTACAGTTCCACAGCACTGACTCTCACGGGAGTACAGTTCCATGGGCACTGACTCTCACAAGGGTACAGTTCCATGGGCACTGACTCTCACCAGGGTACATTTCCACGGGCACTGACTGTCACTGGGGTACAGTACCATGGGCACTGACTCTCACCGGGGTACAGTTCCACAGGCACTGACTCTCACTGGGGTACAGTTCCATGGGCACTACCACTCACTGGGGAACCGTTCCACAGGCACTGACTCTCACTGGGGTACAGTTCCACAGGCACTGACTCTCACTGGGGTACCGTTCCATGGGCACTGACTCTCACTGGGGTACAGTTCCACAGGCACTGATTCTCACTGGGGTAAAGTTGCACAGGCACTGACTCCCACTGGGGTATAGTTCCACAGGCACTTACTGCCACTGGGGTACAGTTCCTCAGCCACTGATTCTCACTGGGGTACAGTTCCACAGGCACTTACTGCCACTGGGGTACAGTTCCTCAGCCACTGATTCTCACTGGGGTACAGTTCCACAAACACTGACTTTCACTGGGGTACCGTTCCACAAACACTGACTCTCACTTGGGTACAGTTCCACAAACACTGATTCTCACTGGGGCACAGTTCCACAGACACTGACTCTCACTGGGGTACAGTTCCACAGACACTGACTCTCACTTGGGTACAGTTCCACAGATACTGACTCTCACTGGGGTGCAGTTCCACAGGCACTGACTCTCACTTGGGTACAGTTTCAGGTGCACAGACTCTCATAGGGGTACAGTTCCATGGGCATTGACTCTCACTGAGGTATAGTTCCACAGACACTGACTCTCACTGGTGTACAATTCCACGGGTACTGACTCTCACTGGGGTAAAGTTCCACAGGCACAGACTCTCATAGGGGTACAGTTCCACAGGCACAGACTCTCATAGGGGTACAGTTCCATGGGCATTGACTCTCACTGGGGTACAATTCCATGGGCGCTGACTCTCACTGGGGTACAGTTCCATGGGCATTGACTCTCACTGGGATACAGTTCCACAGGCACAGACTCTCATAGGGGTACAGTTCCATGGGCATTGACTCTCACTGGGATAGAGTTCCGCAGGCACTGACTCTCACTGGTGTACAGTTCCACAGGCACTGACTCTCACTGGGGCAGAGCTCCACAGGCACTGACTCTCACTGGGGTACATTTCCATAGGCACTGACTCTCACTGGTGTACATTTCCATGAGCACTGACTCTCACTGGGGTACATTTCCACAGGCACTGACTCTCACTGGGGTACAGTTCCACAGGCACTGACTCTCACTGGCATACAGTTCCGCAGGCACTGACTCTCACTGGGGTACAGTTCCACAGGCACTGACTCTCACTGGGGCACAGTTCCTCAGGCACTGACTCTCACTGGGGCACCGTTCCTCAGGCACTGACTCTCACTGGGGCAGATTTCCACAGGCACTGACTCTCATTCGTGTACAGTTCCATGGGCACTGACTATCACTGGGGTACATTTCCTTAGGAACTGACTCTCACTGGTGTACTGTTCCATGGGCACTGACTATCACTGTGGTACATTTCCACAGGCACTGACTCTTACTGGGGTACATTTCCATGGGCACTACCTCTCACTGGGGTACAGTTCCACGGGCACTGACTCTCAGTGGGGTACAGTTCCACGGACGCTGACTCTCACTGGGGTGCAGTTCCACAGGCACTGACTCTCACTGGTGTACAGTTCCATGGGCACTGACACTCACTGGGGCAGAGCTCCACAGGCACTGACTCTCACTGGTGTACATTTCCATGGGCACTGACTCTCACTGGGGTACATTTCCACAGGCACTGACTCTCACTGGGGTACAGTTCCCACAAGCATTGACGATCACTGGGGTACAGTTCCACAGACATTGACACTCACTGGGGTACATTTCCACGGGCACTGACTCTCACTGGGGTACAGTTTCATGGGCACTGACTCTCACTACGATACATTTCCATGGGCACTGACTGTCACTGGGGTACAGTACCATGGGCACTGACTCTCACTGGGGCAGAGCTCCACAGGCACTGACTCTCACTGGGGTACATTTCCATAGGCACTGACTCTCACTGGTGTACATTTCCATGGGCACTGACTCTCACTGGGGTACATTTCCACAGGCACTGACTCTCACTGGGGTACAGTTCCCACAGGCATTGACGATCACTGGGGTACAGTTGAATGGGCGCTAACTCTCACTGGGGTACAGTTCCCCTGACACTGACTCTCACTGGGGTACAGTTCCACAGACTTTGACTCTGACTGGGGTACAGTTCCACAGACATTGACTCTCACTGGGTTACAGTTCCACAGGCACTGACACTCACTGGGGTACAATTCCACGGGCACGGACTCTCATTGGGGCACAGTTCCACAGGCACTGACTCACACTGGGGTACAGTTCCACAGGCACTGACTAACTGGGGTACAGTTCCATGGGCACTGACTCTCACTGGGCTACAGTTTCATGGGCACTGACTCTCACTGGTGTACATTTCCATGAGCACTGACTCTCACTGGGGTACATTTCCACAGGCACTGACTCTCACTGGGGTACAGTTCCACAGACACTGACTCTCACTTGGGTACAGTTCCACAGATACTGACTCTCACTGGGGTGCAGTTCCACAGGCACTGACTCTCACTTGGGTACAGTTTCAGGTGCACAGACTCTCATAGGGGTACAGTTCCATGGGCATTGACTCTCACTGAGGTATAGTTCCACAGACACTGACTCTCACTGGTGTACAATTCCACGGGCACTGACTCTCACTGGGGTAAAGTTCCACAGGCACAGACTCTCATAGGGGTACAGTTCCACAGATACTGACTCTCACTGGGGTACAGTTCCATGGGCATTGACTCTCACTGGGGTACAGTTCCATGAGCATTGACTCTCACTGGGATACAGTTCCACAGGCACAGACTCTCATAGGGGTACAGTCCCATGGGCATTGACTCTCACTGGGATACAGTTCCACAGGCACAGACTCTCATAGGGGTACAGTTCCATGGGCATTGACTCTCACTGGGATAGAGTTCCACAGGCACTGACTCTCACTGGGGTACAGTTCCACAGGCACTGACTCTCACTGGGCTACAGTTCCACAGGCAATGACTCTCACTGGGGTACAGTTCTACAGACACTGACTCTCACTGGGGTACAGTTCCACAGGCACTGACTCTCACTGGGGTACAGTTCCACAGGCACTGACTCTCACTGGGGTACAGTTCCACAGGCACTGACTCTCACCGGGGCACAGTTCCTCAGGCACTGACTCTCACTGGGGCAGATTTCCACAGGCACTGACTCTCACTCGTGTACAGTTCCATGGGCACTGACTATCACTGCGTTCATTTACTTATGCACTGACTCTCACTGGTGTACTGTTCCATGGGCACTGCCTATCACTGTGGTACATTTCCACAGGCACTGACTCTCACTGCGGTGCTGTTCCATAGGCACTGACTCTCACTGTGGTACAGTTCCACAGGTGCTGACTATCACAGGGGTACAGTTCCATGGGCACGGACACTCACTGGGGTACAGTTCCACAGCCACTGACTCTCACTGGGATACAGTTCCACAGGCACTGACTCTCACTGGGGTACAGTTCCAGAGGCACTGACTCTCACTGGTGTACAGTTCCATGGGCACTGACACTCACTGGGGCAGAGCTCCACAGGCACTGACTCTCACTGGGGTACATTTCCATAGGCACTGACTCTCACTGGTGTACATTTCCATGGGCACTGACTCTCACTGGGGTACATTTCCACAGGCACTGACTCTCACTGGGGTACAGTTCCCACAGGCATTGACGATCACTGGGGTACAGTTGAATGGGCGCTAACTCTCACTGGGGTACAGTTCCCCTGACACTGACTCTCACTGGGGTACAGTTCCACAGACTTTGACTCTCACTGGGGTACAGTTCCACAGACATTGACTCTCACTGGGTTACAGTTCCACAGGCACTGACACTCACTGGGGTACAATTCCACGGGCACGGACTCTCATTGGGGCACAGTTCCACAGGCACTGACTCACACTGGGGTACAGTTCCACAGGCACTGACTAACTGGGGTACAGTTCCACGGGCACTGACTCTCACTGGGCTACAGTTTCATGGGCACTGACTCTCACTAGGGTACAGTTCCACAGCACTGACTCTCACGGGAGTACCGTTCCATGGGCACTGACTCTCACTAGGGTACAGTTCCATGGGCACTGACTCTCACCAGGGTACATTTCCACGGGCACTGACTGTCACTGTGGTACAGTACCATGGGCACTGACTCTCACCGGGGTACAGTTCCACAGGCACTGACTCTCACTGGGGTACAGTTCCATGGGCACTACCACTCACTGGGGAACCGTTCCACAGGCACTGACTCTCACTGGGGTACAGTTCCACAGGCACTGACTCTCACTGGGGTACCGTTCCATGGGCACTGACTCTCACTGGGGTACAGTTCCACAGGCACTGATTCTCACTGGGGTAAAGTTGCACAGGCACTGACTCCCACTGGGGTATAGTTCCACAGGCACTTACTGCCACTGGGGTGCAGTTCCTCAGCCACTGATTCTCACTGGGGTACAGTTCCACAGGCACTTACTGCCACTGGGGTACAGTTCCACAGCCACTGATTCTCACTGGGGTACAGTTCCACAAACACTGACTTTCACTGGTGTGCAGTTCCATGGGCACTGACACTCACAGGGGCAGAGCTCCACAGGCACTGACTCTCACTGGTGTACATTTCCATGGGCACTGACTCTCACTGGGGTACATTTCCACAGGCACTGACTCTCACTGGGGTACAGTTCCCACAAGCATTGACGATCACTGGGGTACAGTTCCACAGACATTGACTCTCACTGGGGTACATTTCCACGGGCACTGACTCTCACTGGGGTACAGTTTCATGGGCACTGACTCTCACTACGGTACATTTCCATGGGCACTGACTGTCACTGGGGTACAGTACCATGTGTTGTGTATGTAATATGTGTGCTACTTTGAACCTATGGACAGGACTGCACTACTTGTTGGGCGTAGTGATACGCAGTACCACCCCTGGCCATAGGGGTATAAATAGTACTGTGGGTACTGATCTCCCCTCAGTTCCCGCCTGTGGGCATGAAGTAAAGACCTATGTATAGTCCCTACCTCCAACCAGTAAAGACCTGTTTGAGTTATACGTTTAAGTCTTTGTGTTAATTGTTCAATACAATACACATACTTAACACTGGCGACGAGTCAGGTTCTTACCCTGCGGCAGTTGAAGAGAGGTTTCAAACATCACCACCCCACTAGAAGCGACAGGCTTTAGGACTCTGAAGCCTCCATCAGCGACTGAGCACTGGAGTGCAGCAAACATCCTGACAGCTTCCAGCGACTGACAGAAGTCTTTCTGCAGTTTCCTTGTTCAACCTAGGTGGTGGGGTAAGCCGTGCAGTGTTGGCTGCAAAGACAGGGCTGGGGAAGTTGGAGAAGATAAGGGCGATCGCAATCCCTGATAAGAGCCGCGGTGAAACGCGCGAGCGGGTGAGCCAGAGGCCGGGAGCCGCTTCAAGTGCAAGGCGCAGCGCGGGCCAGCGATCGGAACCAAAGATAAGGGCCGCACTCGGGGGCTGAAGGGAGACGGCGTCGGGGGACGGGTGAAGACCGCCAAGCGCGGGAAAACCGCCATTTTGTGGGCGGAGGACGACAGCAAGAGCGGGAAGCCGCCATCTTTGATAACAAGTAAACAAAATAAAATCTGAGAAATTGCAAATCTACAATGCCTAAACACGGGAATATTAGTACCTTTGATAGTGACCTCGAAGATTGGGCCATATATGTTGAAAGAGTAAAAAATTATTGTAAGGCCAATAAAATTCATGACCAAGATAAAGCTCTAACATTATTAAATTTAATGGGTGCGAAGACATACGGGCAATTGAAACACCTGTTATCACCAGATGAACCGGCGGATAAGACGTTCGATGAGATTGTTACTGTCCTGAAAGATCATCTAAACCCCACGCCGCTGATGCTAGCGGAACGATTTAAATTTTACGACAGAAGGCAGCTACAGCATGAAAGCAATGCTGATTATTTGCTGGAATTGCGTAAATTAGCGAAATATTGCCAGTTTGGAACGGGACTGACAGAGGCACTTCGAGACAAATTTGTGTGTGGTTTATTTAAACAGGATACACAAAAGCGACTGCTCGAGGAGAATGAGCTGACGCTTGAGAAGGCGGTCACTATGGCAGCAGCGCGCGAAGCCGCAGCGAGAGGCACGGCAGTAATGCAGCTACGGTCACCGGAGCTCAGTGCACACAAATTGGGTGTGAGTTCTGGCAAATGTTATCGTTGTGGAAAGACAACGCATGATCAGAACCAGTGCTGGTTTAAAAACCAAGAATGTAGAACTTGTGGTAGGCTTGGACATATAGCTAGAGTATGCAGGTCAGGGAAGAAGACCAGCAACAAGAAGTCACCGCAAGGAAAATACGCAAAGGTACACAAGGTGACCGAACAGGAGTCCGATTCAGACGCTAGCAGTAATGAACTGGCTAGCTTAAGCTGTAATGAACTGGCTAGCTTAAGAGTACTCAACGCTGGTAAGGGTGCAGACCTCCAGACAATTTGGGTCACTCTTCAGATAGAAGGAGTCCAAGTAAAACTGGAATTGGACACTGGATCGGCATTGACGGTCATAAATAAGAAAGATTACGGAAAGTTATTCCAACATATTCCCCTACAGGATACGGGGATTATATTGAAAACATACACGGGGCAAAGAGTGTACCCCATCGGGAAAATAGAGGTTGCAGTGGTCCACAAGGGCGAAGACAGTCAAATAATGGACTTATATGTGATATCTGAAGGAGGTTCTCCACTACTAGGACGGGAGTGGATTAGGAAAATGAATATGGACTGGCATTTCCTACAAACAATAACGAGTGAGAACTCGGTGAAGATAGTCGGCCCAGACTCTGGAACGGATGATGGTAAGCCCAACTCAGGTGCAAAAGACAAAGTTTCAGCACAGAATTCCACTGAGCAACAACAACATAGTTTAACTGTGGATTCTGAGTCTGGCAAGTCTACTGATGTGCCCACTTCTGAGGGACACCGGGCTCGAACTCAACTCCATTTCAAACTACAACAGCAATTAGAACAAATGCTTCGCCGTTGTGAGCAAGAGTTGAATGCAACGAAAGAGTTCTTTGATATAGAGTTGGAGAATCTGGAAAGACAACAGAAGCAGCTGATGGAGAAAATGGAGCAGGAGCACACAAAACGTCTGATGTCAGAGGAGTTAACGGTCAGCCAACTCCTGCATATGCTGAAGGACAGGACTCTGAAATGGGAAAAACTTGAACACGAACTTCAATATTCAAACGAAAGGGGTTCGGAGCTCTCAAAGGTTATTGGAAGAGCTGAGGTGGCAACACAGACTGAGATGACTGCAACAGAGCAGCCCTTGGATGCCAAAAGTACGCTGACTCACGTCAACGTAGAACAACAGACCGCTGAAACAGCTGCTCCGGTAGAGGGATTGAATAGTCCGATCAATCAATCTCCAAAAGAAGTTGAAGTAGTAAAATCTCAAATGAGGTCATTAGTAAACGACTTGCTGAAAGCCCAGAAAAAGCTGGATGAAGAGGTACGCATGAAGAAGTCTCTTCAGGAAAGATGTCTGGACTTGGAACAAAAGCTGGCTAACGCCCAGCTGGGTATGGAGGAAATAGAAGACCCTCTCGCTGGCCTAGATCAGGACGACACCGAATATTACTATGTCCTGTCCTGCCCAACTTGTAACTTCGACTCCCACCATACAGAAATCATGGAGGAGCACCGAAAGTCTACGGAACATCGGGAGAAGGTGGCTCTACTACGGAAAAAGGAGGGAGAGAAGGAGGAACTGCGCATGCAGCTGGCAGCTGACAGTGGAGCCCAGAGAGTCTCCAAGAAGCAGAAAAGGAAAAGTCGAAACAGAAGATGACCCATCTGAACCATTATTACCTCTACCAGATCACACACGTGGTCCCTCCGAACGGAGCCAATTCAGTTCGGAAGTTCAAACTGTTAAGTCCATGGAAGGACTATTGAATGAGTCACTCCAGCAACGTGAACCGACTCCACCACAGAGATTGAATCTGTGAACTGTTTTCCGCAGAGACTGAATCTGTGATCTGTTTTGACATGAAGTTATCTATGTATCTATGTTATTCTGTTATGTAAACCTGAAGTTATATATGTATATATGTTATTACGTTATGTTAAATGGGGAGATGACTGTAAAGCTAGGAAGGGAGGAATGTTGTGTATGTAATATGTGTGCTACTTTGAACCTATGGACAGGACTGCACTACTTGTTGGGCGTAGTGATACGCAGTACCACTCCTGGCCATAGGGGTATAAATAGTACTGTGGGTACTGATCTCCCCTCAGTTCCCGCCTGTGGGCATGAAGTAAAGACCTATGTATAGTCCCTACCTCCAACCAGTAAAGACCTGTTTGAGTTATACGTTTAAGTCTTTGTGTTAATTGTTCAATACAATACACATACTTAACACCATGGGCACTGACTCTCACTAGGGTACAGTTCCACAGGCACTGACTCTCACTGGGGTGCAGTTCCATGGGCACTACCACTCACCGGGGAACCGTTCCACAGGCACTGACTCTCACTGGGGTTCAGTTCCACAGGCACTGACTCTCACTCGGGTACAGTTCCACAGACACTGACTCTCACTGGGGTGCAGTTCCACAGGCACTGACTCTCACTTGGGTACAGTTCCATGTGCACAGACTCTCATACGGGTACAGTTCCATGGGCATTGACTCTCACTGGGGTATAGTTCCACAGACACTGACTCTCACTGGTGTACAATTCCACGGGCACTGACTCTCACTGGGGTAAAGTTCCACAGGCACAGACTCTCATAGTGGTACAGTTCCACAGATACTGACGCTCACTGGGGTACAGTTCCACAGGCACTGACTCTCACTGGGGTACAGTTCCACAGATACTGACGCTCACTGGTGTACAGTTCCATGGGCATTGACTCTCACTGGGGTACAGTTCCATGGGCATTGACTCTCACTGGGATGCAGTTCCACAGGCACAGACTCTCATAGGGGTACAGTTCCATGGGCATTGACTCTCACTGGGGTACAATTCCATGGGCGCTGACTCTCACTGGGGTACAGTTCCATGGGCATTGACTTTCACTGGGATACTGTTCCACAGGCACAGACTCTCATAGGGGTACAGTTCCATGGGCATTGACTCTCACTGGGATAGAGTTCCACAGGCACTGACTCTCACTGGGGTACAGTTCCACAGGCACTGACTCTCACTGGTGTACAGTTCCATTGGCACTGACACTCACTGGGGCAGAGCTGCACAGGCACTGACTCTCACTGGGGTACATTTCCACAGGCGCTGACTCTCACTGGTGTACATTTCCATAGGCACTGACTCTCACTGGTTTACATTTCCATGAGCACTGACTCTCACTGGGGTACATTTCCACAGGCACTGACTCTCACTGGGGTACAGTTCCATGGGCATTGACTCTCACTGGGGTACAGTTCCATGGGCACTGACTCTCACTGGGGTACAGTTCCACAGGCACTGACTCTCACTGGGGTACAGTTCCCACAAGCATTGACGATCACTGGGGTACAGTTCCACAGACATTGACTCTCACTGGGGTACATTTCCACGGGCACTGACTCTCACTGGGGTACAGTTTCATGGGCACTGACTCTCACTACGGTACATTTCCATGGGCACTGACTCTCACTGGGGTACAGTTCCACAGGCACTGACTCTCACTGGGGTACAGTTCCATGGGCACTGACTCTCACTGGGGTACAGTTCCACAGGCACTGATTCTCACTGGGGTAAAGTTCCACAGGCACTGACTCTCACTGGGGTATAGTTCCACAGGTACTTACTGCCACTGGGGTACAGTTCCTCAGCCACTGATTCTCACTGGGGTACAGTTCCACAGGCACTTACTGCCACTGGGGTACAGTTCCTCAGCCACTGATTCTCACTGGTGTACAGTTCCACAAACACTGACTCTCACTGGGGTACCGTTCCACAAATACTGACTCACACTTGGGTACAGTTCCACAGACACTAACTCTCACTGGGGTACTGTTCCACAGACACTGACTCTCACTGGGGTACAGTTCCACAGACACTGACTCTCACTTGGGTACAGTTCCACAGATACTGACTCTCACTGGGGTGCAGTTCCACAGGCACTGACTCTCACTTGGGTACAGTTCCATGTGCACAGACTCTCATACGGGTACAGTTCCATGGGCATTGACTCTCACTGGGGTATAGTTCCACAGACACTGACTCTCACTGGTGTACAATTCCACGGGCACTGACTCTCACTGGGGTAAAGTTCCACAGGCACAGACTCTCATAGTGGTACAGTTCCACAGATACTGACGCTCACTGGTGTACAGTTCCTCAGGCACTGACTCTCACTGGGGCAGATTTCCACAGGCACTGACTCTCATTCGTGTACAGTTACATGGGCACTGACTATCACTGGGGTACATTTCCTTCAGCACTGACTCTCACTGGTGTACTGTTCCATGGGCACTGACTATCACTGTGGTACATTTCCACAGGCACTGACTCTTACTGGGGTACAGTTCCACAGGCACTGACAATCACTGGGGTACAGTTCCACAGCCACTGACTCTTGCTGGGGTACATTTCCATGGGCACTACCTCTCACTGGGGTACAGTTCCACGGGCACTGACTCTCACTGGGGTACAGTTCCACGGACGCTGACTCTCACTGGGGTACAGTTCCATGGGCACTGACACTCACTGGGGCAGAGCTCCACAGGCACTGACTCTCACTGGTGTACAGTTCCATGGGCACTGACTCTCACTGGGGTACATTTCCACAGGCACTGACTCTCACTGGGGTACAGTTCCCACAAGCATTGACGATCACTGGGGTACAGTTCAACAGACTTTGACTCTCACTGGAGTACAGTTCCACAGACATTGACTCTCACTGGGGTACAGTTCCACGGGCACTGACACTCACTGGGGTACAGTTTCATGGGCACTGACTCTCACTAGGGTACAGTTCCACAGCACTGACTCTCACTGGAGTACAGTTCCATGGGCACTGACTCTCACTAGGGTACAGTTCCATGGGCACTGACTCTCACCAGGGTATATTTCCACGGGCACTGACTGTCACTGGGGTACAGTACCATGGGCACTGACTCTCACCGGGGTACAGTTCCACAGGCACTGACTCTCACTGGGGTACAGGTCCATGGGCACTACCACTCACTGGGGAACCGTTCCACAGGCACTGACTCTCACTGGGGTACAGTTGCACAGGCACTGACTCTCACTGGGGTACAGTTCCATGGGCACTGACTCTCACTGGGGTACAGTTCCACAGGCACTGATTCTCACTGGGGTAAAGTTCCACAGGCACTGACTCTCACTGGGGTATAGTTCCACAGGTACTTACTGCCACTGGGGTACAGTTCCTCAGCCACTGATTCTCACTGGGGTACAGTTCCACAGGCACTTACTGCCACTGGGGTACAGTTCCTCAGCCACTGATTCTCACTGGTGTACAGTTCCACAAACAGTGACTCTCACTGGGGTACCGCTCCACAGGCACTGACTCTCACTGGGGCAGCACGGTGGCATAATGGTTAGCACTGTTGCCTCACAGCGCCAGGGACCCGGGTTCGAATCCGGCCTTGGATGACTGTCTGTGTGGAGTTTGCACATTCTCCCCGTGTTTGCGTGGGTTTCCTCCGGGTGCTCCGGTTTCCTCCCACAGTCCAAAGATGTGCGGGTTAGGTTGATTGGCTATGATAAATTGACCCTTAGTGTTAGGGGGATTAAATACATGGGGTTACGGGGATAGGGTGGGATATGTGTTGGTGTAGGGGTTACGGGGATTGGGTGGGATATGTGTCGGTGCAGGCTCGATGGGCCGAAATGACCTCAATCTGCACTGTGGGGTTTCTGGTTTCTGGTTCCACAAATACTGACTCACACTTGGGTACTGTTCCACAGACACTGACTCTCACTCGGGTACAGTTCCACAGACACTGACTCTCACTGGGGTGCAGTTCCACAGGCACTGACTCTCACTTGGGTACAGTTCCATGTGCACAGACTCTCATACGGGTACAGTTCCATGGGCATTGACTCTCACTGGGGTATAGTTCCACAGACACTGACTCTCACTGGTGTACAATTCCACGGGCACTGACTCTCACTGGGGTAAAGTTCCACAGGCACAGACTCTCATAGTGGTACAGTTCCACAGATACTGACGCTCACTAGGGTACAGTTCCACAGGCACTGACTCTCACTGGGGTACAGTTCCACAGATACTGACGCTCACTGGTGTACAGTTCCATGGGCATTGACTTTCACTGGGGTACAGTTCCATGGGCATTGACTCTCACTGGGATGCAGTTCCACAGGCACAGACTCTCATAGGGGTACAGTTCCATGGGCATTGACTCTCACTGGGGTACAATTCCATGGGCGCTGACTCTCACTGGGGTACAGTTCCATGGGCATTGACTCTCACTGGGATACTGTTCCACAGGCACAGACTCTCATAGGGGTACAGTTCCATGGGCATTGACTCTCACTGGGATAGAGTTCCACAGGCACTGACTCTCACTGGGGTACAGTTCCACAGGCACTGACTCTCACTGGTGTACAGTTCCATGGGCACTGACACTCACTGGGGCAGAGCTCCACAGGCACTGACTCTCACTGGGGTACATTTCCATAGGCACTGACTCTCACTGGTGTACATTTCCATAGGCACTGACTCTCACTGGTGTACATTTCCATGAGCACTGACTCTCACTGGGGTACATTTCCACAGGCACTGACTCTCACTGGGGTACAGTTCCCACAGGCATTGACGCTCACTGGGGTACAGTTCCATGGGCATTGACTCTCACTGGGGTACAGTTCCATGGGCACTGACTCTCACTGGGGTACATCTCCACAGGCACTGACTCTCACTGGGGTACAGTTCCCACAAGCATTGACGATCACTGGGGTACAGTTCCACAGACATTGACTCTCACTGGGGTACATTTCCACGGGCACTGACTCTCACTGGGGTACAGTTTCATGGGCACTGACTCTCACCGGGGTACAGTTCCACAGGCACTGGCTCTCACTGGGGTGCAGTTCCATGGGCACTACCACTCACTGGGGAACCGTTCCACAGGCACTGACTCTCACTGGGGTACAGTTCCACAGGCACTGACTCTCACTGGGGTACAGTTCCATGGGCACTGACTCTCACTGGGATACAGTTCCACAGGCACTGATTCTCACTGGGGTAAAGTTCCACAGGCACTGACTCTCACTGGGGTATATTTCCACAGGTACTTACTGCCACTGGGGTACAGTTCCTCAGCTACTGATTCTCACTGGGGTACAGTTCCACAGGCACTTACTGCCACTGGGGTACAGTTCCTCAGCCACTGATTCTCACTGGTGTACAGTTCCACAAACACTGACTCTCACTGGGGTACCGTTCCACAAATACTGACTCACACTTGGGTACAGTTCCACAGGCACTACCTCTCACTGGGGTACAGTTCCACGGGCACTGACTCTCACTGGGGTACAGTTCCACGGATGCTGACTCTCACTGGGATACAGTTCCATGGGCACTGACACTCACTGGGGCAGAGCTCCACAGGCACTGACTCTCACTGGTGTACAGTTCCATGGGCACTGACTCTCACTGGGGTACATTTCCACAGGCACTGACTCTCACTGGGGTACAGTTCCCACAAGCATTGACGATCACTGGGGTACAGTTCAACAGACTTTGACTCTCACTGGAGTACAGTTCCACAGACATTGACTCTCACTGGGGTACAGTTCCACGGGCACTGACGCTCACTGGGGTACAGTTTCATGGGCACTGACTCTCACTAGGGTACAGTTCCACAGCACTGACTCTCACTGGAGTACAGTTCCATGGGCACTGACTCTCACTAGGGTACAGTTCCATGGGCACTGACTCTCACCAGGGTATATTTCCACGGGCACTGACTGTCACTGGGGTACAGTACCATGGGCACTGACTCTCACCGGGGTACAGTTCCACAGGCACTGACTCTCACTGGGGTACAGGTCCATGGGCACTGCCACTCACTGGGGAACCGTTCCACAGGCACTGACTCTCACTGGGGTACAGTTGCACAGGCACTGACTCTCACTGGGGTACAGTTCCATGGGCACTGACTCTCACTGGGGTACAGTTCCACAGGCACTGATTCTCACTGGAGTAAAGTTCCACAGGCACTGACTCTCACTGGGGTATAGTTCCACAGGTACTTACTGCCACTGGGGTACAGTTCCTCAGCCACTGATTCTCACTGGGGTACAGTTCCACAGGCACTTACTGCCACTGGGGTACAGTTCCTCAGCCACTGATTCTCACTGGTGTACAGTTCCACAAACAGTGACTCTCACTGGGGTACCGTTCCACAGGCACTGACTCTCACTGGGGCAGCACGGTGGCATAATGGTTAGCACTGTTGCCTCACAGCGCCAGGGACCTGGGTTCGAATCCGGCCTCGGATGACTGTCTGTGTGGAGTTTGCACATTCTCCCCGTGTTTGCGTGGGTTTCCTCCGGGTGCTCCGGTTTCCTCCCACAGTCCAAAGATGTGCGGGTTAGGTTGATTGGCTATGATAAATTGACCCTTAGTGTTAGGGGGATTAAATACATGGGGTTACGGGGATAGGGTGTGATATGTGTTGGTGTAGGGGTTACGGGGATCGGGTGGGATATGTGTCGGTGCAGGCTCGATGGGCCGAAATGACCTCTATCTGCACTGTGGGGTTTCTGGTTTCTGGTTCCACAAATACTGACTCACACTTGGGTACAGTTCCACAGACACTGACTCTCACTGGGGTACTGTTCCACAGACACTGACTCTCACTCGGGTACAGTTCCACAGACACTGACTCTCACTGGGGTGCAGTTCCACAGGCACTGACTCTCACTTGCGTACAGTTCCAGGTGCACAGACTCTCATACGGGTACAGTTCCATGGGCATTGACTCTCACTGGGGTATAGTTCCACAGACACTGACTCTCACTGGTGTACAATTCCACGGGCACTGACTCTCACTGGGGTAAAGTTCCACAGGCACAGACTCTCATAGTGGTACAGTTCCACAGATACTGACGCTCACTGGGGTACAGTTCCACAGGCACTGACTCTCACTGGGGTACAGTTCCACAGATACTGACGCTCACTGGTGTACAGTTCCATGGGCATTGACTCTCACTGGGATGCAGTTCCACAGGCACAGACTCTCATAGGGGTACAGTTCCATGGGCATTGACTCTCACTGGGGTACAATTCCATGGGCGCTGACTCTCACTGGGGTACAGTTCCATGGGCATTGACTCTCACTGGGATACTGTTCCACAGGCACAGACTCTCATAGGGGTACAGTTCCATGGGCATTGACTCTCACTGGGATCGAGTTCCACAGGCACTGACTCTCACTGGGGTACAGTTCCACAGGCACTGACTCTCACTGGTGTACAGTTCCATGGGCACTGACACTCACTGGGGCAGAGCTCCACAGGCATTGACTCTCACTGGGGTACATTTCCATAGGCACTGACTCTCACTGGTGTACATTTCCATAGGCACTGACTCTCACTGGTGTACATTTCCATGAGCACTGACTCTCACTGGGGTACATTTCCACAGGCACTGACTCTCACTGGGGTACAGTTCCCACAGGCATTGACGCTCACTGGGGTACAGTTCCATGGGCATTGACTCTCACTGGGGTACAGTTCCATGGGCACTGACTCTCACTGGGGTACATTTCCACAGGCACTGACTCTCACTGGGGTACAGTTCCCACAAGCATTGACGATCACTGGGGTACAGTTCCACAGACATTGACTCTCACTGGGGTACATTTCCACGGGCACTGACTCTCACTGGGGTACAGTTTCATGGGCACTGACTCTCACCGGGGTACAGTTCCACAGGCACTGGCTCTCACTGGGGTGCAGTTCCATGGGCACTACCACTCACTGGGGAACCGTTCCACAGGCACTGACTCTCACTGGGGTACAGTTCCACAGGCACTGACTCTCACTGGGGTACAGTTCCATGGGCACTGACTCTCACTGGGGTACAGTTCCACAGGCACTGATTCTCACTGGGGTAAAGTTCCACAGGCACTGACTCTCACTGGGTATAGTTCCACAGGTACTTACTGCCACTGGGGTACAGTTCCTCAGCTACTGATTCTCACTGGGGTACAGTTCCACAGGCACTTACTGCCACTGGGGTACAGTTCCTCAGCCACTGATTCTCACTGGTGTACAGTTCCACAAACACTGACTCTCACTGGGGTACCGTTCCACAAATACTGACTCACACTTGGGTACAGTTCCACAGACACTAACTCTCACTGGGGTACTGTTCCACAGACACTGACTCTCACTGGGGTACAGTTCCACAGACACTGACTCTCACTTGGGTACAGTTCCACAGATACTGACTCTCACTGGGGTGCAGTTCCACAGGCACTGACTCTCACTTGGGTACAGTTCCATGTGCACAGACTCTCATACGGGTACAGTTCCATGGGCATTGACTCTCACTGGGGTATAGTTCCACAGACACTGACTCTCACTGGTGTACAATTCCACGGGCACTGACTCTCACTGGGGTAAAGTTCCACAGGCACAGACTCTCATTCGTGTACAGTTACATGGGCACTGACTATCACTGGGGTACATTTCCTTCAGCACTGACTCTCACTGGTGTACTGTTCCATGGGCACTGACTATCACTGTGGTACATTTCCACAGGCACTGACTCTTACTGGGGTACAGTTCCACAGGCACTGACAATCACTGGGGTACAGTTCCACAGCCACTGACTCTTGCTGGGGTACATTTCCATGGGCACTACCTCTCACTGGGGTACAGTTCCACGGGCACTGACTCTCACTGGGGTACAGTTCCACGGACGCTGACTCTCACTGGGGTACAGTTCCATGGGCACTGACACTCACTGGGGCAGAGCTCCACAGGCACTGACTCTCACTGGTGTACAGTTCCATGGGCACTGACTCTCACTGGGGTACATTTCCATAGGCACTGACTCTCACTGGGGTACAGTTCCCACAAGCTTTGACGATCACTGGGGTACAGTTCAACAGACTTTGACTCTCACTGGAGTACAGTTCCACAGACATTGACTCTCACTGGGGTACAGTTCCACGGGCACTGACACTAACTGGGGTACAGTTTCATGGGCACTGACTCTCACTAGGGTACAGTTCCACAGCACTGACTCTCACTGGAGTACAGTTCCATGGGCACTGACTCTCACTAGGGTACAGTTCCATGGGCACTGACTCTCACCAGGGTATATTTCCACGGGCACTGACTGTCACTGGGGTACAGTACCATGGGCACTGACTCTCACCGGGGTACAGTTCCACAGGCACTGACTCTCACTGGGGTACAGGTCCATGGGCACTACCACTCACTGGGGAACCGTTCCACAGGCACTGACTCTCACTGGGGTACAGTTGCACAGGCACTGACTCTCACTGGGGTACAGTTCCATGGGCACTGACTCTCACTGGGGTACAGTTGCACAGGCACTGACTCTCACTGGGGTACAGTTCCATGGGCACTGACTCTCACTGGGGTACAGTTCCACAGGCACTGATTCTCACTGGAGTAAAGTTCCACAGGCACTGACTCTCACTGGGGTATAGTTCCACAGGTACTTACTGCCACTGGGGTACAGTTCCTCAGCCACTGATTCTCACTGGTGTACAGTTCCACAAACAGTGACTCTCACTGGGGTACCGTTCCACAGGCACTGACTCTCACTGGGGCAGCACGGTGGCATAATGGTTAGCACTGTTGCCTCACAGCGCCAGGGACCCGGGTTCGAATCCGGCCTCGGATGACTGTCTGTGTGGAGTTTGCACATTCTCCCCGTGTTTGCGTGGGTTTCCTCCGGGTGCTCCGGTTTCCTCCCACAGTCCAAAGATGTGCGGGTTAGGTTGATTGGCTATGATAAATTGACCCTTAGTGTTAGGGGGATTAAATACATGGGGTTACGGGGATAGGGTGGGATATGTGTTGGTGTAGGGGTTACGGGGATCGGGTGGGATATGTGTCGGTGCAGGCTCGATGGGCCGAAATGGCCTCTATCTGCACTGTGGGGTTTCTGGTTTCTGGTTCCACAAATACTGACTCACACTTGGGTACAGTTCCACAGACACTGGCTCTCACTGGGGTACTGTTCCACAGACACTGACTCTCACTCGGGTACAGTTCCACAGACACTGACTCTCACTGGGGTGCAGTTCCACAGGCACTGACTCTCACTTGGGTACAGTTCCATGTGCACAGACTCTCATACGGGTACTGTTCCATGGGCATTGACTCTCACTGGGGTATAGTTCCACAGACACTGACTCTCACTGGTGTACAATTCCACGGGCACTGACTCTCACTGGGGTAAAGTTCCACAGGCACAGACTCTCATAGTGGTACAGTTCCACAGATACTGACGCTCACTGGGGTACAGTTCCACAGGCACTGACTCTCACTGGGGTACAGTTCCACAGATACTGACGCTCACTGGTGTACAGTTCCATGGGCATTGACTCTCACTGGGGTACAGTTCCATGGGCATTGACTCTCACTGGGATGCAGTTGCACAGGCACAGACTCTCATAGAGGTACAGTTCCATGGGCATTGACTCTCACTGGGGTACAATTCCATGGGCGCTGACTCTCACTGGGGTACAGTTCCATAGGCATTGACTCTCACTGGGATACTGTTCCACAGGCACAGACTCTCATAGGGGTACAGTTCCATGGGCATTGACTCTCACTGGGATAGAGTTCCACAGGCACTGACTCTCACTGGGGTACAGTTCCACAGGCACTGACTCTCACTGGTGTACAGTTCCATGGGCACTGACACTCACTGGGGCAGAGCTCCACAGGCACTGACTCTCACTGGGGTACATTTCCATAGGCACTGACTCTCACTGGTGTACATTTCCATAGGCACTGACTCTCACTGGTGTACATTTCCATGAGCACTGACTCTCACTGGGGTACATTTCCACAGGCACTGACTCTCACTGGGGTACAGTTCCCACAGGCATTGACGCTCACTGGGGTACAGTTCCATGGGCATTGACTCTCACTGGGGTACAGTTCCATGGGCATTGACTCACACTGGGATACAGTTCCACAGGCACAGACTCTCATCGGGGTACAGTTCCATGGGCAGTGACTCTCACTGGGGTACAATTCCATGGGTGCTGACTCTCACTGGGGTACAGTTCCATGGGCATTGACTCTCACTGGGGTACAGTTCCACAGGCACAGACTCTCATAGGGGTACAGTTCCATGGGCATTGACTCTCACTGGGGTACAGTTCCATGGGCATTGGCTCTCACTGCGGTACAGTTCCATGGGCATTGACTCTCACTGGGGTACAGTTCCATGGGCACAGGCCACCCTCAGGTACCTCACCCAAAAAAGCATTCTTCAACATGTGGACCCAGGCTCTGCAGTAATGTTGAGGGCCAGAGAGAAATCTGAATCTGGCTTTCACCCTGCATCAACAAATGCTGGCAATTATTGATTGAGATCTCCATGCCTTTGATGATGGATGTCATTGAGGCTGAGTGAATGGATTTTACAGTTGATTACCAGGAATTCCTGAATGAAATAGATTTGATATACTTATATATATATATATATATATAAAAAAAACTTGCCTTTATATTTTCACTATGAGTTGAGTTTGTGCTCAATGCGCAGAGCTAGTAACCAGCCTATTGTGGTAAACCAGAGGTTTAGGCAGTCTGACTGGAGACCTTTGTGCTGTCTGCTGGGCGTGCAGTGTCTCAGCGGTTGATTCATTTAGAAAGTTTCTGCTGTTGTGTTTGTGCTGATGGCTGAGAGATACATGCCATACCCAAACGGTTCCCTTCCACTCTCCGCGGAAGTTGAGGTGCAGTGGCGACTGATTGACACTTAGTCATATCAAGCCTGGCTGTGGAGCAGGTGGATGTGCGATACTAAGCGATGTTAACCCTTGAAGTCCTGGAGATGAAAAAATAAAACTCTGAATACTGGAAGGCATAAAGTGCTAGAATTGCACAGAGCAGCAGATTCTTTGTAGGCAAAACGGCCAGAGGTGAGATGAGAAGAATTTATTTTACGCAGCGAGTTGTTATGATCTGGAATGCACTGCCTGAAAAGGTGGTGGAAGCAGATTCAATAATAACTTTCAAAAGGGAATTGGATAAATACTTGAAGAGGAAAAGTTTGCAGGGCTATGGGGAAAGAGCAGGGGAGTGCGACTAATTGGATAATTCTTTCAAAGAGCCGGCACAGGTACGATGGGCCAAATGGCCTCCTTCTGTGCTGTATCATTCTATGATTCTTCTATGATTAGCATTAGCGAAGTGTATTGGCCATTCCTTCATCGTCGCTGGGTCAAAATCCTTGAACATCCTACCTAACAGCACTGTGGGAGCACCTTCACCACATGGACTGCAGAGTTTCAAGAAGAAGGCCCACCACCACCTTCTCAAGGGCAACTAGGGATGGGTAATAAATGCCAGCCCTTGCCAGTGACGCCCACATCCCGAAAATAAATAATTAAAGACAACTGGTATCTGAAGTTTGTAAAGTAAGTGTCCCACAGTATGCTCAAGAGGAAGATGAAATCACAAGAGGTGGTTGGACGAAGGAGGCCATAACATCCAATTAATCTTATCCTTCAAGGAGAGCTCCCTGCTCTTCAAATAATGAGCCAGAATTTGCTGTCAAAGTAATGGTGAGGCTAATGGCGCTTGCTGTTATTTATGCACAAATGCTACAGTAACAGGCGAGAGGCAGATGTGTGGTTAAATGTGGAAATCCAAAAGTTGCTGGTTGAGATGTGCCGCTCCACCATTAGCTTCGTGAGAACGGCATCTTTGCCTCACCATAGAAATGTATTAAAGCCGTGAAGTGTGGTGTCTCATTCCTTCAGGTTTTAACTGTTGTTGGTAATTAAAAAAAATTTTAAATTTAAATGTAAAACATTTTTTTTTTACTTTTCCTTTCTGTCTCTTTTTTTCTCTCTCTTAATCCAATCTTTCTTTCCCTCTCTTTATTTCTCTTTCTGTACCTGGTTTGACATGGAATTCACCCTCTCTAATTTACACTGCCTTCTCAGTCCTTGTGCTGTTAATTTCACAATCCTTCAATCTGATTGATTGCTTGCCCTGTTCACTCAGGTCCCAGATGCCCGGTTTCCCTCACGACGACATTACCCGCTTGCACTTTCAGCAACTTTCCATGCAAAAATTAAAAAACCTAAACATGCAAGGGCAAGTCTTACAAACGGCAGACGCTTGTGCCTCCCATTAGCGCCTTAAGAGGGCGCTAATGGGGCGCAAGCCAACTGGCGCCCAGGCGCGGCACTGTCCACGCCTCCCGCTAAATTCTGCGGGACGTTAGTGGTGGTGCTAACCGTTAGCGCTGCGCCGCTACCGATGACATCATCGGTGTGCGCAGCGCCCCGCTGACGCCCCGGCCGTGATATTTGGCAGCGCCCCCTGATTTACTGCCAGACGCTATGTCCGACCGGTTCAGGGGGGCCTACCTGCGGCCGGGGAGGCGCAAATTAAAGGAGAGGTGCGGGGCGGCCATTTTTGTTGTTGGCCGCCTGCCAGCACATGCCTGCGCTCCCGTTGCCAGCCTCCTGAACCCCCGCCCCCCCCGCGGAGTGCCGGCTGCGTTCCAAGAGCCCGGCACTTCTCTTCGGTGCCGGGCTCTTTTGCCTGCACTCCCGATCCTCGGGGGCCCAGCTGGGCCCCAGATCGCGCTGCACAAGGCCCCTCCCCTTTAAGAAGGGGAGGAAGGCCTGCAATACCGCAGCGCGACGTGCTGCAGCATGTGGCGCTGCGGCACGTTGTGCCACGATATTCAGTCGCAGCGCCCCAAGAGGGATGCGGGGCGCCTCCAGTAGCGCCGCGCTTCCCTTTGGGACGCTACCACTCAATTTCTGGCGGGCGGCCGCAAATGCTTCCGGGGCACTACTTTTAGCGCCCTGGCGAGGCTGGCGCCCCAAACGGGGCTATACTCAATTTCTCTCCCCTCCTCTGAAGAACGGCACCTTCAACAATGCAGCACTCCCTCAGTACCGAACCGGAATGTCGGCCTGGGTTAAGTGCTTAAGTCCTGATGCATTTGGTTGGATCAGATTCTGGTTAAAAGCCATATCTCGCCTGATTTTCCAGTGTGGTGTCTGACTCTCCCCTATGCTTTGCTCTGAGATGTCCCTTTGGCCGAGGAGGACGCTACAGAACCAAAAATCCGATCTTCGCTCATCCCCACCAGGATCAGCGCACAAAAGAACCTAGCTCGCTGATAACGCGCGCGCAACTCATCCACACACGTTTCTTGTGCCCCAGGTGCATTGCCTGTGTTTTTTTTCTCAGAATGTGGGCGTCGCTGGCAAGGCTGGCACTTGTTGCCCATCCCTGGTTGCCCTTCAGAAGGTGGTGGTGGGGCTTCTTCTTGAACCACTACAGTCCGTGCGGTGAAGGTTATTCCTTGTGGCGGTTTGATACAACTGAGAGGCTCACCAGGCCAATTCAGAAAGGCAGTTAAGACTAAAGCACGTTGGTGTGGGCCCTGGAGTCACAGATAGACCCAGACCGGGTAAGCATGGTCATTATTTAACAAATATTTAATTATTTTCAGATTTAAAAAGAACTGAATTCCAATTCCCTGTAGCAGTGGCCATGGCGAGCACTGTGGCCCTACATTGACACATCTGCTCTTTAACCTAGAAATGTGTTGCCTTGTGGCAAGCTCATTCCTACACTTAACGCACCCTCGTAACCGAGTAAGAACTCAAAGGGCCTGTTATTTAAGATAAACGGGTTTTCGAAAGTAAACACACACAACATCCTTTTTTCAGTTGATATCTGATTTCACCCCCCCCCCCCACCCACTTTTATCTTTTCTCATTAAAGTAAAGCAGGGCTGATAACTAAAGTGCCAGAGAATCCCCCCACACTTTATAAAAACCTAAAGAGAGACCTATGCAAATCTTTGATTCCACTTGTTGATAAAAGCACACGGGGCAGTTTAAAGCTTACAACGCCACTCCACCCAACACTTCAAACGTTTAACAAACATCATTTATTACTCACTACACTACCAACTAGTTAGTCCTGACACCATTTCATTGGAAAGGCACCAATACTTAAGCCCACAAACAAACTTACATTTCAAAAGTGCCTTTCACGTTTTTGGAAAGTCCCAAAGTGTTTTACAGCCAATGAAGTACTTTTTTGAAGTGTCGTCACTGTTGTAATGTAGGAAACGCGGCAGCCAATTTGCGCACAGCAAGCTCCCACAAACGGCAATGTGATCATGACCAGATAATCTGTTTTTAGTGATGTTGGTTGAGGGATAAATATTGGGCCCCAGGACACCGGAGAGAACTCCCCCTGCTCTTCTTCGAATAGTGTCGTGGGATCTTTTCCGCCCACCTGAGTGAGCAGATGGAGGCCTCGGTTTAACATCTCATCCAAATGACGGCACCTCCGAAAGTGCAGCACTTCCTCAGTACTGGCACTGAGTGTCAGCCTTGATTACTTGCCCATATTCCGGTGGGGAATTTGATGCCAAAACCTTCTGACTCAGAGAAAAGAAGAATATTACCAACTAAGCCTAGCTGCCACGTTAATGCCGTGAGATATTAATGTATTGTATGAAATTACTTTACCAGTTAAAAAAAAGTTAACACCTCTGTTAACAACATAATTTGGTGTGATTGCGTTAAACCTTCCAACGCTGATATTGCAGCCTGTTATTTCCAGGCTTTCTAATTAAACCAGTGGTGCTTTGTCTCTCAGTCTGTTTCTAAAGTGGCTCTAATTAATTTTATTTTTTGTTGGTTTCTCCCCTGCTCTCCTGAAGGCACTCACTCTGACCGGGGTCTAGTTCCACAGGCCGAGCCCATGGTGCCGAGCCCAAGTGGCCATTCTACGTGGGTGAGCCTAGGCACTGAGCGTCAGCAGGCTTTATGGTTGTGGGGCCACAACAGCCTATCCTAATCTCATCCTCACCTGACGCCAACATGCTATGTCCCTCAGGGTAGCGTTCAGGAGTGGTTTATCCCCTCCTGATCCCAGAGGCTCATTGTACAGTTCTCCGATCAGCTCACTCAGCAAGAACTGAGGAATGATCAGGATTAAGTGGCAATTCAGGTGAACGTGAGACAAAAATCGCACAACAACAACTGGCATTTATTTAGCGTCTTTAACAAAGTAAAATGTCCCAAGGCGCTTCACAGGAGCGTTATCAGACAAAATTTGACACCGACCCACTTGAGGAGATTTTAGGACGGGCGACCAAAAGCTTGGTCAAAGAGGTCGGTTTTATGGAACGTCTTAAAAAAGAAGAGAGAGGCGGAGAGGTTTAGGGAGGGAATTCCAGAGCTTAGGGCCCAGGCAGCTGAAGGCATGGCTGCCAATGGTGGAGCGATTAAAATTGGGAATGCGCAAGAGGCCAGAATTGAAGGAATGCAGAGATCTCGGGGGGTTGTAGGGCTGGAGGAGGTTACAGAGATAGGGAGGGGTGAGGACATGGACACACGGATGAGAATTTTAAAATCGAGGAGTTGCCGGACTGGGAGCCAATGTAGGTCAGCGAGCACAGGGGGTGCTGGGTGAACAGGAGTTGGTGTGAGTTAGGATACAGGCAGCAGAGTTTTGAATGAGCTCAAGTTTATGCAGGGCGGATAATAAAGGTTCATTATTTGATGTGCAGGCTGTGTAAATGGTCAATGTTATTTTATTTGCAGTCATTATTTGAATCTCTGTCATGCTGGATGCAAACTCAAGTCATTGAGGTAGAAGAAGACTGTTTGAAACCACGGCACTATCCAGTCCCACATCACAAGAACAGGACGTTTACACTCTCTTTGAGGTAGAGTGAAACCCAGGTCTTAGAAGTGAAAGGGGAGCATGCAATAGTTTAACACTACAATCCCACATCGGACAGTATGAGCATTTATACTCTGGGCTGGAATATGATGAAGAGACGTTAAGTGTCAGCCTTGGCTCAGTGGGTCGCACTCTCACCTCTCATGGGTTTAAGCCCCACTCCAGAGACTTGAGCACAAAATACAGGCTGACATTTCAGTGCAGTACTGAGGGAATGCCACACTGTCGGAGGGGCAGTACTGAGGGAGCACAGCACTGTCACAGGGGTAGTAGTGAGGGAGCGCAGTACTGTCGGAGGGGCAGTACTGAGGGAGCGCAGTACTGTCACAGGGGCATTCGTGAGGGAGCGCAGTACTGTCAGGGGGCAATACTGAGGGAGCGCTGCACTGTTCAAGGGGCAGTACTGAGGGAGTGCTGCACTGTTGGAAGGGCAGTACTGAGGGAGCACTGTATTGTCGGAGGGGCAATACTGAGGGAGCGCTGTATTGTTGGAGGGGCAGTACTGAGGGAGCGCTTTGTTGTTGGTGGGGCAGTACTGAGGGAGCGCTGTACTGTTGGAGGGGCTGTACTGAGGGAGTGCTGCACTGTCTGAGGGGCAGTACTGAGGGAGCGCTGTATTGTTGGTGAGGCAGTACTGAGGGAGCGCTGTACTGTTGGAGGGGCTGTACTGAGGGAGCGCTGCACTGTCAGAGGGGCTGTACTGAGTGAGCGCTGTATTGTTGGAGGGGCAGTACTGAGGGAGCGCTGTATTGTTGGAGGGGCAGTACTGAGTGAGCGCTGTATTGTTGGAGGGGCAGTACTGAGGGAGCGCTGCATTTTTGGAGGGGCAATACTGAGGGAGCGCTGTATTGTTGGAGGAGCAGTACTGAGGGAGTGCTGCATTTTTGGAGGGGCAGTACTGAGGGAGCGCTGTATTGTTGGAGGGGCAGTACTGAGGGAGCGCTATATTGTTGGAGGGGCAGTACTGAGGGAGCGCTGTATTGTTAGAGAGGCAGTACTGAGGGAGCGCTGTATTGTTGGAGGGGCAGTACTGAGGGAGCGCTGTATTGTTGGAGGGGCAGTACTGAGGGAGCGCTGTATTGTTGGAGGGGCAGTACTGAGGGAGCGCTGTATTGTTGGAGGGGCTGTACTGAGGGAGCACTGTATTGTTGGAGGGGCAGTACTGAGGGAGCGCAGTATTGTTGGAGGGGCAGTACTGAGGGAGCGCTGTATTGTTGGAGGGGCAGTACTGAGGGAGCGCTGTATTGTTGGAGGGGCAGTACTGAGGGGGCACTGTATTGTTGGAGGGGCAGTACTGAGGGAGCGCTGCATTGTTGGAGGGGCAGTACTGAGGGAGCGCTGTATTGTTGGAGGGGCAGTACTGAGGGAGCGCTGTATTGTTGGAGGGGCAGTACTGAGGGAGCGCTGCATTGTTGGAGGGGCAGTACTGAGGGAGCGCTGTATTGTTGGAGGGGCAGTACTGAGGGAGCGCTGTATTGTTGGAGGTGCAGTACTGAGGGAGCGCTGTATTGTTGGAGGTGCAGTACTGAGGGGGCGCTGTATTGTTGGAGGTGCAGTACTGAGGGAGCGCTGTATTGTTGGAGGGGCAGTACTGAGGGAGCATTGCACCAGTCACCATCAGAGGGAGAGGGAGAACCTTATCTTTCTGTCTCGATAGATCTGTGTCCAGATTCCAGAGGTGAAAGAGTTGTGTTTAACGTACTACCACACCCTTTGCAAAAAAACAAGCAAAACAGGAAATATTTTCACCAGTTCTAGTGGGTTATTTGTTGGCTTGTTTTGAAATAAAAGTCAACACTAGCCATAAAATCTATAATCTTATAGTTTTAATCTTTTAATCTCTCTTACAGAAGAGCATAAGAACATAAGAAATAGTAGCAGGAGTAGGCCATTTGGCCCTTTGAGCCTGCTCCGTCATTCAATAGGATCATGACTGATCTTCTACCTCAACTCCACTCTCCCGCAGTATCCCCATAATCCCTTGAGTCCCTTAGTATCCAAAAATCTATCGACCTCTGTCTTGAATATACTCAACGACTGAGCATTCACAGCCCTCTGGGGTAGAGAATTCCAAAGATTCACAATCCTTTGAGTGAAGAAATTTCTCATCTCAGTCCTAAATGGCCGACCCCTTATTCTGAGACTATGACCCCTGGTTCTAGACTCTTCAGCCAGGGGAAACACCCTCCCTGCATCAACCCCATCATGCCCCTTAAGAATTTTATATGTTTCAATGAGATCATCTCTCATTCTTCTAAATTCTAGGGAATATAGTCCTAGTCTACTCAATCTCTCCTCATCAGACAATGCCCTCATCCAAGGAATCAGTCTGGTGAACCTTCGTTGCACCGCCTCCAAGGCAAGTATGTCTTTCCTTAGGTAAGGAGACCAAAACTGTACACAGTACTCCAGGTGTGGTCTCACCAGGGCCCTATACAACTGTAGTAAGACTTCCCTACTCTTATACTCCAATCGCCTTGTTCGCAGTATTTGAAGTGTATTGTCCTCAACAGAAAACTGGATTGAAAATTGTAAATAACCTGTTTTTGCCTCTGATCACATGCCACCATGTACTACCCTGCGCATGGCAGAAGGCAGACAAGACTGGCATTGGCATTTATGTTTTCTCAGTGAGAAGCACCACTTCCTGCTTAGTCACTGCTTGAGTCATTAATGGAAGTGGATGCGTTGAGGTGGGTTGCCTCAGTGTGAGGAGGTTTGGCGGCTTCTCTGCTCTGGTGACTGGAATTATTTTATTTTTAAATTCATTCTCGGGATGTGGGCGTCACTGGTAAGGCCGGCATTTATTGCCCGTCCCTAGTTGCCCTTGAGAAGATGGTGGTGGGCTGCCTTCTTGAACCACTGGTAGCTGGTATGATACAACTGAGTGGCTAGCTGGGCCACTTCAGAGGGCAGTTAAGTGTCAACCATGTTGGTGTGGGACTGGAGTCACATATAGGCCAGACCGGGTAACGACGGCAGGTTTCCTTCCTTAAAGCAGAGAGGTCAATAACCAGGGGCCATAGATTTTAAGTAATTGGTAGGAGGATTAGAGGGGAGTTGAGGAGAACTTTTTTCACCCAGGGGGTGGTGGGGGTCTGGAACTCACTGCCTGAAAGGGTGGTAGAGGCAGAAACCCTCATCACATTGAAAAAGTACTTGGAAATGCACTCGAAGTGCTGTAACCTACAAGGCTACGGACCAAGAGCTGGAAAGTGGGATTAGGCTGGATAGCTCTTTTTCGGCCGGCTCGGACATGATGGGCCGAATGGCCTCCTTCTGCGCCATAAATTTCTATGACTCTATGAGTGAACCAGTTGGGTTTTTATGACAATCCCACAGCTTCATTGTCTCTTTTACTGCTACCAGATTTTTATTCTCAGATTTAAAATTTGTTTTTAAACTGAATTCAGATTCATCAAATTGCTATGGTGGGATTTGAACTCACGTTCTACGGGATTATTAGTCCAGGCCTCTAGATTATTAGTCCAGTAACTACTACTCCACCATACCTGGTACCTTTTGATAAGTCAGTAGTGCAAGCTTGACCAAAAGCTTCAAATACTGAGCAGCCTCTAACTTCAGTTCACACTGAGAATCCTTACATTCTGGGGGACAGCTACATCTACATTACAACAGTGAATACACTTCAAAAGTCCGGCAATGCCTCGATTTTAAAATTATAATCTTTGTTTTCAAATCCCTCCATGGCCTCGCCCCTCCCTACCTCTGTAACCTCCTCCAGCCCTACAACCCTCTGAGATCTCTGCACTCCTCCAATTCTGGCCTCTTGAACATCCCCGATTTTAATCGCTCCACCATTAGCGCCGTGCCTTCAGCTGCCTGGGCCCTAAGCTCTGGAATTCCCTCCCTAAACCTCTCCGCCTCTCCTTTTTTTAGACGTTCCTTAAAACCGACCTCTTTGACGAGGCTTTTGGTCACCTGTCCTAATATCTCCTTATGTGGCTCAGTGTCAAATTTATATAAATAGCAAGTTGTTGTTGTTGTTCATTGCCTGTAAGGTGCCTGAAGTTGTGAAAGATGCTATCTAAATGCAAGTTCTTTCTATCCGTCCAGAATACCAGCTCGTCTCCACAGCATAGCCTTAATATTCAGCTGAACAGGCAGACAGGGCCTTGTTTCAATGTCGCGTCTGATCGGGGGATGTTTTGTCTGTTAGGGAGGGAGTGTAACACTTCTCAGAACCTGTGGAGAATCAGTTGTGTGAAGGGTGTGTGAGAGTGAAGGGTGTGTTACATTCTTTAGCTGTTAGTATGTCAGCAATAAACAGAATACACCTTATTGGAGGTTGTGGTTTATCAGAGAGTGTTGTTAGGGGTGTGTAATCGAAAAGGTACATTGGATGGATCGAATTCGATGGGCCGAATGGCCTCCTTCTGTGCCGTAAATTTTTATGATTCTATGATAGTGTTTTTGTACAGTAGAGCTACACCCAGTGTGTCAGGACATAGGTCAAGGTGCATTCGAGAGTGTTGTAGCAAGGGAGTCGTAAGAAATATTCAAAGTGACACCCTTTGTCCCCTCTGATGTTCTAAATCTCCCAGTCCAGTATCTGACAATAGGGTTGCCAACTCTTCAGGGCTGTCCTGGAGTCTCTAGGAATGAAAGATGAATCTCCTGCCTGCCTCCCAGTAGAAAAATCATTCAGGCATTAAAATGTGCTTTTTCATTTTTTTTTTAACAGTTTCGTGCATTAGTTGGAGATGGGAGGCGGGGGGCGGGGGGCGGGCTGTTTCACTGGGTGAGGTGGAAGGTTATCTGATGACACCTCCAGAAGTACATCCAGCCAGAAGTTGGCAAACCCATGACTGACAGCTCTTCCAGTACCCTTAAAGTCTGTGCCTCAGAGCAGCCACGATCTACCTGGATGGCGGAACAGGCTCGAGGGGCTGAACGGCCTACTCCTGTCCCTACGTTCTTCTGCTGTTCAGCTGGGCTGCATAGTGCAACAATAACTTTAAATTGATACACGTCATTAATGTACAAGATGTTACAAAGCACTTATTTCACAGAGAAACAGTAAGGGGAAGGGACACCATGCCGAGGGACAGAGACATTCCAGCCTCCTCGGCCTTTGCGTTAAAAGGTTTATCTCTGTAACCTCGTGGCCGTGCCTTCAGCTGCCTAGACCCTAAGCTCTGGAATTCCCTCCCTAAACCTCTCCACCTCTCTCTCCTCCTTTAAGATGCTCCTTAAATCCTGCCTCTTTGACCAAGCTTTTGGTTACCTGTCCTAATATATCCTTAGGTGGCTCGGTGTCAAATTTTGTCTGATAAAACTCCTGTGCAGCACCTTGGTACGATTTACTACATTAAAGGTGCTATATAAATGCAATTTGTTGTTGTTGTTATTAAATTTATTTTTTGCTAGTTTATAATTATCCTGCCTTACTTTACAGTAATATTGGAGATTGAAACTCTTTGATCATTGCTGATGAGTTTACTTGTCCAGTCGTTGCAAGGTTTGAGGGGTCGTTTCGTATACATGGCAACAGGCGTTCTGGGTTTGAAGAGGGGCTTTTACATATCAAAGATCAACAAGTCAACGTTGGAATGGAACCAGGCCAGTCTCCAGTCTCTGACCCCTAGTTCTAGACTCCCCCACAAGTGGAAACAGCTTCTCTGCGTCTACCCTATCAAACCCCTTTGTAATCTTCAAGACCTCTATCGGGTCACCACGAGGAAAGAGCCCCAGCCTGTTCAACCTTTCCTGATGGTTCTAGCCTCTCAGTTCTGGTATCATCCCTTGTAAAGTTGAGGGCTGAAAATAAACAGCTACAAAAACACCAACTCCGGGACCACCACTGCTAAAAATAAATCTCCATTTGAACCCCGCTCCCAACAAGCTATGTTACAAATGGATCCGAATCTTTCCACTCTTGAGGGAGCTGTGCTGAGAACAGAACCTATCGGAGCTGTAGTTGGCATAATACAACAACAACAAGTGCAACAACAACAACAACTGCTGCAACCACGCCAACAACAACAACCACAAACGCTACAACAACAACAGCAGCAATCCCAGTGCCGCGCTCACTGCTCGCGCACTAATGAGGCCGGCAGCAGGACCACGGGAAATTGGCCGGCCGGACTGATTAGAACATAAAAACATAAGAAATAGGAGCAGGAGTCGGCCATTTTGCCCCCCGAGCCTGCTCCGCCATTCAATAAGATCATGGCTGATCTGATCTCACCTCAACTCCACTTCCCTGCCCGCTCCCCATAACCCTCGACTCCCTTACCTTTCAAAAATCTGTCTAGCTCCACCTTAAATATATTCAATGACCCAGCCTTCACAGCTCTCTGGGGAAGAGAATTCCAAAGATTCACAACCCTCAGAGAAGAAATTCCTCCTCATCTCCGTTTTAAACGGGCGACTCCTTATTCTGAAACTATGTCCCTGAGTTCTAGATTCCCCCACAAGGGGAAACATCCTCTCATCATCTACCCTGTCAAGCCCCCTCAGAATCTTATACATTTCAATAAGATCACCTCTCATTCTTCTAAACTCCAATAGGCCCAACCTGCTCAACCTTACCCTATAAGACAACCCCTTCATCTCAGGAATCAACCTAGTGAATCTTCTCTGAACTGCCTCCAATGCAAGTATATCCCTCCTTAAATAAGGAGATCAAAAATGCACGCAGTACTCCAGGTGTGGTCTCACCAATGCCCTGTATAGTTGTCGGCAAGGTTTCCCTACTTTTATACTCCATGCCCCAGCAATAAAGGCCAACACTCCATTTCCCTTCCTAATTATTTGCTGTACCTGCATGCTAACTTTTTGTGTTTCATGTACAAGGACCCCCAGATCCCTCTATACTGCAGCACTTTGTAGTTTCTCTCCATTTAAATAGTAATTTGCTTTTTTATTTTTCCTACCAAAATGGATAACCTCACATTTTCCCACATTATATTCCATCTGCCAGATTTTTGCCCACTCACTTAAGCTATCTATATCCCTTTGCAGATTCTTTGTGTCCTCTTTACAACTTGCTTTCCCACCTATCTTTGTATCATCAGCAAATTTGGCTACATTTCACTCGGTCCCTTCATCCACGGCATTAATATAGATTGTAAACAGCTGAGGCCCCAATTAGTTGGCTTAAGAGGCAGCTCGAAGGTCCCAGGAGGGAGTGGGGGGTAAGATCAGCTGCTCGGACACTGGGGGAGGCAGAATCTGGGAGGAGGGAGGCAGAGTCTGGGAGGGGAGAGGAGGGGCGAGCGATTGTCGAAAGCGGCTTGAGGTTTTAAGGTGGAGCAGGGAGGAGACCTGCCGCTCCTCCTGGTTCCACAATAAGGGAAGGGAAAGAAATCAATCTTAGCTTTTCAAACCAGCCTCCAGTGGTCCCTTTAATAAACGCTGGTTTGGTTGCTAAGCGCCTGAAGAAACTGACCACACCACACACTGGTCTCTTCCTGTGTGAAGTGAATGCCCGCACATTGCCCACAATATTGGACCCTTAGGTGTCTGTTTCACACCAATTTCTAGGCAGACCCTTTGTACGACTTCCAGACACACAAAAATTTGGAATCGTGGAATTTGCGGCAAATTGGGCGCTGGGGCTCCATCTGTGTCCCCAGTATCATGGAATCGACCTGTAGACCGGGGCTGTATACCCACCTTTGGCAAAGTCAGCAAAACAGCTGTGACCTGAAATAAACCCAACAACTGTTGCACTGCCTCCACTGTACCTGCACGTCTCACATTTATCTTTCAACACCTACCCTGCCTTTTGCATTTTTTAAATTCATTCATGGGATGTGGGCATCGTTGGCAAGACCAGCATCTATTGCCCATCCCATATTGCAACCAGAGCCATGACTTGTGTTCAGAAGAATGCCACAGACAGTCAGTGGCTCCCTCCAGGAGCCCGTCTATAATACAACCCTTCTCCTTGTCCTGACGTGATGTGATGTATTTCATTATGTATCAGATGTAGGATCAATATCCCAAGATGAACTGTTCAGATAGCAGCTTGTGACCCAAACCAGAAACTTACACCAGCTCATAATGTCATGTACACCCAGGGACGACGAACAAAGATTAAAATGACCTGCCTGTCTACAGATCGCAAGCCAAATATGGATGAGAATGGACAGTCAGCCCATCTTAATTCTGGGAATGACAATAATATCTGCCCTGTTGCAGCATCTGATTGTTTCTTAAATGATTCCAGGAATTCCCCTCCAAGTCGCACATCATCCTTTCTTGGAATTATATGGGCCGTTCCTTCATCGTCACTGAGTCAATATCCTGGAACTCCCTCCCTAATAGCACTGCGGGAGTACCTTCACCACACAGATTACAGCAGTTCAAGAAGGCGGCTCGCCACCACCTTCTCAGGGGCAATTAGGGATGGGCAATAAATGCCGACCGTGCCAACGATGCCCACATCCCATGAATAATTTTTTTTTTTAAATTCTGCCTCTACTATTGCATCTGGGAGTCCATTTCAAGTACTGATCACTGTGTGTGAGGAATAACTTCCTGATATCAGTCCTAAACTTACCTGTTGCCTTGTGCTGGATGTGGTAGCCTTGTGGTTATGGTTATGGGCTAGAAGTGCAGAGGTTGTAATAAGTTGGGGAAATGGACGATTTGTGGGCCAACACCAGATCAAGTAGCCATGAAAAGCTGCTGGGTTGTTGTAATGAACCCAACTGGTTCACTAATACTCTTCAGGGGAACCTGCCACCCTTACTCTGGCCTCCATGTGACTCCAGTCCCACACTACCTGGTTAACTCTTAATGTCCTCGTGGCAACTGAAGAGGGGCAATAAATGTGGACTTGCCAGTGTTGAAAAGACGTATATTAAAAAAATACTAGTTTGAACCTTTGTTAATTTAAAGTAATATGCCTGAGTGACCCTTTCATTCCCTTAACTATCTTTGACCTTCTATAAAATCACCTCTCAATGCCTCCTTTCCAGAATGAATAGCCCAAGTCTCTCCCGTCTTTCCTCATAGCTCAGACTCCTGGCCCTGGGGATCAGCCGTGTGGCTATTCTCTGCGCTGCCTCCTGCAGTTGAATATCTCCTTTGTGTCTCAGTGACCAGAAATGGACCCAGTGCTCAAGGTGGTGCTTGACCAGAGCCCTGTACAGTGTGTCTACCACTTCCTCTGACTTGCATTCTATTATTATCAGCTGGCTTCCAATAATCTTCACAGCTTTATAGGTTTTTGTCACTTTAACACATCATAGGAACAGGAGGCGGCCATTCAGCCCCTCAAGCCTGTTCCACCAATCAATTAGATCATGGCTGACCTGTATCTCAACTCTATCTACCCGCCTTTTGATCCATATCCCTTGATACCCTTACCCAACGAAAATCTTCCAATCTCAGTCTTGAAAATTTTAATTGACAGACACCTATCAGTGGGTTTGGTTCGGAGAAATGGAATTTTAACCCCCAGCTTCCCCTGCCGGGCAGGAAAAGAGTGTGAAAAGGGGTTAAAATTAGACGAGTCGACATACCTGCCCGAGGTTGTTCCATTCCCGCCTGCCGCTATTTTCTCTTTGCCGGCTTTCGAGTTTGCCGAGACTCCTACTACAGGCAAGTGGGGGCTGAACTGAAATGTAAAAGTCACGGCCTGATGGCGTCATCTGCGGCGCGGTGCGGCGCTATTTTAACTTGGGGGTGGGGGCCACCCCACTGGCAAAGCTGCTGGAGAGGCAGCAGAGTGGCCAGAAGAGGCTGAGGTGAGATTTATATTTTATGTAATCTTTGGGAGAATTCCTTGGGGGGCCAGGATGAGCAGGAGTGCCGTGGAATCCTTCGGTCTCCCCTGCACCATCTCCCTCTCCCTCCCTGCACCGTGCATGTGTTTGGGAACCGCTCCCCGCCCAGCAGTTACCTTATCCTGGGGATTGTTCCCATGGGTCCCCAACAGTGTCCAGCTCCCATCACCATTCCCGCCCCTGGCCACACACACACAAACATTCTTAATGCTCCATTGGTCAGTGGACACTGAGGCTAATTCTGATAACGCTACTGCAGTCCTAGTTGAGACAATCTGGCTCAGGACCAGTTGGAAATTAAAGCCAGGACATTCCTCCAATTAGCCTCTGTCACCTCCCCAGGTAGGCTTGCCAACTCTGGTCGGACATAATCCTGGAGCTTTCATCACATGACCTCCCACCTCCAAATGTCCCGCCCCCACACTCCCGCCATTGGTCGCCCAACACGTCCATCCTCGCGGCGCCCCGCCCCCCACACTCCTGCCATTGGTCGTCCAACACGTCCATCCTCGCGGCACCCCGCCGCCACACTCCCGCCATTGGTCGCCCAACACATCCATCCTCGCAGCACCCCGCCCCCACACTCCCGCCATTGGTTGCCCAACACGTCCATCCTCGTGGCATCCCGCCTTCCCACAGCCAATCGCGAAGTGAACAGACTCCTCGTTACCCGATTAGATGATTTTTGACTGTCAGTCAAACTGTCTTTTTTCTCCCATCTCCAAAATGTTTACAACTAATAAACAATAGTGTTCAACGGAATTTTTTTTTAAAATGCCCTTTTAATTTTTCTCCCAGGTGTTGCTGGCAACAGAGTCCTGGAGATAAATCTTCAATTTCTGGAGACTCCAGGGCAATCCTGGAGGGTTGATAACCCTACTCCCCAGGGCGAACACATTCCCACTGAGCCAGCCTGTATTAACTGGTGTTATTTCAGTAAAATCTCCATTCAGTTCAGTGAAGTGCTGGCAAGCAGGTTGCTGTGTATCTTTAAACTCTTGCTTTCAGTTTAAGTTGACGGTGGTGTGAATAATTGAAGAACGTGGCCCGAGTTTGTGCTCAGTGGAACAATGGAGTTGGTACCTGACCTTTAAATTCTACTCTCAGTTTCACCTAAGTATCTTGTGAACCAAGATGGTTCCCCAGCCTCCCTGCAGTTCAGCAGCTGTTGTACTGAACTCCTCATTAAATAATGCAGGGAGTGATGGAGATCGAAGTATCACTGCCTTCAAGGAATGCCTTTCTCTCTTATTTTCTTTGTTTCCCGATTGTCTGGCCCTTTCTGCTTCAGGCGGTAGGGTTGCCAACTCTGGTTGGATGAATTCCTGGAGGTTCCATCACATGACCTCCCACCGCCAACCATCCCATCTCCGCCATTGGTCAATTGATCAGCCAACATGCCCATCCCAGCGGTGCCCCTCCTTACCGCGGCCAATTGGAAAGTTAACAGACTCTTCATTACCCGATTGAATGATCCTTGACTGGTCAGTCAAACAGCCTTTGTTCCATCCAGTCACCAAGAACTAATAAACAAAAGTGTTCAATGAAAATAAAATGATTTTTCTCCTGAGTTTGCCGGCGGCAGTGCCCTGGAGATTAATCTTCAATTCCTTGGGACTCCATGACAATCCTCCAGGGTTGGTGACCCTATCAGACGGGGACTCGGGTTCAGATCCGGGTCCATAGGTTCCTGCAGCCCTCCCGCGCTCCCTGTTCAACCGCGAGCTCAGACCGCGAGGGGGAGGAATTGGCCTTGGTCGTGCTTGTTTTTTTAGGTGAAAGATTCGGTTGGGGGTGGAGTCCCAATTTCCAGACGCAATCTTTGGTATCCCCAGGAGTGCAGCGACTGCCAAGTTGGAAGCCTATGATTTCCAAGCGTCCAGGGCTCCCAGTTGAAACCTTTAAATATGGTAATCAGGGTCCTAACACCTGTTTCGGGCTCTGCTCCCAAATCTGGCCGGAGCTGGGCGGACAATGCGCCGCACATTTACTGCTCAGTTTTTCTAGACCTAACCAACGGTCCTTAAGGGGGACAAAACGGTTAGTTAACTTTTTGTTTTTATTCATGTTGATGTGGAGCCAGGAGAAGCAGGAGTGGTGCTCCAGGCTCTACAGTAGTACAGCGGGCCGCTGCTGACCTGGGCTCTCCTTCCCCCTTCCTCCACCTCCCCCACCCAAACTCCCAGGGCCTACCTGTGGCCTGACCCGGCGGTGCTGCCAGCCCATTTTCCCCGAGGCCCCGTCCCCCAAGTTGCTTCAGGACACCAAATTGGCATTCGCAGCTCGGCGGTTTTATGCGGGTGAGGCCTGAGGCCTAATTTCCAGTGAGCTTCGGGAGGGCGTTCCATTCATGCCGGCTTTTGCCGCTACTTGCAATTTTTTGGCCTGAGCGTCAGCAGGCTATTTTACTGTGGGGAGCATCACAGAGAGACCTATAATCCTGTCCTCAACTGACATGTACACATATAGCGGGAATGACTAGTAGTGATTGGGATTTTGATCCCTGGCTGATTTGGGGTTTTTTGGGGGTTAATAGCTCTCATTGATGCCAATTGTACTGTCTTCAGAATTCTTTTCCACTTTCCATTATGGTTCCTGTTGGTCTTGTTCAACTTACACTGCCCGCGCTTATCATGGGCAGCCACCTATATCGGGTAAATGGCGCTAACCGTTTGTCATCACCATTAGGAGTCAATTACAAAGCTGCCTCTTAAAGCCTATTAAGCGTGCTGGCTATTTCGTGTGTTTCATTACTCACTGATTTAAAAGCTCTGCTGATTTCGGGCAAAGTCATGCCTACAAACAGCTTCAATCAGCTGTTCGCACTGTTAACAACTACGGGTGTTATTTAATTACTATAACTGTAGTGTATGTGCTTTAAGTCAGAACTACTTTTTACAGCTCCTGTATACTGTAGTACCGGCAGTAACCACACCAGTATATAAGCTGTGCGCATGCCTCTGTACCCCAGTCTAGAGATGACCCTCCTCCAGTAAAGACCTGTTGTTTGTTTATGTACAGCATCCGTGTAATTATTTATCCACTGAACCATGGATCTAACAGTGGCGACGAGTGTTGATGCGAATCTACCTGCAACATAAAAAAAAAAATAGTCGAGTCCAGGAACACGGGCGTCGACCGCGAGCAACCACCCAGCAGTCAGACAGAGATCCAACTTCGCTGGGGAGGCTGTGGAGAGCCGGGCTTGGTTCCCCAGCCACAACGAGCAGTAAGAGACCGACGACAGGTCCAGAGCAGACCCTTCCCGAGCAGCGGCGGCTGGAGCCAACCGACGGCAGAGAGAGAGAGCCGGGCAGTGTCGACAGGGTAAGAAAGAGGGTGAAGAGAGCAGGGCGCAGCCGGGGATTGATCACCGAGCGGCGTCGAGGAAAAATACTGCAAACCGGAGAGAGAGAGGGTAAGAAACAGCCGGGTTCTAGACTGAGCGGCGTTGACAAATATCAAGAGAAGAACGCGCAGAGCACAGCCAGGGATCACGGGCTGATCAGGGTCCGCAGGGCAAAGCAAGGGGAGATGCCATTGAGCCGCGGAGAAGCAGGGAGAGCGCGGGAGGCGACATTGAGCCACGGAGAAGCAGGGAGAGCGTGGGAGGCGCCATTGAGCCGCGGAGAAGAAGGAAGAGCGCGGGAGACGCCATTTTGCGAAGCCGCAGCGGAGAAGACGGGCGAGCGCGGGAAGGAAGGAAAGCGCGGGAGATGCCATTTTGTGCCAGCGGAGAAGAAGGGGAAGCGCGGGAGGCGCCATTGGGGATAGTTAACGCACAACCAAGGATGCCGAAGAGTGGCAGTATCTCTACGTTCGACAATGAAGTCGAAGATTGGGCGACATATGTGGAACGTATTGAGGTGTACTGCAGGGCGAATGAAGTGCCAGATGCTAATAAAGCACTGGTTCTGTTAAATTCCATGGGTGCAAAAACTTATGGGTTACTGCGAAATCTAATAACCTCAGAGAAGCCGGTAAACAAGGATTTTGGAAGCATAGTAGAAATCCTACAGGACCGCTTAAGCCCCACACCGCTGCTGATAGCAGAACGATTTAAGTTCCATAAAAGGAACCAACACAAAGACGAAAGCAATGCTGAGTACCTAACGGAACTGCGCAAGCTATCGAAATACTGCCTGTTTGGAGCGGGACTAGCAGACACGTTAAGGGACAAGTTTGTGTGTGGGCTACAAAGTGAAGGAACCCAGAAACGGCTTCTATCAGAAAAGGACCTTACGCTGGACAAAGCTTTCAATATGGCAGTATCACATGAAGCAGCCGCAAGGGGCGCTGCAGAGATACAACGGAGACCGCAAGAATACGGCACCAACGAAATGACCTATGGAACAGGGAAGTGCTATTGCTGCGGCAGAACAACACATGACCAGAAAGATTGTTGGTTCAAGGACCAAGTGTGCAGACAGTGTGGGAAAGCAGGACACATAGCAAGAGTCTGCAGGTCTGGGAAGAAAACCAACAGTAAGAAATCTCCACAGGAGAAGTACAAAAAGGTACACCAGGTGATGGACAGTGGTTCAGACGAACAGAAAAGTGACACAGACTCCAGAAGCAAGGAGATGGGTTGTCTGAAACTACATAATGTAACCGAAATAGAGGATCACCAGACTATCTGGGTTACACTCAAGATAGACGGAGTCCAAGTGGAAATGGAATTGGACACAGGGTCAGCTCTAACAGTCATAAATCAAAGAGACTACAAGCGGCTATTTTCACACATACCCTTGAAAACTACAAAGATTGTCTTGAAGACGTATACGGGGCAAAAAGTCTACCCCAAAGGAAAAATAAGGGTGAAAGTGACATATAACGGTCAGGAAATACCTAAAATGGATATATATGTATTGCCAAATGGAGGACCACCACTGCTAGGACGTGAGTGGATCCGGAAGATACATTTAGATTGGCATTCCATACAGGCACTGAAGGTGGAGGCCAAAAAGCATGACGACGTCACACCTGGACGACTGTCAAAAATGCTAACTGACGCAAAAGAAGTGTTCCACGAGGGACTAGGAACACTAAAAGGAATAACAGCAACAAGTAAAATAGAGGATAATGCAAGCCCAAAGTTTCTGAAGGCCAGACCAGTGCCTTATGCGATCAGACCAGCGGTTGAAGCAGAGCTGGAAGGGTTGGAACGTTCAGGAGTACTGTCCAAAGTGGACTGGAGCGAGTGGGCTACACCCATCGTCCCTGTAATGAAGAGGTCGTTGAGTAATACGCCTGGGGAACCAAAGAAGGTCCGCATCTGTGGGGATTTTAAGGTGACAGTGAACCCAGTCCTTCACACGGTGCAATATCCGCTTCCACGAATTGAGGATATTTTCGCCTCGCTATCTGGTGGTAAACGCTTCACCAAAATTGATCTAGCTCAGGCGTACTTGCAAATGGAGGTAGAAGAAGCTTCGAAACATTACCTTACGATCAACACCCATAAAGGTCTCTATCAATACAACCGGCTGGTGTTTGGAGTAGCCTCGGCTCCGGCTATCTGGCAAAGGGTGATGGATCAGGTCCTGCAAGGGATTCCAGGGACCCAGTGCTATTTGGACGACATTTTGGTCACGGGTGAAAATGACAGTGATCACCTCGCTAACTTGGAGAAGGTGCTCGCCAGATTAAAGGAATATGGGCTACGAGCTAATCGCCACATGTGCGAGTTTTTCCAGAAAACAGATCTCGTATTGCGGCCACGTCATCGATGAAGAGGGGTTACATAAGTCCCCTGACAAGATTGAGGCAGTAGTCAAGGCTCCAGCACCGGAAAATGTGTTACAACTGAGGTCGTTCCTCGGGCTGGTAAACTATTACCACACGTTCTTACCAAATTTGTCTACGGTACTACACCCGCTGAACACCCTACTGCAAACAGGGGTACCATGGAAGTGGGATGACGAACGTAGACGAGCTTTCCAGAAGTGTAAAGAATTGATCACATCAAAAGAGGTGTTGGCCCATTTCAACCCAGCACTACCAATTCGTTTGGCATGTGATGCATCACCCTATGGCATTGGAGCGATGCTGTCGCACAAATTCCCAGACGGGTTGGAGAGGCCAATGGCCTTTGCGTCTCGGTCACTAACCTCAGCCGAGCGCAACTATGCCCAGATTGACAGGGAGGCCCTCAGCCTAGTATGGGGAGTAAAAAAATTCAACCATTATCTGCATGGGCAGAAGTTCACCTTGCTGACTGACCACCAACCACTTGTCTCCGTCTTTAATCCTAAGAAGGGCGTGCCAGTAATGACTGCACAGCGGTTACAAAGATGGTCCCTGTTTCTAGGGGTGAATCAATATGAAATAGAATATAAAGGCACGAAACAGCATGGGAACGCTGATGGGCTATCGCGCCTGCCACTGCCTACGGTGGAGGAAGCACCAGCAGTGGACCCTATCGAGATATTTTATTCGTCGATAGTTGAACGATTGCCAGTAACAAACGCGGATATAGAGGAGGAGACCCGCAATGATCCGACGCTGTCACGGGTATATGAATTGACGGTGAGGGGATGGCCAACACATGGCGACTCACTGTTGCCAGCATTCTCATCCAGAAGAGAACAGTTGTCAGTATGCCAGGGGACAGTGATGTGTGGATCCAGAGTGGTGATTCCACCCAAGTTAAGGGAGAGAGTGCTAAAGGAGCTACATGAAGGTCATCTGGGGGGAATGAAAATGAAAAGCCTTGCTAGGGCTTATGTGTGGTGGCCGGGAATCGATCAACAAATCGAAGACCTAACTAAGAGCTGCTTAGGATGCCAGAAGGTCCAAAATGCACCACCACATGCCCCTCTACACCCATGGGAGTGGCCCTCCTCTCCATGGCAACGGGTGCACATTGATTTCGCTGGTCCATTCATGGACTCAATGTTCTTAATAGCAGTGGATGCTCATTCAAAGTGGCCTGAGGTGATAAAGATGTCTTCAACCACTACAGAGAAAACGATTGCAGTCCTATGGACCATATTTGCCAGAAACGGTTTGCCAGAGCAGATTTGCTCTGATAATGGACCACAGTTTGTGTCCGACGAGTTCCAAAAATTCATGAAAAGGAATGGGATAAGGCATTACACATCCGCCCCGTATCATCCAGCCACCAATGGATTGGCTGAGAGGTTCGTACAAACCTTTAAGAAGGCGATAAAGGCCATGTGAGACGAGGAAATTCCACTACAGCATAAGATGGACAATTTCTTATTAGCCTACCGAAACGCGACACATGCAGTTACCAACCAGACCCCGGCCATGATGTTCTTTAACCGAAGGTTGAGATCTCGTCTGGACTTGCTCAGACCAAATGTGCGAAGAAATGTTGAGGACAAACAATTCCAGCACATCAATGAGAAGCCGACAAGGAGCTTCAATGTAGGGCAACCAGTCTTGGCCCGTGACTATCGAACAGAGAAGTGGCAACCCGGAACGATATGTACAAGGCAGGGGCCATTAATGTACACAGTGGATGTCGGGGAGAACATTGTGAGACGCCACGTCGATCAGATCTTAGCGTCACAGGAAGGCGTCAACCCCATGTCTCGAGTACCTGGGGATGAACCTGACATACCGGTAGCATCTACTTCAGACCCAGTAGCAGTGGAACCCGATGAACTACCCGATGAAAAGGGGTCAGAATCGCCTCTGCACCAAGAACAAGAACCTCCGGAAAGGCGCTATCCCGAAAGGGTCAGGAAGCCGCCCCAAAGACTGAATCTATAAATGGACTTTTGTTATTAAATGTACATGTAAAAATGTAATTGTTATTTGAATATTAAGGGGGTATTATTAATCTAAAAAGGGAGGAATTGTAGTGTATGTGCTTTAAGTCAGAACTACTTTTTACAGCTCCTGTATACTGTAGTACCGGCAGTAACCACACCGGTATATAAGCTGTGCGCATGCCTCTGTACCCCAGTCTAGAGATGACCCTCCTCCAGTAAAGACCTGTTGTTTGTTTATGTACAGCATCCATGTAATTATTTATCCACTGAACCACGGATCTAACAATAACCTATTGTGGTTTTACCATCCATCGCATATAGCGGGCAAATCATGTTATCATGAATGTGCCTGCTATATGTGCTGGGGACTGTACTGACCTGGAGGTGACGGTATTCCTATGGACCTGCTGCCCTTGTCGTTCTAGGCGGTAGAGGTCACGGGTTTAGGAGGTGCTACCAAGGAAGCCTTGGCAAGTTGCTGCAGTGCATCCTGCAGATGGTACACACTGCAGTCACGGTACGTCGGCGGTGGAGGGAGTGAATGTTTAAGATGGTGGATGAGCTGCCGATCGAACGGACTGCCTTGTCCTGGATGGTGTCGAGCTTCTTGAGTGTTGTTAGAGCTGCACTCATCCAGGGAAGTGGAGAGTATTCCATCACACTCCTTACTTGACTGAATATCACAGAAACTGACTTACTATTTTTTGGGAGGTTGAAAAGTGTCTGAGAAAATGACAGGAAGTTAGAGGAGATCAGAGAGAAGGCAGAAGTGAACTCTTTACAGAACTAATAAAAACCTAAAAGTTTAAAAGTGTTTATTATAGTGATAATATCCCAAAATATCACAGCAATAAGCCTGCCCCTGATGTCTGAATATTCATATTGCTGTAGTGTTAGGGGTTTTCTCAATGCCATAATGTGAGAGGTAGAATCTTAAAAAAGACATTGGTTAGGCAAAGGAACACTAATTTCTCCGGAAATACCCCTCAGTTAAGGCCAACTGGAAAATGCCAGAAAGAGTAAAACCAAAAATGGTGCGAGATCTATCCTCTTCATACAAAGGTTAGTGGAAATATGGAACTCACTCCCCTAAAATGATGTTGAGGCTGTGGGTCAATTGAAAATTTCAAAACTGAGATTGTTGCTTCCCAAATCCGGCCCATCTTTCCCGCAATTCTATGTTTGAATCCCTCCAATCTGGTTTCCGCCCCTGCCACAGTACTGAACCAGCCCTTATCAAAGTCACAAAACGACATAGAAACATAGAAGATAGGAGCAGGAGTAGGCCATTCGGCCCCTCGAGCCTGCTCCGCCAGTCAATGAGATCATGGCTGATCATCCAAATTCAGTACCCTGTCCCTGCCTTCTCTCCATATCCCTTGATCCCTTTAGCCTTAAGAAATATATCCAACTCCTTCCTGAATATATTTAATGAATTGGCCTCTACTGCCTTCTTTGGTAGAGAATTCCACAGGTTCACCACTCTCTGGGTGAAGAAATTCCTCCTCATCTCTGTCCTAAATGGCTTACCCCTTATCCTTAGACTGTGACCCCTGGTTCTGGACTCCCCCGCCATCGGGAACATCCTTCCAGCATCTAGGCTGTCTAGTCCTGTTAGAATTTTATAAGTTCCGAATCCAGTGTGACTGTGACTGTGATTGTGACACTGGTAAACTGTCCCTCCTCATCCTTCTTGAGTCTCTGTCTGCAGTCTTTGACATGGTTGACCACACCCTCCTCATCCAGTGCCTCTCCTCTGTCGTCCAACTGGGTGGGTCTGCCCTCGCTTGGTTCCATTCTTATCTATCGAGTCATGCCCAGAGAATCACCTGCAATGGCTTCTCTTTCCACTCCCACTCCGTTACTTCTGGAGTTCCCCAAGGATCTATCTTAGGCCCCCTCCTATTTCTCATCTGCATGCTGCCCCTCGGCGACATCATCCGGAAACAGGTTCCACATGTACGCTGATGACACCCAGCTCTACCTCACCACCACCTCTCTAAACCCCTCCACTGTCTCTGATTTGTCACACTGCTTGTCCGACATCCAGTACTGGATGAGCAGAAATTTCCTCCAAATAAATATTGGGAAGACTGAAGCCATTGTCTTCGGTCCCCGCCACAAACTCCGTTCCCTAGCCATCAGTTTCATCCCTCTTCCTGGCCACTGCCTGAGACTGAACCAGACTGTTCACAACTTTGGTATTTGACTCTGAGATGAGCCCATTACCAAGACCGCCTACTTCCACTTCCATTACATCGCCCAACTCCAACCCTGCCTCAACTCACCTGCTGCTGAAACCCTCATCCATGCCTTTGTTACCTCTAGACTTGACTATTCCAATGCTCCTCCCATCTTCCACCCTACATAAACTTCAGCTCATCCAAAACTCTAATGCCCATATCCTAATTCGCACCTCCCTATCTCTGTAGTTTCTGCTGGCCCTACAACCCTTCGAGATCTCTGCGCTCCTCCAATTTTGATCTTAATCACTCCACCATTGGCAGCCGTGCATTCAACTACTGTGGTAAACCACTTTTATCGTTCACTATCGTTACACTATGGTTATCACTGTTTATATCGTTACACTATGGTTATCACTGTTTACACTGTTGTATCACTACACAAGGTTACCTCTTGCCATGCTGTTATACCTGGGCTGACCACAGCTGACTCCGCCCATGGCTCCGCCTGCTTGCCCAGGTATAAAGGTGGTCGACTGGCTGGTATTCCTCCTTGTTGGATCCGATCACCCACGAGGGTGGGCTCTGTTATTTAGCCAATAAAAACCTATAGTTACTAACTTAACTCGTCGCTTTTCATGAACTGAATTGATAGGTATATCAATTTTATTGGCTAAATTTTGAAATGTCTGTACCGGAGCAGCCAAATGACCAGCCAAACGAACAGCCCCAGCCAAACGGCCAGCTACAACAGCCCCAGCAGCCGGCCTGGCTGCGAGCCCTCCGACCGCCGTACCTGGATCTAAACCCACAGGCTGCGAATTCAGCCCTCGACTTCGAACACTGGCTGAGCTGCTTCGAAGCCTACCTGGGAGAATCCGGCGTGCCTCCGGTATCCAAACTAAGAGTTTTGACCGCCCAGGTGAGCCCTAAAGTATTTGCACTCATCCGGGACATTGCTGCATACGAGGACGCCCTCAACCTGCTAAAAGAGCAGTACCGGAGCCCTGTAAACTCAATGTACGCCAGGCATCTCCTAAGATCCCGCTCGCAACAGCCAGGAGAGTCGGTTGATGATTTCTTACGGGCGCTGCAAATACTCGGCAGGGACTGTGACTTTAAAGCCGTAACAGCTGCAGAACATACCGATGGAAATATCCGCGATGCCTTCGTGAAAGGCCTTCGGTCAGACTACTCACGGCAAAGACTGCTGGAATCAAAGGACCTCGACCTGAAAACAGCTGCTATCCTCACTCGCTCCTTGGAAGTGGCCCATCGGGACCTCGAGGCGTACTCCAGGTACTGTGCTGCGCGACCCTGGGACTCGGGCCCGACTCCGGCCGCAATACCCCTCACACCGCCGCCCCTGGGGCCTACCACAGTGTCGGTGTCCCGGAACCAATCGGGACTGCCACCCCCGGTACCGGCTGCGACATCGGAGCCCCGCGATCGGGCCGCCGGCTGCTTCTTCTGTGGCCAGGCGAAACACCCGAGGGCGCGCTGCCCTGCAAGAAACGCGACCTGCTCCGACTGCCACAAGAAAGGCCACTTCGCGAAGGCCTGCAGGGGGAAAGCCACAGACGCCAGCAGTGCCTCATGCGAGTTGTGGGGGCAGCCATCTTTCATCCAGGCCACAGATGCCAGCATCACCTCGTGTGAGTCGTGGGGGTGGCCATCTTTGATCAAGGCCACCGACGCCGGCAGTGCCTCATGTGAGTCGTGGGGGCGGCCATCTTCTCCGCCATTTTGTTCAACGTCGTGGGCGCCGCCATTTTGTTCACCACACTCGACCGCCACCTTGTCTCCAGACCCGACCACCGCCTCACCCGCAGACTACAGCAGCTCGCTCAGCCATACACTAGCCTCCGTCACACTTGACCAAGCTCGCCCGCATCACCTGTCCAAGTCCACGATGGACATCAAAGTAAACGGCCACGCCACGACCTGCCTGTTCGACAGCGGAAGCACGGAGAGTTTCATCCATCCAGACACGGTGAGCCGCTACTCCCTCATTGTCCAGCCAACGCGCAACCGGATCTCGATGGCGTTGAGGTCCCATTCAACAGACATCAGCGGCTACTGTGTTGTGACCTTGTTGGTTAGGGGCACGGAGTATAAAAATTTTAAACTTCTCGTCCTGCCCCAGCTCTGCGCTGCCGTCCTACTAGGACTGGATTTCCAATGCCACCTCCAAAGTGTCACCTTGGCATACGGTGGATCCCTCCCCCCCTCTCACAGTCTACAACCAGCAATTCCTAAACCGCCCACCGCGTACCACCTGCGGCCTCTCCACCCTCAAAGTCCCGCCCCCCTCCCTGTTCGCTAACCTCACCCGCGACTGTAAACCCGTCGCTACCAAGAGCAGGCGGTACAGCGCCGGGGACAGAGCTTTTATTAGCTCCGAGGTGCAGCGACTCCTGAAGGAGGGCATCATCGAGGGAAGCAACAGCCCCTGGCGTGCCCAGGTCGTAGTCGTTAAGACCGGCGATAAACACCGCCTGGTCATCGACTACAGCCAAACCATAAACCGGTACACCCAGCTGGACGCATACCCCCTTCCCCGCATATCTGATATGGTCAATCAGATTGCACAGTACCGGGTATTCTCTACCATCGACCTTAAGTCGGCCTATCACCAACTCCCTATCCACCCTGAGGACCGCCAGTATACCGCCTTCGAGGCGAATGGCCGCCTCTACCACTTCCTTAGGGTTCCCTTCGGCGTCACCAATGGGGTTTCGGTCTTCCAAAGGGAGATGGACCGGATGGTTGACCAGAACGGGCTGCATGCCACGTTCCCTTATCTAGATAACGTCACCATCTGCGGCCGCGACCGGCAGGACCATGATGTTAATCTGGAGAAATTCCTCCGTACGGCCCAACGGCTGAACCTCACCTACAATAAGGAGAAATGTGTGTTTAACACCTCGCGCCTTGCCATCCTCGGCTGCGTAGTAGAGAAGGAGTCATCGGCCCCGACCCCGAAAGAATGCGCCCCCTCATGGAGCTTCCCCTCCCCCACTGTCCAAACGCGCTGAAGAGAACCCTGGGGCTCTTCGCTTACTATGCCCAATGGGTGCCCAATTATGCGGACAAAGCCAGACCCCTCATGAAGTCCACCTCCTTCCCCCTGACAGCAGAAGCATGCGCAGCCTTCTCCCTCATAAAGGGAGACATTGCTAAGGCCACAATGCACGCGGTGGATGAGTCTATCCCTTTCCAAGTGGAGAGCGATGCATCCGACTTCGCCCTAGCTACAACCCTTAACCAGGCGGGGAGACCTGTGGCCTTCTTCTCAAGGACCCTCCAGGGCCCTGAGATCCGACACTCTTCTGTCGAGAAGGAGGCCCAGGCGATCGTGGAGGCAGTATGATGCTGGAGGCATTACCTGGCAGGCAAACGATTTACCCTCCTCACCGACCAGCGTTCGGTCGCGTTTATGTTTAATAACAAGCTGAGGGGCAAAATCAAGAACGACAAGATCTTGAGGTGGAGAATTGAGCTCTCCACCTACGATTACGATATCTTGTACCGGCCTGGTAAACTGAACGAAGCCCCAGATGCTCTATCACGAAGTACATGCGCCAACGCGCAAATTGATAGACTGCAGACCCTCCACAACGACCTCTGCCACCCCGGGGTCACCAGACTTTACCACTTCATTAAGGCCCGCAACCTGCCCTACTCCATCGAGGAGGTCAGGACCATGACCAGGAACTGCCAAACCTGTGCCGAATGCAAACCGCATTTCTTTAGGCCGGACAGAGCAAGCCTGATCAAGGCCACCCGCCCCTTCGAGCGCTTGAGCATCGATTTTAAGGGGCCCCTCCCGTCCTCTGACCGTAATGTGTACTTCCTCAACATTATTGACGAGTACTCCCGTTTCCCCTTTGCCTTCCCCTGCCAAGACATGACCAGTACCACGGTCATCAAATGCCTGAACGACCACTTCGCCTTGTTCGGGTTCACGAACTATATACATAGCGACCGGGGCTCATCCTTCATGAGCGAGGAACTTTGCCAGTTCCTACTAGCGAGAGGTATTGCTGCAAGCAGGACCACCAGCTACAACCCCCGAGGGAACGGCCAGGTGGAAAGAGAGAACGCGACAATCTGGAAGGCCGTTCTCTTAGCCTTAAAGTCTAAGGGCCTCCCAACCTCTCGCTGGCAGGAAGTCCTCCCGGCAGCGCTGCATTCCATCCGGTCACTGCTTTGCACTGCCATTAACGCCACCCCTCATGAACGAATGTTTGTTTTCCCCAGGAAGTCGACTACGGGAACCTCGCTACCAACATGGCTGACTTCTCCGGGGCCCGTCTTGCTGCGGAAGCACGTGAGGGCCCATAAAACGGACCCCCTGGTCGAGAGGGTGGACCTCCTGCACGCCAACCCCCAGTACGCCTATGTGGCATACCCAGACGGGCGGGAGGACACAGTCTCCTTACGAGACCTCGCACCCTCGGGCACCCCTGAGACACCACCGTTACCCCCCACCACTCCCCCAAATCCAGCCCCGGTAGACGGCATGCCGGAACCCCATGAGCCTTCGCCGACCACGCAGACACCAGCCTTAACTTCGAACACTACACCTCCGCCGCCGCTGCTGCGCCGATCAGAAAGGCTTACGAGGCCTCCGGATAGACTGACATACCCGAACTGGTAGTACACTTCACCCCGCCGGACTCAAATTTAAACAAGGGGTGAATGTGGTAAACCACTTTTATCGTTCACTATCGTTACACTATGGTTATCACTGTTTATATCGTTACACTATGGTTATCACTGTTTACACTGTTGTATCACTACACAAGGTTACCTCTTGCCACGCTGTTATACCTGGGCTGACCACAGCTGACTCCGCCCATGGCTCCGCCTGCTTGCCCAGGTATAAAGGTGGTCGACTGGCTGGTATTCCTCCTTGTTGGATCCGATCACCCATGAGGGTGGGCTCTGTTATTTAGCCAATAAAAACCTATAGTTACTAACTTAACTCGTCGCTTTTCATGAACTGAATTGATAGGTATATCAACTACCTAGGCCCTATGCTCTGGAATTCCCTCCTTAAACCTCTCCGCCTCACCAGTTCTCTTTCCTCCTTTAAGACGCCCCTTGAAACCTACCTGTTTCACCAGACTTTTGGTCACCTGTCCGAATATCTCCTTATGTGGCCCTGTGTCCAATTTTGTTTGATAATCGCTCCTGTGAAGCGCTTTGGGATGTTTTACTACATTAAAGGCACTATATAAATGCCCTGTTGTTGTTATTGATAAATTTTTGTTATGCAAGGGTATTAAGGGTTATGGAGCCAAGGCAGGCAGATGGAATTAAGATATAGCTCAACCATGATCTAATAGAATGGTGGAACAGATTTGAGGGACTGAATGGCGTCCTCCCGTTCCTATATTCCAAATATCTAACTATGTATCCATCTCTTTCTTTATCTATCCATTTATCCATTCAGTAATCCAGTAATTAAAAGCTTGCTTGTGCCAGGTGTTTTCTATGTCACATTTCAGGCATCACACATTCCCTCCTCTGCTTTGAAGGAATCAGCTATAGAAGATAGACTTTATCTTGTCATCTTTCTTTTATTACATCAACATAGTAAAATGCCCCAAGGCACTTCACAGGAGCGTAGCCAGACAAAAAGGAACAACATTTTGTTTGATAACGCTCCTGTGAAGCACCTTGGGTTATTTTAATATGTTAAAAGTGCAAGTTGTTGTTTCTAGTATTTTCCAGTCTGGGTCAGTGCTGGATGTATTCAGGGCAGTCCAATTTTTGGAAGGGGTTCTCAAACAGACATTAGGTCACCTATTGTCTCTGCAAAGGGCCTAAAGCCTGTTTCGGGCATGGGCCCAGGAGGCCTGTACTATAGCCTTTACCAATGTGACAGGCAGCGCTCTTCCAACACAGAACGGCCACGTCGTGAACGAATACCTAGGCCCTTGTTTCTTTTTCTCTTATTGGGAAAGTTGCCTTTGAGTTCAGGCTCCAGTAAACTAGGAATGGTAAGCAATGTTCCCTCATAATGTTTTTTTTAGGTGTGCGGTCTATTCACCATTTCATTGCAAAAGTCGGTCCCGGGCTGTGTGAGACCGGCAGAGAGCTGCATGACCAGGCTACCACACAGCTTATAGGGAATGCTGATGGTTAATAGACTCCCACTGGACACTGCGGAGCATCAAACGTGTGTGGTCTATCCTGGTTGAAGTCTCGGTTTCCTCCCATACTGAGGCTCCTCCTTTTCATTTTTTTAATTCAGTCTCGGCATATGGGTGTCACTGGCAAAGCCGACATTTATTGCCCATCCTTAGTTGCCCTGAAAAGGTGGTGGTGGGTCTTCTTCTTGAACCACTGGTAGCGGTTTTGATACAACTGTGTGGTTTGCTAGGCCACTTCAGAGGGCATTAAAGAGTTAACCACGTTGGTGTGGGACTGGAGCCACATACAGGCCCAGAATGGGTAAGGACGGCAGGCTTCCTTCCCTAAAGAACAGTAGTGAACCAGTTGGGTGTTTATGAAAATCCGACAGCTTCATGGTCACTTTTACTGAGACCAGCTTTTTTTCTGCAGATTTTTAAACTGAATCCCCATCCTCCCTTCTTACTATTTTTCTTTATTTCTCTCATTTTTCCCCCTCTCTGCTCCTGAATGCTATGACTCTTTGTGGATTAAATTAACTCTTGTGTTTTCCAGGTGTATGTGTGGTAGTGAAGTGGCTACACTACTGGCCCAATAACCCAGCAATCAACAGTTCAAATCCACCCCCCCCCCCCCACCCCACACCGGCACATTATGAAACTGAATTTAATAAATCTGTTAATCTACGGCCATGACTACTCAGATTGTCATAAAAACCTAGCTTGCTTCATGAATGTCCTTCAGGGAAAGAGCCCTCCTACCTCGCCCTACCTGGTTAGGACTGCATATGACTTGATTCCCACTTTTAATGTCCTTTGAAGAAAGACTTGCATTTCTATAGCGCTTTTCACGACCTCAGGGTGTCCCAAAGCAGTTTACAGCCAATGAAGTACTTTTTGAAGTGTAGTCACTATTGAAATGTAGGAAGTGGTTTAGTAAGCCGCTCAGTTGTAAAAACAAGCACTCAAGAAGAAGACCCACCACCGCCCTCTCAGGGTAATAAAGGCCGACCTTGGTGGGATTGCCTACACCTTGAAAACAATTTAAAAGACACAACATTGAATTGGAGGGGCGTTGGGGCCAAGACTGATTCTGTTGTCACTCAACATCTAAGTTCACACATTCCCACCAGGAGTCATTGCCTCGTAATCAAAAGCAAGAACCCAGGCTGGTTTTTATGTGTTTATTTTCTCTATCCTTGTCTGAGGTCCCAGAGGTCAATAGTGGTGAGCACACCATTACCCCAACTGAGATGGACCCTGGGAATATCTGTCTGTTGGGGTCAGTACCACACCAATCGGTCATTGGAAGAGACAATTATTTATTTACTGCAGTGCTAACCATTAAACAGTTTTGAGGCTCTAACTCGGTATCAATACGAAATAAACTAGCAGGAACAATCGCTGAAACCCGTCGCTATTACAGACTAGGAAATGTCACACGGAGTCCAGGCGGAGAGTTCAGACGTATTCCTTCAATGGGAAGCCACCTGCTGGGCTCTGAATCGGCAATGAAGGCTGATTTGCTGTGTAACTCTTCCGATAGCCTGGTCTGTAGTCGCTGTCTGTGGGGCAAGAGCAACAGAGAAAGGCTCCGCCAATACTGAGGAAACAGGTGGCTGACCAGCCCACATAAAGAGCATCTCCCAGCTCCCACTTCAGGCTCTCCGGCACGAGTGGGTTGTAAAAATCCGTGATGATGTTGTGTGCGACCCATGACACAGGAACCAGAACGCACAGCCCAGCCAAGATGAAAAAGGAGCCGGCAACAGTGGCCACATAACCTTTCACCCTGTGGTTGTCCCCAGCACAGTACGTACACTTCATTCCCACCGTCGACACCATGATGGCCAGAAGTCCGGAGGAAATGGACAGACACATGAAGGCCCTCGCCATCTGCACGTCCCCGGAGAGGTCAAGCATGGAATCGTAGATATCACACACCAACCTGCCCGATGTCTGTTGGTAGACACAGGTCATCCAAATTCCTTCCCACGTGACCTCTGAATTCAATATGGTGCTTCCAATAAATGGTGTGACCTTCCACTGTGGCATTCCTGTAACTGCGCAGGCACACATCCATCCTATTACACCAATGAGGAACCCAAGAAATTCCAGGACTGTGCTGGCCATTTTCTCCACAATTTCACCTGTCTATCTATCGTTCAGTCTCTCTGTCTCTGTGTCTCTCTCTTTCCTTCTCTTTCTTTCTACCTCTCTATCGTTCAGTCTCTTTCTGTCTCTCTCTGTCTCTGTCTTTCTCTCTCTGTCTCTCTCACACTGTCTTTCAGTCTCCCTCTTCTTTCCTCTCTCTGTCTGACTTTGTCTCTATTTCTCTCTCCTTCGCCGTTTCTCTCTCTGTCTCCCTCGCTCCCTGTCTCTGTTTCTCTCTCTCTCTTTCCTTCTCTCTCTTTCGTTCTGTCTCTCTCTTTGTCTGTCTCTCTGTCTCTCTCCTGTCTCTGTCTTTCTCTCTCTGTCTATGTCTCTCTCACGCTGTCTTTCAGTCTCCCTCTCTTTTCTCTCTCTGTCTCTTTGTCTGTCTCTCTGTCTGTCTCTGTCTCTATTTCCCTCTGTCTCTCCTTCTCTGTTTCTCACTGTCTCTCTCTGTTTCCCTCGCTCCTCTGTCTCTCTTTCTCTCTATTTCTCTCTCTTCCTTTCTCTCTCTGTTTAACACTTCTATCTCATCCCAGGGTATTTCACTGGATGTTGCTGCCCAGGTCAGGTCTGCACATTCCTGATTAGAGCCAATGACTAGGTTAGTGAATGACAAGAAAAGTACTTGAAGCAAATAAAGTGGTTTGATGTTCGGCAGCCTGATCTCCGTGTGTAAGGGAAAGCTTGAATGAGGCAGCCAGCGACTCGTAGAACAGTACCAGCCTCGGATATCAAAGGATGGATTTCTGTTGGGGGGAGGGGGGTGGGTGGTGACTGAGCACAAAGAAATAGGGAACCAATGACGTCAAATGGAATTTTAACTAAACAGTGGAATGCTCTTATTATTGGGCTGTTAAGAGCAATTAGTAAAGATAGTAACACTTAAATATGAAAACAGGTAAAATCTCCCTGACAATCAATTGATTCAAATTCAGAGAATTCATGATGCAAGTTTTTAATAGTGCCTCACAATTAATTAAAACAATTCACATCGAATACCTCTGACTTTGAATGAGCTGGGAAGTAGAACAGAAGTACACAATTGGAAAGGGTTGCTCTCACCCATTTTCTCCTCCCCTCTGCTGAAGACACCGGCTCTCACTGGCTTAAACAGGCGCTCACCGGCTCTCACCAGCTCTAACTGATTCAAACCGGCTCAAACCAGTTCAAACTGGCTCAAGCGGAGTGAGCCTTTGGCGCAGTGGTAGCATTCCCGCCTCTGGGTCAGAAGGTGTAGGATTCAAACTCCCACTCCAGACAATGCCGGCGAGTGGAGTCGGAACTTCCGGCTTTGAATTCTGGTTTGACATCCAGTGGGATACTCGCGTGGCTGTGGCTGTGGCTGTGGGCGTGGGTGACCCCTCCCTCATCGTATGGGTTGTGGGGGCCCATAAAACCCTCCTGCCGCATAGGACCAGCCACCTTATCAGCTGGTATAAAGGTAGTTGCAGCCATGGAAGGAGCGTTAATGTGGCTAGTCAGACTGTTAATCAGCCTGCGAACCCTTCCACTACTTCACACTGTAACAATGAGAAGACACAAAAATAACGATAACCAGCTAAAACCGGTTCAAAAAGGCTTAGACTGGCTCTCACTTATTTGTTCCTAAACTCCCAGTGAATTTGTTTGGACTTTTTGACCAAACTGAAACACAATAGCCCATTGACGCAAAAGCCAAGTACCAATGCAAAATGACTCAGGAAATCGCGATCTGTTTTCTTGAATATATTCCCATTATACCCAGTTTTATTGACTTGGTTTGAGGTCTGTGGGTTGATAAGATGCTGTGTACAGATCGGGAGGGCTGCCGTGTCCAAGTCTTGTGTTACAAAAGCGCCGACTCTAATGCAGAAACAGGATCGGCTGTAACAGGAGAGGCGTCTGTCGCAATGGCATCACTGATTGTGGTCAACTCATGACACTGGCCTCTGGTGATCAAACAATCCCAACCCTTATTTTGTTATATAAGAACATAAGAAATAGGAGCAGGAATAGGCCATATGGCTCCTGGAGCCTGCTCTCCCATTCAATAAGATCATGTATCATCTTCTACTTCAACTCCACTTTCCCACCCTATGCACGTATCCCTTGATTCCCTTAGTGTACAAAATCTATCGCTCTCAGTCTTGAATATACTCAACGACTGAGCATCTGCCACCCTCTGGGGTCGAGAATTCCAAAGATTCACAACCCTCTGAGTAAAGAAATTTCTCCTCATCTCAGTCCAAAATGGCCGACCCCTTATCCTGAGACTATAACCCCTAGTTCTAGACTCTCCAGCCAGGAGAAACAGCCTCTCAGCCCTCTAAGAATTTTATACGATTTAATGCGATCACCTCTCATTATTCTAAACTCCAGAGAATATAGGCCCATTCTACTCAATCTCTCTTCATAGGATAACTCTCTCATCCCTGGAATCAATCTCGTGAACATTTGTTGCACCCCCACTAAGGCAAGTATAGTAAGGAGGCCAAAACTGTAAATAGTACTCCAAGTGCAACGGGAACGGTAGCGTAGTGGTAATGTCACTGGGTTAGTAATCCAAAGGCCTGGATTACTAATCCAGAGACATGAGTTCAAATCCCACCACGACAGCTGGGGAAATTTAAATTCAGTTAATTAAATAAATCTGGAATAAAAAGCTAGTAACAGTAATGATAACCATGAAACTATCGGATTGTCATGAAAACCCATCTGGTTCACTAATGTCCTCTAGGGAAGGGAAATCTGCTGTTCTTACCTGGTCTGGCCTATATGTGACTCCAGACCTACAGCAATGTGGTTGACTCTGAAATGGCCTAGCAAGCCACTCAGTTGTAACTAACCACTACGAAACAAAATAATATGAATGAAACCGGACGGACCACCCAGCATCGACCTGGACACGGCAACAGCACCGTCAACCCTGCAAAGTCCTCCTCACCAACATCTGGGGACTTGTGCCAAAATTGGGAGAGCTGTCCCACAGACTAGTCAAGCAACAACCTGACATAGTCAGAATCATACGTCCCAAACTCCTCCATCACCATCCCTGGGTATGTCCTGTCCCAGCGGCAGGACAGACCCACCAGGGGTGGTGGCACTGTGGTATTCAGTCGGGAAGGAGTGGTCCTGGGAGTCCTCAACATTGACTCTGGACCCCATGAAATCTCATGGCTTCAGGGTAAGGAAACCTCCTGCTGATTACCACCTAACGCCCTCCCTCAACTGATGAATCAGTACTCCTCCATGTTGAACACCACTTGGAAGAAGCACTGAGAGTAGCAAGGGCACAGAATGTACTCTGGGTGGGGGACTTCAATGTCCATCACCAAGAGTGGCTCGGTAGCAGCACAGCTGGCCGAGTCCTGAAGGACCTAATTGCCAGTCTGGGCCTGCGATAGGTGGTGAGTGAACCAACAAGAGGGAAAAACCTACTTGACCTCCTCCTCACCAATCTACTTGTCACAGATGAATCTGTCCATGACAGCATTGGCAGTAGTGACCACCGCACAGTCATCGTGGAGACGAAGTCCAGTCTTCACACTGAGAACACCCTCCGTCGTGTTGTGTGGCGCTACCACCGTGCTAAATGGAATAGATCTAGCAGCTCAAAACTGGTCATCCATGAGGCGCTGTGGGCCATCAGCAGAATTGTATTCCACCACAATCTGTTACCTCATGGCCCAGCATATCCTTCACTCTACCATTACCACCAAGCCAGGGAACGAACCCTGGTTCAATAAGGAGTGTAGAAGAGCATGCCAGGAGCAGCACCAGGCGTACCTAAAAATGAGGTGGAAAGCTGCAACACAGGACTACATGCATGCTAAAAAGCGGAAGCAGCATGCTATGGACAGGGCTATGCGATCCCACAATCAATGGATCAGATCAAAGCTCTGCAGTCCTGCCACATCCAGCCATGAATGGTGGTGGACCATTAAACAACTAACGGGAGGAGGAGGCTCCAAGAATATCCCCATCCTCAATGATGGTGGAGCCCAGCACGTGAGTGCAAAAGACAAGGCTGAAGCGTTTGCAACCAACTTCAGCCAGAAGTGTCGAGTGAATGATCCATATTGGCCTACTCCCGCGGTCCCCACCATCACAGAAGCCATTCTTCAGCCAATTCGATTCACTCCACGTGATATCAAGAAATGGCTGAGTGCACTGGATACAGCAAAGGCTATGGGCCCCGACAACATCCCGGCTATCGTGCTGAAGACTTGTGCTCCAGAACTAGCCATGCCTCTAGCCAAGCTGTTCCAGTAGAGCTACAACATTGGCATCTATCCGACAATGTGGAAAACTGCCCAGGTATGCCCTGTCCACAAAAAGCAGGACAAATCTAACCCGACCAATTACCGCCCCATCAGTCTACTCTCAATCATCAGCAAAGTGATGGAAGGTGTCATCGACAGTGCTATCAAGCGGCACTTACTCACCTATAACCTACTCACTGATGCCCAGTTTGTGTTCCGCCAAGACCGCTCGGCTCCCGACATGGACAAAGGAGCAGAATTCCAGAGGTGAGGTGAGAGTGACTGCTACTTGACATCAAGGCAGCATTTGACCGAGTCTGGCATCAAGGAGCCCTAAAACTGAAGTCAATGGGAATCAGGGGGAAAATGCTCCACTGGCTGGAGTCATACCTAGCACAAAGGAAGATGGTTGCGGTGGTTGAAGGTCAATCATCACAGCCCCAGGACATCGCTGCAGGAGTTCCTCAGGGCAGTGTCCTAGGCCCAACCATCTTCAGCTGCTTCATCAATGACCTTCCCTCCAACATAAGGTCAGACATGGCGATGTTCGCTGATGACTGCAGTGTTCAGCGCCATTCGAAACTCCACAGATAATGAAGTAGTCCATGTCCGCATGCAACAAGACCTGGACAACGTTCAGGCTTGGGCTGATAAATGGCAGGTAACATTCGCGCCACAGAAGTGCCAGGCAATGACTATCCCCAACAAGCGAGAGTCTAATCACCTCCCCTTACCATCGCCGAATCCCCCACCATCAACATCCTGGGGGTCACCATTAACCAGAAACTTAACTGGACCAGCCACATAAATACTGTGGCAACAAGAGCAGGTCAGAGGCTAGGTATTCTGCGGCGAGTGTCTCACCTCCTGACTCCCCAAAGCCTTTCCACCATCTACAAGGCACAAGTAAGGAGTGTGATGGAATACTCTCCACTTGCCTGGATGAGTGCAGCTCCAACAACACTCAAGAAGCTCGACACCATCCAGGACAAAGCAGCCCGCTTGTTTGGCACCCCATCCACCACCTTAAACATTCAGTCCCTCCACCACCGGCGTACCGTGGCTGCAGTGTGTACCATCTACAAGATGCACAGCAGCAACTCACCAAGGCTTCTTCGGCAGCACCTCCCAAACCCACAAACTCTTCCACCTAGAAGGACAAGGGCAGCAGGCTCATGAGAACACCACTGTAATGATCAATAACATGTCATTCTATAGTGGACACTAGGTGGAGCCGTAGAGCTGTATATAGCTGTATGTATTAAGACTACACTACCCAGCTCTATGTAGATTAAGACTACATTACCCATGAGGCACTAGGCTACCCACAAGGCAGCAGTCAAGATGGAAGCCTCTACAGATACTGTACCTAGTCCACATGTGCTCAATAAAGTAACTAGCAAAAGCTAGCTGTAATGAACATAAGATGGTACCAGGGTGGTGAAGATCTGCTGAAAATTGTGAAAAGCGACATGGAGAATTTGAAGCCACCAGAGCGTTTGAAACTCACAGGAAACATCGACTACAATTGGCAGACTCTTAAACAACAATTCGAACTCTACATTGCAGCCATCGGATTCGGTACGAAGCCAGATGCAAGGAAGATAGCATTGCTGCTTACGGTTGCAGGCCCACAGGCGATAGAGGTATTTAATACATTTGTATTTAATCCAGAGGAGAACAGAGAAAAATTAGAAGATGTGCTAAAAAAATTTGATGCACATTGCTCTCCCAAAAAGAATGAGACCTATGAAAGATACATCTTCTGTTCTCGGACACAGCAGCAAAATGAGACTTTTGATAGCTTTATAACTGATCTGAAACTGAAAGCACAGACATGTAATTTCGCTGAGCTCAAAGCATCCATGATTCGTGACCAGATTGTGTTTGGTATTCATGATAAAAAAAAGTCAGGGAACGTCTGTTGAGAGAAACTGAACTAAATTTGGAAAATGCGGTGAAAATATGCCAAGCCAGCGAGCTAGCTCGAAAGCACGCGAAGACTTTCAGTGAAATCAATAATGATGCGATTGTAATGAGTGATAATGCTGTTGTCGGTGCTGTGTCCTATAAGGGGAAGAAACATGGGCAGAACAGAAATGAAAAGCAATCGGAGGATGAAATTTTTAATTGTAAACGCTGTGGTTACAAACACCAGTTAAGACAATGCCCAGCATTTGGAAAAATGTGCACAAAGTGTAATGGAAAGAATCACTTTGCCAAACAATGCTTTTCAAAAGTACAAACTAAGAAAGGGCAACGAGTTAATGTAATTGAGGACACTGATTTAAGTGAGACATTTTTTGTAGGAATGGTGCCATGTGACAATATCAAAAAGGATACAGAAAATGTGCAGCCCTCAGAAATGGACAATGCTGAACATAACGTCAATGCAGTAAAAGAGGACAAATGGATGATCCCACTGCAGGTAAATGGAGCATTAGTTACATTGAAACTGGACACTGGGGCAAAAGCAAACGTAATCAGTATGAGTGACATTAAAAATATGAAAGAAAAGCCCAAAATACAGAAAAAGTCAGTACTACTGAAGAGCTATAATGGACAGAAAATAGATAGCTTAGGTGTATGCAGACTTAAAGTGACAGTCAAAGACAAAGTGCATCATCTCATGTTTTCTGTTGTGGCTGAAAGACTTGATTCGATACTAGGTGACAAAGCTTGTGAAGACTTAGAACTGGTCAAGAGAGTCTACCGTATAAACTGTGCCATAAGCAGACCAGATGACTCAGGTGATGAAGCAGAGAGCCCATCAAGGATGAAAAGGCCAAAGGGTATCCATGTCTTCAAAAAGCCTAGTTTCTCCAAGAAGAAAGAAAAAGACTTTAAGGTCAAAGAGAAGCCAAAGGAAGAAAAGCACAAAGAGGAAAAACACAAGGAGAAAAAGTCCAAAGATATAACCGCAGCAGATGTTGTTAAGCAGTGGAAAGAGAAAAAGAAAAAGAAGAAGCCTGCACCAGAGCAGGAAGCAGTTCCGGTGGATACTCCTTCTTCCCTCAGGCCAATCTTTGGTGTTCCATTAGCCGAGGCTGCTGAGAGGACTATGCTGTATGATGGGATCCAGCTGCCAGCAGTTTTTCGAGAGTGCATTGACTACATTGAGAGTTATGGCATGAAGAGTGAAGGAAACACTGAAACCCTCTCCAAGCAAAGATCGCAAGGAGACCTCGATCTATACAAGAGCAGATTGATGACAATGCCGCAACTGCATCTTGTCATTCACCGCCAGAACAATCTTATGAAGACACATCAGACTTACCCGTGTTGAGAAGAGCCACACGTGAAGTAAAAAAGCCTGATAGACTTAATCTTTGAGTACAATGTAAAGCGTTGAAAATGTGTTGACTGTTTTGAAAATGTTTATGTTTATAGAGCACTAACAAAAGTGTTACTGATATTATCTTTATTGTTTTCTTGAAAGTTGATTGATATTGATTTTGTTAAACCTCAAAGAAAGGGGGATGTAATGATCAATAACATGTCATTCTATAGTGGACACTAGTTGGAGCCGTAGAGCTGTGTAGAGCTGTATATAGCTGTATGTATTAAGACTACACTACCCAGCTGTATGTAGATTAAGACTACATTACCCATGAGGCACTATGCTACCCACAAGGCAGCAGTCAAGATGGAAGCCTCTACAGATACTGTACCTAGTCCACATGTGCTCAATAAAGTAACTAGCAAAAGCTAGCTGTGTTCATAATAAGAATGTCTATTTATTAATGAACATAAGAACCACCACCTCCAAGTTCCCCTCCAAGTCACACACCATCCTAACTTAGAAGTATATCGCCGATCCTTTATCGTCACTGGGTCAAAATCCTGGAACTCCCTACCTAACAGCACTGTGGGAGCACCATCACCACACAGACTGCAGCGGTTCAAGAAGGCGGCTCACCAGCACCTTCTCAAGGGCAACTAGGGATGGGCAATAAATGCTGGCCTTGCCAGCGACGCCCTGATCCCATAAACAAATTTTTTTTAAAAGGTGTGGTGTCACCAAAGCCCTATATAATTGCAGCAAGACTTCCTTACTCCTATACTCTAACCCCCTTGCAATAAAGGCTAACATACAATTTGCCTTCCTATTTGCCTGCTGTTAATTTTCTGTGATTCGATTACAAGGACCCCCAATTCCCTTTGCTTACCAACATTGGATACCATGAGATTCTGAAACTTTTTGATGGATGTTTTGGTGATCGTATTCTACGATTGCATCCATGTATTTTCCCATGAAAACCACAAACTAATGGTCTCCCCCTTGATGTGTGAGGTTTGCAACCAAATCTGCTTTCAAATCCATTTCAGGGAAAAGCAATTTGTCAAGGCTTTACGAAAATCAACATATTTGCCCGTTAATGAGATGTGAGACTGTTGTACCGGGGGGGGAGTTTTCAATGGCTGGCTGCCCTTTTCCATGCCTGAAAAGCGGTCGAGCAGCAGATGAAAAAGCTGGCGGGGATCTGGGACATCAATTTTCCCGCTTGATTCAATTTTCAGGATGGTCTTTAAATGGGCGTCAAACACTCCCACCTAAAACAGGCGGGAGGCTGTTTAAATATGGAAGTCGGGGTCCTAGACCTTTGTCGGTTGTAAGATTCTGATTGCAATCTTCAAGGAGTAATGAAAGGAAGAAAGAAAGAAAGACTTACATTTATATAGCACCTTTCACGACCACCAGATGTCACAAAGCGCTTTACAGCCAATGAAGTACTTTTGGAGTGTAGTCATTGTTGTAATGTAGGAACCGCGGCAGCCAATTTGCGCACAGCAAGCTCCCACAAACAGCAATGTGATAATGGCCATGTTTTAGTGATGTTGATTGAGGGATAAATATTGGCCAGGACACTGGGGAGAACTCACCCTGCTCTTCTTCGAAATAGTGCCATGGGATCTTTTACGTCCACCTGAGAGAACAGATGGGGCCTCGGTTTAAGGTCTCATCCAAAAGACGGCACCTCTGACAGTGCAGCACTCCGTCAGCACTGCACTGCAGTGTCAGCCTAGATTTATGTGCTCAGTGGGTGGAACATGTAATATGCACACTAGTCTCAGATTTTCCCGGTGTTACGTGAGCTAACCGGCTTAAGGGACCGCTGATGGCAGCTCTGGAAAGGGAAGATTTTGCTTTTTTTCTTCTAAGATTTGTTGTGAGACCAGGGGAAGCATTCATTCCAATATTCCCTCTGAATTAAGAAGACTACTAGGCACTTGGTCTAAGCATTAAACAAAGCTTTAATCAACTGTTTTACAACATTGAGGTCTAGTTGTGTCCTTCACTAGTTCCTGTTAAGAATATCCTGCGCAAGCTGGGCCTGGGCCCGAGTATTTATACTCTCCCTGGACAGCGCCACCTGCAGGCCGCTCAGTATTATTTCTTAAGTCTTTCTTTCATGAATGACTGATTCATGTCACCCTCATTGTCTCCCGATGATGCTGGTCCCTTGCTGCCCCACAGTTCCATGGATGCTGCTTGGTACCTCACCCAAGTGATCATTCTTCATGAATGAGCCTAGGCAGTGTATGTTGGCTGGCTATTGGACTGTAGAGGACCTCACAGATGAGCCAGGTCCCGTACTCATTCAACGTCCACACACAAATCACTTCCCATCAGGATAGTGGCCAGGAGCAGGAATCCTGACTGATGTTTCCCTCCCTAGCCCAACAGGTGCTGAAATCATTTAATTCAAAGTCAACAAGGGCTGGAACCTAAACCTGGGACTTTATGATCTGCAGGTTATATACATCCCTCATCCCATTAAAGTCACACTCTCAATTGTAATAAGAAGTATTTGCAATATATCAAGTTGTATTCACCCTAATTCTCTGTTAAGTTGTATCCTTTGTTATGCGGTTACATGGAAAGAAATGTATCATTGCCAAATACCAGAAACGGTGTAGAGGTATTTGTTTACGATTTCCCTGATAACCAGGTGTATATAATGGGTGATGAAGCCTTAACCCTAAAGCACGTATAGTAAAATGTAAACAGCATAATTACATCGAGTCTACAGCACAGAAACAGGCCATTCAGCCCAACAGCCCATCCACACAAACCGCCTCCCACCCCTCTTCCTCTCACCCTATCAGCATATCCTTCTATTCCTTTCTCCCTCATGTACTTATCTAGCTTCCCCTTATGCATGGTGCTCTTTGCCAAAAGGCTCTTATTGCAAAGACCCTCATTACAAGAGCCAAAAAAGAAAAGACTTGCATTTATATAGCGCCTTTCACAACCTCAGGACGTCCCAAAGTGCTTTACAACCAATTAAATCCTTTTTGAAGTGCAGTCACTGTTGTAATGTAGGAAACGCGGCAGCCAATTTGTGCACAGCAAGCTCCCACAAACAGCAATGAGATAATGACCATATAATCTGTTTCATTTTAATGATGTTAATAGTAATAAAAAGGTTTGAAAGCTACTGCAAAGACCAGTGGCAACCAACCTCACTGCTTCCATCCAACTTGAAAAGAAGATGAGAGAAGATCAATTTAGGAGAATTGCCTTCAGGAGGCAGCCAAGAACCTGTGAAAGGTAACATTCTGCTCATTAGCATCTCATTATCTGCTCATTAGCGACAGAGTGACCTCGAGCTCGACCAATCGTACGCCGGGTTGCTGGCATGTGCCGCCGGGCCAATCGGTGCGTGTGTGGCCGGGCTTTATCGTTCTGAACCGAGGTGAGTAGCCGCCATCTCGCTTCCATTCTTTTTCCTGCTTTCTGCGTCTTTCTTTTCAAATATACATTTCCAGCAAAATAAAATTCAATTTATTAAATTCTTTTAAAATAAATCACTCATTTGTAAATATTTTATCTAACCTGAACATTCTTTTTCCTACCTTTGCCCGTTTTTTTCTTAGGCCTCAAAGCCTGCGCCTTTCTTGCCCAGCCAGGCCCGAGCTAGGTGATTGCGCTTCTGCTAAGCTCCTCACCCCCCCCCCGCCGTGTCACGTTACCCAGGGCAACGGCATCAGCCACGAGGGTCAGGGTGCGCGCGCAGCAGGAGCAGGTGAGACGCGGCGTCTCTGTTCCGCGCTCAGCGGGGGGGGGGGGGCGGGGCTCGGCCGCCGGCCGTCTCTCAGAGCCGCAATCGGGCTCGGCGGGGGGGGCGGGGCTCCGGGGCTCGGCCGCCGGCCGTCTCTCAGAGCCGCAATCGGCCTCGGCCGGGGTGGGGGGGGGGGCGTGGCTCGGCCGCCGGCCATCTCTCAGAGCCGCAATCGGGCTCGGCCGGGGGGGGGGGGGGGGCGGGGATCGGCCGCCGGCCGTCTCTCAGAGCCGCAATCAGCCTCGGCCGGGAGGGGGGGGGGGGGGGCTCGGCCGCCGGCCGTCTTTCAGAGCCGCAATCGGGCTCAGCCGGGGGGGGGGGGGGGCGGGGCTCGGAGAGCGGGGCTCTCGGCCGGGGGGGGGTGGGGCACGGAGAGCGGGGCTCTCGGCCTGGGCCCCCCACCGGCCCTTCCCCCCCCACCCCCCCTTCTGCCCCCCCTTCCCCCCCCGCCCCCCTTCCCCTTCCCGCCCCCCTTCCCCCCCCGCCGCCCCCCCTTCCCCCCGCCCCCCCCTTCCCCCCCGCCCCCCCTCCCCCCTCCCTTCCCCCCCTTCCCCCCTTCCCCCCCTCCCTTCCCCCCCTCCCTTCCACCCCCGCCCCTTCCCCCCTCCCTTCCCCCCCGCCCCTTCCCCCCCTCCCTTTCCCCCCCCTCCCTTCCCTTCCCCCCCGCCCTCCCTTCCCCCCCGCTCTCTTCCCCCCCGCTCTCTTCCCCCCACCCGCTCTCTCTCTTCCCCCCACCCGCTCTCTCTCTTCCCCCGTCACTCTCTCTCTTCCCCCCAGTCGCTCTCTCTACCCCCCAGTCGCTCTCTCTCTTCCCCCCCAGTCGCGCTCTCTCTCTCTCTTCCCCCCCAGTCGCGCTCTCTCTCTCTCTTCCCCCCCAGTCGCGCTCTCTCTCTCTTCTCCCCCCCCCCCAGTCGCTCTCTCTCTCTCTTCCAACAACAACATGCCCTTGAAAAAGCCTCGGCACCGCCGGGCACTTCAGCTAGTATTAGATAAAGAAGTGTCCTACAATTGCGTTAAATATTTGTGCACCAATATCAGACAGTGAGGTCTTTGAACATCATCTGGCAAAGACCTTCCTTTAATCCTGCTGCGAGCGCCTTGGCTGAAACTCAGCAGTAATCTGAGACAATGGTATTTACTTTCCCTGTAATACTTTCCCCTTTTCATTAAATAGAAACATTAGCTGGTCTTAAGGAGATGGATAACTTTCCATTTTACATGCGCTGCTTTGAATAAAAGAGTCCTCAACTCTTGAATGGAGCAGCAGACTTCTGGTCAACTGGTCACTCCGCGAACCTTCCCAACATTGGTCCACTACTAGTGACGGATTTGTTCACCTGAATCTTATTTCTTATAAGGGAAAAAAACTCTTTTGAGCTTGCAATCTAAAGCTGCAAGCCTTCAAATGATTAACTTGATCTGGACCATAAGCCCTAAATCCTCATAGTCAGCTATGGGTGAACGTGGAGAGTGGGTGGGAGTCCACAGGTGATGAAATGAGCAGAAGACATGAAAGTCAAAGTGAGCTAGCACAGAATGTTAAAAGAAATTCCAGTTGGCTCACTGCTTCAGCCAAGAATGTGCTGCTATCAACACTTCGCTTCTATCTCCGTAATCGTAAAGATTACGGAGATAGAAGTGAAGCCCATTTCGATGTTCTGCTTGGACCATTGTTATTTCTGGAGGACATTAATCCATGTCAGAGCAGCACAACCCCATGCTGCCATGTACCAGACTGTTCGCAGATTGGCATCCTATTTGACCCTAAGCTGAACTTCCAATCCCACATCCTCTCCATCACCAAGACTGCCTACTTCCACTTCTGTAACATTGCCCGTCTCTGCCCCTGCCTCAGCTCATCTGCTGCTGAAACCCTCTTCCTTGCCTTTGTTACCTCCAGACTCGACTATTCCAACGCTCCCCTGGCCGGCCTCCCACCTTCCAACCTCCGTAAACTTCAGCTCATCCAAAGCTCTGCTGCCCGTATCCTGACTCACACCAAGTCCCATTCACCCCTGTGCTCAGTAACCTACATTGCCTCCTGGTTTGGCAATGCCTTGATTTAAAATTCTCATTCTTGTTTGCATATCCCGCTATGGCCTCACCCCTCCCTATCTCTGTAACTTCCTCCAGCCCAACAACCCTCTGAGGTCTCTGCATTCCTCCAATTCTGGCCTCTTCCACATCCCCGATTTTAATCACTCCACCATTGGCGGCCGTGCCTTCAGCTGCCTGGGCCCTAAGCTCTGGAATTCCCTCCCTAAACCTCTCCGCCTCTCTCCCTCTCTCTCCTCCTTTGAGACGCTCATTAAAACCTACCTCTTGTCTCTTTATGTGTCTCGGTATCAAACTTTGTTTGCTAACGCTCCTGTGAAGCGCCTTGGGATGTTTTACTACGTTAAAGGCGCTATCTAAATGCAAGTTGTTGTTGTTGTTGTAGGGACAGATGAGTAGAGTAAGCCTTCTTTGTGGTTTGGATATTTCTTTTGGTGAATCTAAGATCACTTCGCTCATCAAATAAGCTGGAAATCTCCAGCTCCCCAGAGTTGTGTTGTGGAGTCATCATTGGAAGAACACTGGAAGACTACTGAGGAGAATATGTTCAGGACATTGACTCTCCCAACAGTCCATGTCCTTCATAACAGCTTCCCAGGAGAATTCACCTTACACAGGTCAGGAAATCTAGAGGGCTGCTTATTCTCAGATACCTGAAGCCATTCACCGTCCTGTATAACAGAAGTGTTTTTTCAGTGCTAGGCAATAGTTTCCTCCCCCAGTTTTTCTTCACTGAATCCTTTCTCTAGATAATGCGCTTCATTCCTAATCAGAATGAAGATGGTAGAAACAGAGACTAGAGGGATTCCAACAACAACAGCAGATTGAGGGCAAAAAGAGACTTTAGCTTACACAACATCCTTTATACAAGTGATAGTAAGAGGAATGGATTGCTGTGCTAGGGAAGAGCATTTATAAGTGATGGCTGAAGACGTGGTGAAAAGATGGGTTTTCAGAAGGTTTTAAAGGAGCGGAGAGAGATGGAAAAATGGAGGAAGGGTTTAGGGAGGGAGGGTGTTAGGGAGGGAGGGGGATAGGGAAGGAGTGGTTTAGGGAGGGAAGGGGATAGAGAGGGAGAGGTTTAGGGAGGGAGGGTGTTAGGGAGGGAGGGGGTTGGGGGAGAGATTTAGGGAGGGAGGAAGGAGGGGTTAGGGTGGGGGTTAGGGAGGGAGGAGATTAGGGTTTGAGGCAGGGGGTTAGGGAGGGAGGGGGTTAGGGAGGGAGGGGGTTAGGGATGGAGAGGTTTAGGGAGGGAGGGGGTTAGGGATGGAGAGGTTTAGGGAGGGCGGAGGGGTTAGGGTGGGGGTTAGGGAGGGAGGAGATTAGGGTTTGAGGCAGGGGGTTAGGGAGGGAGGGGGTTAGGGAGGGAGGGGGTTAGGGATGGAGAGGTTTAGGGAGGGCGGAGGGGTTAGGGTGGGGGTTAGGGAGGGAGGAGATTAGGGTTTGAGGCACGGGGTTAGGGCGGATGTTCAGAGGGCAGGGTCCAAGCCAATCTGTTACCAATTATGGGGTGAAGCGAGGTGAGGATGCACAGGAGACCTGAGTCAGAGACTGAAGGGTATGGGAAGGGAAAGAAATCTGGAGCAGATTGAAGAGTGAGAGTGGAGTCAAGCCATGGAAGATTTGAAGACAAGAATGAAGATTTCAAATTGAATGCGTTGCGGACAGAGAGCTGGCATAGGTCAGCGAGGAAGGGGTGATGAGCGAGCGGGATTAAGTTTGGAATAGGGTAAGGACACTTGCATTTTTGACAAGTTAGAGATTATGGAGCGTCTGAATGCAAAGTGGAGCTCCCTCTGCACTGCTCCATGAAACATTCTATGGCCAGCGATAGTCTAGACTGGATGCAGAGTAAGAACATCTCTCCTCTTCCAACCAATATGCTATAACTCTGCCCCAAAAGAACACCCTATCAATGTAACACGTGAGGTCTCCACATCAACCATCCTTGTGGCCTGGCCGAGGGAATTTGCCAATTGGTGTAGAATCATGAGCAGTTTTGTGATGTAGACTTGCAGTCACTGTAAACCTGGTTGACGTTGTCCCAAACTCAGTTTACCTAGGACATTTACACCTGGTTAGGAAGGGGAGCCTTTACTTCCTTCTGTCAGGGATTGATCAGCAATGAGCAATGGAAGGTTTTTTTTTTATTCGTTCATGGGATGTGGGCGTCGCTGGCAAGGCCAGCATTTATTGCCCATCCCTAGTTGCCCTTGAGAAGGTGGTGGCGAGCCACCTTCTTGAACCGCTGCAGTCCGTGTGGTGAAGGTACTCCCACAGTGCTGTTGGGGTGAGAGTTCCAAGATTTTGAGCAGCGACGATGAAGGAATGGCGATATACTTCCAAGTCAGGATGTTGTGTGACTTGGAGGGGAACTTGCAGGTGGTGGTGTTCCCATGCGTCTGCTGCCCTTGTCCTTTTAGGTGGTAGAGGTCGCGGGTTTGGGAGGTGCTGCCGAAGAAGCCTTGGCGAGTTGCTGCAGTGCATCTTGTAGATGGTACACACTGCAGCCACGGTACGCCGGTGGTGGAGGGAGTGAATGTTTAAGGTGGTGGATGGGGTGCCAATCAAGCAGGCTGTTTTGACCTGGATGGTGTCGAGCTCGAGTGTTGTTGGAGCTGCACTCATCCAGGCAAGTGGAGAGTATTCCATCACACTCCTTACTTGTTCCTTGTAGATGGTGGAAAGGCTTTGGGGAGTCAGGAGGTGAGACACTCGCCGCAGAATACCCAGCCTCTGCTTTGTTAACTCATTGCATCAACTGGTTCTGTTCACGTCTTAGTCTTCATTAACTTTGGATTCTAAAGCACGGGATGGCAGGATTCCTCACACATGACTTTAACCAGGTCATCCGGGGGTGTGGGGGGATGAAATGGTACGGAGAAAAGATACATGCCCTCAGGAGCGAGGGAATGCCAGAGATTTAAAGTTAAGTTCTTGTCAATTTTGTGAGTGAAAATTTCAATAAATAATTCATTAAAAAATTACCGACATGGAAAGACCCGACATTCCACTGAGCACCAGTGACTAGATCAGGGAGGATTGCGTTAAAATGAGATGTGTGGCTAAATTTTGTGTTTATCAGTTTAGGAATGTTAGTGCTGGAGAATGGAACACTTTCCATTTTGGACAAGTTGGAGATTATGCAGAGCGAAGCTCCCTCTGCACTGCTCCATTAAGTCAGGTATAGTATGACGAATGAGGAGAGATTGGGTCGATTGGGCTTATACTCGCTGGAGTTTAGAAGAATAAGAGGGGATCTCATTGAAACTTATAAAATTCTAACAGGACTAGACAGACTAGATGCAGGAAGGATGTTCCCGATGGTCGGGGAGTCCAGAACCAAGGGTCACAGTCAAAGGATAAGGGGTAACCCATTTAGGACAGAGATGAGGAGGAATTTCTTCACCCAGAGAGTGGTGAACCTGTGGAATTCTCTACCACAGAAGGCAGTAGAGGCCAATTCATTAAATATATTCAAGAAGGAGTTAGATATATTTCTTAAGGCTAAAGGGATCATGGGATATGGGGAGAAAGCAGGGACAGGGTACTGAATTTGGATGATCAGCCATGATCGCATTGAATGGCGGAGCAGGCTCGAGGGGCCGAATGGCCTACTCCTGCTCCTATCTTCTATGTTTCTATGTAAGTACAGAGTGGAAGCATCAAACACTCCCTCGTCAAGGGTACTCTGCAGAGTAATGTTCCCTCTGCCCGGCCTCAACCCTGGACAGCAACCCTTGCTGCATTCAGTGCAATGCTGTCCCATATCCTACACATCCTGTGGCTTCTCTGGGATTGGTAATTTAGTGCTGTAAGCCCTTACCCATTAGGCATTGGGTTAAGACTGCCCAAAAGTTTTTCATGCGCCCATCAAGGAAAGGGTCCTGTCAGCCCTGGCTGCATTTGGACCCAGGTCCCAAAGGTAAAAGCAAGTATCTAACCCACTGTACCAGCCAATCCCCCTTGAGTGAGACTTGCTGAATTATTTCTGTGGGTAATTGGTTCTCTGAATATGTTAATCTCCACAGAAAGGATAACACCAGGGCAGCACATTCTGGTTTGTCAATGGCACTTTATTTCCTGTTTTAAGATAAACTTTGATGACATCTTTTTAATCTTCATAACTCTTCGGAACAAGAACATTGCAGGACTCTGAGTGTTGCTCCTGATCCAGAATCTAGAGTTGGTGAATATCAGATTCAGATGTTGATCCTGAAGGTTACAAATAAAATCTTAGTGTCGCCATGTGTAATTATCGAAAACAAACATCCTAATTAAAACACTTGCTTATATATAAGCACACAACTTGCATTTATATACCGCCTTTAACGTAGTAAAATGTCCCAAGGCGCTTCACAGGAGCATTATCAGACAGAATTTGACACCGAGCCACATGAGGAGATATTAGGACAGGTGGCCAAAAGCTTGACCAAAGAGATAGGTTTTAAGGAGCATCTTAAAGCGAGGTGGAGAGGCAGAGGGGTTTAGGGGGGGAATTCCAGAACCTAGGGCCACAGCAGCTGAAGGCACGGCCACCAAAGGTGGAACAATGAAAAATCGGGGATGCACAAAAGGCGGAATTGGAGGAGCGCAGAGATCATGCAGGGTTGTAGCCAATGTTCCCTGTAAAAACTTTTGGGTGTGTGGCCTCTTTAAGGGCTGCACGGGACCGGCAGAAAAGCTGAGCAGCCGCAAGGAACGTTAGTTGTAGGGCTGGTGGAGGTTACAGAGATAGGGAGGGTCGAGGCCATTGAGGGATTTGAACACAAAGATGAGAATTTTAAGGACGAGGCGTTGCCAGACCGGTAGCCAATGTAGGTCACGAGCACAGGGGGTGATGGGTGAACAGGACTCGGTGCGAGTTAGGGTCCGGGCAGCAGAGTTTTGGATGAGCACAAGTTTATGGAGGGTGGATGCTGGGAGGCCGCCCGGAGAGCGTTGGAATGGTCGAGTCTGGAGGTAACACAGTCGCGGATGAGGGTTTCAGCAGCGATCATTACCTGTTTCCTGGAGCTGTGGGCTGATACTGAGCACGATTCCTCCCGTACCCTTTACTCCACTCACTGTCTGCTGGGCACGAGCAGCAGAGGATGGTTCCCCCGAGGACCAGAACACAAGTCGATCCCCACCCCAGGAAGAGAGCATCTCCCAGCTCCGCCTTCATCGACAGGGGCACCAGAGGGTTGTAGAAGTCAGCCACGATGTTGCCCGCAGTCCAGGAGACGGGAATCAGGACGCACACTCCCGCCAGGATGAAGAAAACCCCTCCGGATATGGTCAGCGAGGCCTTGAACCTCTCCTCGCCCCTCGCAAACTTGCTGCACTTCATGCCTGCGCTCGACACCACCATGGCTAAAATGCCCAATGCCACCGCCAGGCACATGAGAGCTCTGGCTGCCCGTAGGTCGGATGGCAATCCCAGCAGCGAGTCGTATATGTCGCAGCTCAGGAGACCCCCGCTGTCATTGATGCAGTTCATCCAGATCCCCTCCCAGCCCTCCTCCACCGTCAGAATTGTGCTGCCGTCCAGACTCCAGATTTTCCACTGTGGGATTGCCGTAGCAACGCAGGCCATGAGCCACCCGACCACGGCTGTAATGAATCCCACCACCTGGAAGCAAGCACTCACCATTGCACCCGTGCAAAATCCCTCGGCGCTTCCCCGCAAACGCTAATGGTGGGCCCAAGGCACCTCTCCCCGCTGACTGGCCGCACCTCAGTGATAGCCGGAGTCACGGACACGAGTTACCAGGCGAACGACAGTGGGGGAAGAAAAAAAGAAAAGAAACCCTGGCACCAGAATAAAGGGATGTCGACTCGACCTTCTCGCACAGGCACAGACACAAAGGAAGGCAACTGATACTGCGATCAGCTCTAGCCGCAGGTACTGAAGGATGGATTTCTGTGCAGGGGGAGAGAGAATGGAAAATAGTGACTGGTCATATGGGCCGCTTATCTGAATTGCAACAAAACGACGGAATGCTGCTAATCAATTCATAAAGCGACTTGGCTGTGGCCCCGTGATGGTGTAATGTTGCAAATGCTGCTGCCTTTAAATAGCAGAAGTAAAACGTACACGTCTGGATGGAAATTTTTCTTGACCGGTTTTCTGTGACGTCTTGGCTGCATAAACTGAATTACTGAAGGGAGGAAATAAATAAATAAGAACCTAAGAACATAGGAGCAGGAGTAGGCCATAGGGCCCCTCGAGGCCACCACGCCGTTCAATAAGGTGATGGCTGATCTTCAACCTCAACTCCACTTTTCCGCCCTATCTCCGTATCCCTTGATACACTTGTGACCGATGGGTAAGGGTGAGCCACCCCACTCCCCCATCATAAAATGTAGGTGGGCCTCTATAGCCTTGGTTGCAGTCCACCTAGGAGAAGGTACTCTGAAGATCAAAGCCATGAGGAAGGTAAGTGGAAACTACCTCAGCTACTCTTGCCTAGTAAGTGACTGAAGAATTTTGTGCGTGTGAGATTGGATTAGGACCTGTCCCAGGGGCACAACACCATGAATGGGCCTTAACCATAAACGTCCCTTCTCTTTAGGTGTCTGATCATTCACTCGCATCACAGAATCAGTATGAATCATGGAGACGTGTCTCCCCACACCCACACTCCAAGTTGGTCAAGAAGACTAAAAGAAACGCACAGCCCAGTCACAATTTTTCCTTTCGCTCCCCCTCCCCCGCAGTGTCAGCCATGGCTCAGTGGGTAGCACTCTCTCGCCTCTGAGTCAGAAGGTTGTGGGTTTGAGCCCCACTCCAAGAGACTTGAGCAAGTAATCCAAGGTGACACTCCAGTACTGAGGGAGTGCTGCACTGTAGGAGGTGCCATCTTTTGGATGAGACGTTAAACCGAGGCCCCATCTGCCCTCGCACGTGGACATAAAAGAGCCCATGGCCCTATTTCAAACAAGAGCAGGGGAGTTCTCCCTGGTGTCCTGGGTCAATATTTATCCCACAACCCACATCACTAAAACAGATTATCTGGTCATTATTGCATTGCTGTTTGTGGGATCTTGCTGTGTACAAATTGGCTGCCGCATTTCCTACATTACAACAGTGACTACACTTCAAAAGTACTTCATTGACTGTAAAGAGCATTGGGACGTCCTGAGGTTGTGAAATGCGCTATATAGTTTCTTTTTTTCTTTCTTTGACTCCCAACAAAACACCTCCCAAATCTGCGACCTCTACCACCTAGAAGGACAAGGGCAGCAGGCGCATGGGAACACCACCACCTCCAAGTTCCCCTCCAAGTCACACACCATCCTGACTTCGTATATCACTGATCCTTCATCGTCGCTGGGTCAAAATCCTGGAACTCCCTCCCTAACAGCACTGTGGGAGTACCCTCACCACACAGACTGCAGCGGTTCAAGAAGGTGGCTCACCACCACCTTCTCAAGGGCAACTAGGGATGGGCAATAAATGATGACCTTGCCAGCGACGCCCACATCCCATAAACGAGTAAAAAAAAAAGATGGACATGTCAAGGGAGTGCTGCATTGTCAGAGGTGCTGTCTTTTGGATGAGTTGTTCAACAATGTTTGCCCTTTTGAGGGGATGTTAATGATCCATGGCACTATTCAGAAGCAGGGAATTCTCCCAGTGCCCTGACGAACATCACCAATTGATTAACTGGTCATTTATCTCATTGAAGTTTGTGGGACCTTGCATGTGTTCAAATTGGCTGCTGCATTTCCCTGCATTACAACAGTGACTACACTTCAAAAAAAATACTTCATTGGCTGTGGCGCACTTTAGGAAGCTCTGAGGCTGTGAAAAGCGCGATAGAAATGGAAGTTCTTTCTATCGGGTGAAGTGTGGGGCTCCATCTGGTGGCACAGGTGAGAACTGGTTAATATCTGCTCTGTTTTCAGAGAACCTGGCAGCCTTCGATTGAAAGGTCAGTTGGAGATGCAGGAAACGTGACAGAAAGAGGCAAACACAACACAGAACAGACACTTACTTTCGATTAGGCGTTTTACAACCTTCCGGACTCAACATCGAGTTCAACTACTTCAGATCATAACCACCGTTCCCATTTTTTCAGACAGCAGGAGCTGGTAATGGTTCTGCTGTTGCCATTTACACCTCCTCTGGACCCACCTTTTGTTTCTTTACTTGTCCCACTAGCACCCCCTTTTGCCCCGCATCATCATGCCTTTTGTCATTTAATCTCTCCTGCCTCCCGCCCTATCACAGACCTTCCCTTTTGTTCCTTCCTCCCCCTTTTCCCTGCCTCTGTACTTGCTTATAAACTGTTAAATCTCTAACCTATTCCAGTTCTGATGCAGGATGATGATCATTAAACTGAAACATTGGCCGCGATCTTGCCAGCCCGGGGGAGGCGGGTATGGAGGCGGGACTGGTGGAAAAATGGCAGAATTTGGGGGCGGGTCCCGTATCCTTGGAGGCGGGAAGGGGATTATAGCCACTTAACTGCCTGTTAACAGATAGTTAACAGGCAGATAAGAGGATTATCCCCATTTTGTCCACACAAGTGCGGGCTTCCCGAAGGCTCCGAACCCCGCCAGGTTCACCGAGACGAGCAGTGGGTCTGCAAAAGTGCGCAGTGAAGGTAAGTGATGGGTGCAAGTGTGGAGAGGTGAGTATGTGAGGTAAGTGGAAAGTGTTAGAAAAAGTTTACTTACCTTTGTTTCTTCCTGCAGGCTTCAAGAGTTGGGTATGTGGAGAGTCTCACACCTCCGTGGCAAAGATGACAGATGGCTGCTGCACTCTCCAATGCAACAACCATCTAAATTCTGCAAAAGAAAGAGGTTTGATTTGGTCTTGAATTCAAGAACTCATCAAACTACAGTGAATGTCACTGTTTGACAGCTTCACAGAGCTGTCAAACGGTGACAGTTCATCTGTCAAAAATTTTTGACAGGTGAAATGTCATACGCTGACGTTCTCTGCAACCGGCTTTCCCTTAATTGGCCTGCTAAGCCCGCTGGGTGGGATTAACAAGGTCAATCAAAGGAAAATAGTGTGGGTTGGCCAGAAGTTGATGGAGGCGGGACTGAAACCCGACAAGTGGGAGTCCCACCTCCAAACACTCCCCATTGGCAAAATCCAGCCCGTTAACTCTGTTTTTCTCTTCACAGATGCTGCCTGACCTGCTGAGTATTTCCAGCATTTTCTATTTTTATTAAGGAACAGAGACGGTTTTTGCTAATGTATATTTTTCTTGTGTAAATTTTTGTCTTCCTAAAAGTTGAAGACTGTTGACGCTGGCAATGAGATACCTTGCAGTTCAGTCACTCCACGTCAGCACTCTAGATCAGTTTAACACTGTTAGAAACAGAACAGAAGATAGGAGCAGGAGTAGGCCATTCGGCCCCTCGAGCCTGCTCCGCCATTCAATGCGATCATGGCTGATCATCGACCTGTGCTCTGTCCCAGCAGTTACCCCACTGTCTCAACCTCAACTTTTATTGTCCTTGTGTCTCTTTTGTTCCCCTACTTTCCCTGGCAGGCACCCTGTGGTCTGTCTGAATGAGTTTACCACTTTAATGCCAATGAATGCATGGTGGGACCACGTCGGATTAGAAAGAGACCCATCTCATGTAGGACCCAAACCTATTTCACTGAAGACTTTTGAAGCCATCAGAGAGAGAGGGAGGGGCCATCATCCCTCATCATTGTGGGATGAAGCCCAGGATCCAGAGGTGAAAGGTCAATAGGGGTAACTTTGTGTGTCTGCACTGGCGGCATGGACTTGTCAGATTAGCATCTAACCCACGGAGCCACGCGCAAACGTCACTTAGCTTCCCAAATAAATTAACCCAGTTATTATTGTGCAGAGCTGTCAATGTTTTCTCTCAGACCAATTACTTCCTGTCAAATTTAATCAATTTCATCCGCGCATGTTAAATACATTTGGGTGGGGACAGGGGGAAGGGTGCAATCACAGCCAAAGCTGTGGGGACTTAGGAACAGGAGTAGGCCATTCGGTCCCTCGTGTCTGTTCCACCATTCAATTAAACCCTGGTTGATCTGTATCTTGGTTCCGTGACCCTTAATATCCTTGCCTAACAAAAATCTATCGATTTCAGTTTTGAAACTTTCAATTGACCCCCCAACCACAACAGCTTTTTGGGGAAAAGTGTTCCAGATTTCCACTATCCTTCGTCTGAAGAGATGCATTCTGACACCACCCCTGAATGGCTTAGCTCCAAATTTAAGGTTATGCCCCCTTGTTCAGCACGGTGGCATAGTGGTTAGCACTGTTGCCTCACAGCGCCAGGGACCCGGGTTCAAATCCGGCCTCGGGTGACTGTTTGTGTGGAGTTTGCACATTCTCCCCGTGTTTGCGTGGGTTTCCTCCGGGTGCTCCGGTTTCCTCCCACAGTCCAAAGATGTGCGGGTTAGGTTGATTGGCCATGATAAAAATTGGCCCTTAGTGTTAGGGGGGATTAAATATGTGGGGTTACGGGGATAGGGCTTGGGTGGGATGGTTGTCGGTGTAGGGACCGGGTGCTAGGGTTTGGATGATCAGCCATGATCTCGTTGAATGGCGGAGCAGGGCCGAATGGCCTACTCCTGCTCCAATGTTTCTATGTTTCCCCATCCCCAACCCCACCAGAGGAAATAGTTTCTTTCTGTCTACCCTATCAAATCCTTTAATGATCTGAAACACCTCAATTAGATCTTCTCTACTCGCGGCAATACAAGCCCAGTCTATGCAACTTATCCTCATAATTTAACCCTTTTAGCCCTGGTGGGGGGACAGGGGGAAGAGTGTAAGCCCAACAAAAGTAGAATGAACTGTGGGGACAGCCCCATCAGGGTTTGAGGAGAATAAAGGGGTAATTCTGTTCTGCTATATCTCCAGAAATTGGGGTCGTTCATGGCGGAGAGAGATTCAGGTGGTGAGGTCTACTGCCATCTCCCAACCCTGACTGGGATTTTCCTCCCCTCCCCATCGCATTGGGGCTATGCTGACCATTCCTTCCTCGCCTGACACATGCACATGGCGATGTGCGGGGGGTCCTGGGTCCTTGGAAGATTTCCCTCCAGTCCGCTCCACTTACCACCACTTCCCAGGACCGCCATGGGGAAGTGGCAATAGGTCCTGGGGAGTGGTTGGAAAGGGCCTGATGTTCATCCCGGAGGGAGAGGGGTCTTGCAGCAGCCTCCTATGCCTCCAGTCGCCCCCAAACATTTACCCGCTGATAGCCTCGGCTGGGATTTTCCGCTCCCTCTTCCAGCTCGCTGTGCTCATGGAATGAACCCTGATCCTGGGAAATTGGTCAGGTTTGGAGTGATCCGATGGGACAGGCGGAGTACTCCCCTTACCAGAACTTCGCCCCTGAAGAGGAGAATCCTGGCATAACTATCTCGCCTGCTCCCTATCTCTACAACCTCCTCCAGCCCTACAACCCTCCGAGATCTCTGCACTCCAATTCTCACCTCTTGTGCACCCCGATTTCCTTCACCCCGCCATTGTCGCCTCCTTTAAGTTGCTCCTTAAAAGCTACCTCTTTGACTAAGTTTTTGGTCACCAGTCCTAATATCTCTTTATGTGGCTCGGTGTTCATTCTTGTTTGATAATCGCTCCCATGAAATGCCTTGGGGCATTTTACCAGGTTAAAGGTGCTATATAAATGCAAGTTGCTGTTGTTGTTGTAACACTCTTGCATACATCCACATGTCACTGGGTGTAACATTCCTGCATATCTGTCTGTTTCCTATATCTACAACAACTAGGCAGCTGAAGGCCTTATATCAATCTATATATCTAAATATATCCGTCTATATCTATCTAGTAAAAGAATAAAATGTTACCTATGGACACTTCCTGTTCACTAACCTTATTTTGCATTGTCACAATTTTTGGTAACACTTTTACCATTGAAATGAGGCTGTGTAAACATTTAAAACATGTATTTCCGATGTAAACGGTATCCTATCATAGTTTGTTGATGAACTAATTGACTCATTCAAAATGCATTTTGAAAAAAATTCACTGCCTTTTTTTGTCTCAGTAACTGCAATTTATAATGTTCAATATCAGAGAATTACATATTTAAAAACAAATTAAATTGGTCCATTATGAAAACTGGGTGTAGGAAATCAAATAGAGGGTTAACAGCTGGGAGGAAGATGGTGTAGCAGAAATCTAAAGGCCTAAGTGGCCTTGGATGTTCGCGGGGGCCTCCTAGCTGTTGGTTGCTTCAGCCCCGAAAGCAATCTTTATTTTTTAAAACATTCTTCTCCATGTTCCTCCAGTTTTTATTCCCCTTCTCTCGCGGAGGCACGGACAGTTGCCAGGACGGTTTCCACAGAGAGTGGCAGCCCATCCAAAACCTTACCCGAATGGACATTCTTCATCTGCGAGCTCAGAAATTGACCCAGAACTTGCTCGCAAAATAACGGTGCGTTTAATGGCGCTCGCCGTTATTGATGAGTAATTTGCCCAGCAACTTGTGGCGAGGAGGTGATACGCCGTGAGTTGCAAATCGCCACAAGTTGCTGGACGATTTGCGCCATTAGCCTTGCGATAACAACAGCTCGCCCTCAACCTCCCCGTGAGTTTCAAGAAACTCGCCTGCAGAAAGTTAGGTCTGGTACTTAACAGCGCAAGTACCTTTTTAATGAGGAGCTTTATGCTCCTGCGATGCAAATCAACCTCTCCGGCCCAGAAAGGGAACAGTGGAGTTTCATTCCTACAAATTTTTAAAATTTAAAAGGTTTTCATTTTTTTCTTACTTTTCCTTTCTGTCTCGTTTTTCTCTCTTAATCCAACCTTTCTTCCTCTCTTTATTTCTCTTTCTGCACCTGATTTGACTCTAATTCACCCTCTTCCCAACTCCGTTGTTTCTCTGTTTCTTTCTCAATCCTTAAAACTCATTAGTAAAGGAGATAGACTGTTGATCCCGTCGTTGAGGTCCCAAGTGTCTGCTCGCTGCGCCATTATCATCTCACACTTCCAGCAAGTTACGGCGCCAAAATATTTTTGAGTTGAAGGGTGAGGGAAAATGTTCAGCTAACGGGCATGTCGCGAGATGCCCCTCTCCAGCAAGATCTGGTCCAGTGACTGCTGGTCGGCTATTTGACTGTGGAGGGCATTGTTACTGAGTTAGATCCCATTCTCATTTGATGCCTGCACATATGTACTTCCCAGCAGGGGTTAATGTATCGTGATTAGGAGCGCGAGCCCTGACGGATTTTGACCCCGTCTCTCCAGACCGGGGATTGGGGCCGTTCTTGCGCTTTCATCGCTACCCCTGGCTGAGATCACCTGACTCAACATCAGAATGGAAACTGGGAGCCAAGCAAGGGTTAATGCCCAAGTCAGTCAGGCGAGGCCAAGACTGCAGGCTGGTGTTATTGAAGCAGAGATCACCTTTAACATTCTGATTTCGTCAGAACTTCAGTACGCACTCCCACGTGTGATAAACAAGCTTTCGCCCAATGACTGGTGTAAAAGGGACAGGTGTGCTCACCTAATCTGCCTGAGAGGGAAATGTCCTGATTCCTGTCACTCCTCTATACAGATTCCGTGCTGTTTTTCACCGAGTTTAATCATTGATTAATCAGAAAGTGAATCACTTTTCACCTGATCTTAACACTCTAAGGAACCTGTAAAGTTCTTAAACAGGCAACAATGACCTAATTGAATGTATATTTGCTTACAATAAGCAGAGTTTATGACTAATTTCGATTTCATGTTGTAATTCAGTTACAAATTCTTTGGGGCTTTATTTTTATCATTCTATTATCTTGGTATATTACATAACTTGAGCACATAATCTAGGCTGACACTCCCAGTGCAGTACTAAGGGTGTGCTGCCCTGTGGCGGTCTGCACAGAGTGGACTTAAACAGAGTGTTTCATTTGGGAATTTGGAAAGAGTGGGAATTCGGAGAGGAGGGGGAAGGAGTTGTTGCTTTTTGCCTACACTGCTTGTAGTGCTTTGTGTTATAGGTAGATATTTAATTTCATTACCCATAACTTAATCTAGATCAAGTAAGTAGTCAAGAAGCTAAACTGTAAACTAAGTTACTTAAATACAAATTTAATTAAATTTAATTAAATAAAACAAGGTCATATAGGGATGGGCAGTGCAGGTGGTGTGCCGCAACTGCAGCATGTGGGAGTTTGTGGAGAGCATTGTGATCCTGGACAAGCACGTTTGCAGTAAGTGCCTGCACCTTGAGGAACATCCGCTCAGAGTTGTTGAGCTGGAGTCTGAGGTGCAGACATTGCAGGGCATCAGGGATGGGGAGAGTTACCTGGACACTTTGATCCAGGAGGCAGTCATGCCCCTTAGGTTAGGTAGTGGTACAGGTCTGGTTAGTGGTCAGGGACAGGAGGGTGTGACTGCAACTCAGGCAGGTAAGGGGACCCCGGGTGCAGTGCTGGAGGAGCCTCAGCCTTTGCCCTTGTCCAACCGGTATGAGGTTCTTGCTGCCTGTGTGGATGAGGGAAAAGCCTGCAGGATGAATGAGCAAGCTCACCATGGCACCATGGTGCAGGAGGCCATTCAAGTGGGGGGAGTGAAGGGGAATGTAGTTGTGGTAGGGGACAGTATAGTCAGGGGGATAGATACTGTTCTCTGCAGCCGCGACCGGGAGTTCCGAAGGTTGTGTTGCCTGCCAGGGTTAAAGACATCACCTCGCAGCTGGAGAAGCACTTGCAGTGGGAAGGAGAGGATCAAGTTGTCGTGGTCCACGTAGGAACCAATGACACAGGTAGAAACAGGAATGAGGTTCTGCTGAGAGAGTTTGAGGAGTTGGGGTCCAAATTAAAAAGCAGAACCTCAAAGGTAAGAATCTTTGGATTGTTACCTGAGCCACGCGCCAATTGGCATAGGGACAAACAGATTAGAAGGTTAAGTGCGTGGCTCAAAGAGCGGTGTGGGAGGAAAGGGTTTTGCTTCATGGGGCACTGGCACCAGTACTGGGGAAAGAGGGAGCTGTTCCGTTGGGACGGGCTCCACTTAAACCAGGCCGGAACCAGTGTTCTGGCAAATCAAATAACTAGGGCAGTAGACAGAGCATCAAACTAATGAAGGGGGCGGTGGGGAAGATTCAGGAAAGAGTAAATTTAAAAGCACGAGAGAAATGTCAAGGCTCTAGAGCAGAGCAGAGTTTTGGGTAAAAATAAGCAGAGTGGGTCAGGAAGGGACAGAGAGAGTAACAAAGGTAATAAGGCATCAGCGACTATGGTGACATCAGGAAAAATACAAAAAAGTCAAAGCTAATGGCACTATACCTGAATGCACGAAGCACTCACAACAAAATAGATGAATTCATAGCGCAGATAGAAATTTACAGGTTTGATCTAATAGCCAGTACGGAGGCGTGATTGCAAAGTGACCAAGGTTGGGAACTAAATATTCCAGGATACTAAACTTTTTGAAGAAATATGCAAAATGGAAAAGAAGGCGGGGAGCCCTGATAATGAAGGATGTGATAAAGACAGTAGAGAGAAAGGATCTTAGCTCCGAAAATCAAGAAGTAAAATCAGTTTGGGTGGAGCTAAGAAACAGCAAGGGGCAGAAAACATTGGTGGGAGTTGTTTATAGGCCCCCAAACAGTAGTTATAATGTAGGGCAGAGTATAAATCAGGAAATTAGAAGCGCATATAACCAGGGTAATTCAGTAATCATGGGGGACTTTAATCTACATATGGACTGGGCAAACCAAATTTGCAGTAATAGTGTGGAGGACGAATTAATGGAATGTATGCAAGATAGTTTTCCAGATCAGTATGTTGAAGAACCAACTAGGGAACAGGCTATTTTAGATCTAGTATTGTACAATGAGAAAGGATTAATTAATAACCTTGTAGTAAAGGGACCTTTAGGGAAGAGTGACTATAATATGATAAAAGCAATGGCTAGTATTTAAAGAATTAATACATAATTTACAACAAATATACATTCCTTTAAGGCACAAAAACCCCACAGGAAAAGTGGTCCAACCGTGGCTAACAAGAGAAGCTAATGATAGTATTAGACCAAAGGAAGAGGCTGATAATGTTGCCAAAAAGAGTAGCAAGCCTGAGGATTTTAGAATTCAGCAAAGGAGAACCAAGAAATTGATAAAGAAAGGGAAACTAGAATATGAGAGTAAACTAGCGAGAGACATAAAAACAGATTGTAAAAGCTTTTATAGGAATGTAAAAAGGAAAAGATTAGCGAAAGTAAATGTGGGTCCCTTACAGGCTGAGACTGGAGAAATTATAATGGGGAATAAGGAAGCAGAGAAATTAAACAAATACTTTGGGTTGGACTGTGTCAGGGCCAAGGAGGCGGGTTTGAAGGTGGGTCAGGTGGGAAAGTTGCAAAAAATGGCGTCGGGCTCTGATCTCGGCTCTACCCTGCCTCTGTGTAACTTTCCCAAATGCGGGCTTGCAGACTCCGTTTCAGTCCCACCTCCAAGAGGCGGGATAGGCCCTTAAGGCTTTTAATAACCACTTAAGTGCCTCTATAATCCCATTTTGAGAGGCCTTTCAGAGTTTACCACATTTCCCACGTGCTGCACGTCTCCCCTGGAACACACCAGTTAATCCTGTCGGGTTCACAAGTGGATGGCTTAATAACAGCTGCAGCTCCACCATAAAAACAGCGTTTTCCACAATGATCATTTGCAGGTGGCAGAACTTTCTTTTCTCCGGTCTTGGAGAACTTTTTGTAGGTCTACTGATTTTGGAAGTGTTGAAGCTGAGATCCATCTCCACTGTGACCTCCTGGAAAACCCTCTCCCCACATTGACGGAGCGCTTCCTCAACTGAGGTATATACCTGCAGCTTGGGAACCATTTATTTCCTTTCCTCCTGGGCCTCAGATTCGGACGAAGACCAGCCGCAGCAGCACCAGAACCCGGAACAGCAGCAGCACCACCAGCAGGAGCAACAACAGGAGCGCCAACCTGCTGCTCACCCACCTGAAGCTGCACAGGCCAGAAGGCGCCAGCGCAGGGAAGGACGTCGCTGCAGGAGATACCCCCCAAACAGGGTCTACAGACAGAGGATGAGCTACCTCAACATGACTGAGCAGCAGTGCCAAAGGAGGCTGAGACTTTCGCGAGAGGTAGTGGGTGACATCTGCGCAATGCTGCAGCAAGACCTGGAGCCCAGAGGAGCAGGTGAACACCCCTTACCAGTGGCCGTCAAAGTCACCACCGCACTCAACTTTTTTGTTCCAGGCTCATTCCAGGGATCAACAGCAGACATCAGCAACGTCTCCCAGGCGGCCGCACACACTTGCATCACGCAGGTTACCGATGCCCTCTTTGCCAACGTTCACAATTATATCAACTTCTCCAAGGATCAAGCAAGTGTAACTGCGCGTTCGGTTGGATTTGCTAATCTGGCAGGCTTTCTAAGGGTGCAGGGCGTCGTAGACTGCACACATGTGGCCATCAAGGCACCCCATCATAATCCAGGTATTTTTGTCAACCGCAAGGACTTCCACTCCCTCTACGTGCAGCTGGTGTGTAACGACAAGAAGGACAGTTTACATGTTTGCGCCAAGTACCCTGGCAGTTCCCATGACTCCTTCATCCTGCGGCAGTCTAGTGTGCCTCCGCTTTTCAGTCCGCCAGACCAACTTTGCGGATGGGAGCTTGGAGACAAGGGCTCTCAGGTGGAGCCCTGCAGTACTCAGCAGCCAGGGTCTCCAGAATCATCGTGGTCTGCTGTGCACTTCACAACATGGCACAGCATCATGGCTTGCAGCTGCCTGAGGTACAAGTGGCTCATCGCATAGCCTCCTCAGATGAGGATGAGGAGGAGGAGAGCGAGAACGAAGAGCTTGTGGAGGCGCATCAACCAGCGGCAGCAGCACATGAGCGCATTGCTGTTATCTTTCTCTTACGCGTGCTCCTACGTGGTGCTTCCCCTGTGGCTTCAGCAGATATGGAGGCCCCTTGCTCACTTTCATGCTGCTCCTGCCTCGACATCTTTGGCGGGCGTCCGCTGGGGTTGGGCTCGCAAACAGTCTGCTGCTCCTGGGGCTGTGCAGGGGCTGAGACGCCGATCTCAGTTGGGTGAGGACACTGGTGGGGCTCTGACCGCGAGCTCTGCAGTGGCATGGTCGTGTGAATGCTTGGAGAAGAGCCCCCACTTCCTTGTTGTCTGCCACCAACATCCCTCTCATGGGTTAGCCCCACTTCAGAGCTAGCAAGTGGCTGGACAGCACCTTGCAGCTCGTCAGGGGGGCATGAGGACCCGTTTCTGCACTGGCAGTCCTACTCCAGAGGACCTCCATGAAGCTCTGGTTTCTCTGCTCAATAGCTGACCATCGCTCCTCCAGAGATGTCAGTCTACTCTGAACAATGACCATGTTTTCAAGACCCTGGTGACTTAGCTCCTCCATGAACGTAGCCATCCTCTCCTCTACCGTAGTCATCCTCTCTACAGTAGCGATCCTTACCACGGAGGTAGCCATCCTTTCCGTGGTGATAAATTCATGCGCCAATGCCTCCACAAAGGCTCTGTTCATGTTAGCGATGGACTCCTCCATTCGCTCCACACTCGCAGTGACCCTGGAGACAAAACCTGCGAGAGACTCCTGCACCTGTTCCTGAAGTTCCATCACCGCTCTCCTTCTGGATGGACCCGGAGGCACAGGGTCGACATGCAGCTGAGCCGAGCTGGAAGCGCCCTGCAGCCTCCAACGATGACTCTCCACTGCTGTCCCTGTCTCCACCATCTGCTGATGCTCACTTGTGAGCTGTGATACACCAGGTGACAACACTACTCTATGTCCCGAAGGTCCCACCAAGGTGTGAGTGTCTGCGCTGGTGCTGGGTGCACTTAATTCTGCTGACGCTGCGCCCTCAGAGGTTGCAGCTTCCTCTGGGGAGTCTTGTGGCTCAGGCTGTTCCTCCTGGACAGTGGGGAGGGGGGCTGTTGCTGGTCTTGTGAGGGAGTAAAGGAAAGAGTTAGACATGTGAGATAAACGTTGCATGCACATGGAATTGTGCAGATCATCATAAATCAATCTGTTAGAGCATCAGAATCAATATCAGTCTCTCATGCAATGTCAATGAGAGAGATGAAAAACTATTCTGTCACCAGTTTGCTCTGATGTGCCCGTCTGTCCGTCCCCCACTTGCACATCCTCCTCAACTCCCACGATCTCGAGGGCCGCCTCCTCTGCGCTGGTGAGCTGGGCTATTGAGGGTGGCCCTCCTCCTGTCTTCACCCTTTCCCTCTTATTGTGGGCTCTCTTTTCCTGCAATGAGGGACACAAGTGGAGTTTGAGTGAGAATGATGGAGTGAGCATGGAGAATCCATAGCATAGATGCTTAGAAGGACACAGATGGAGTAAGGTCCCAAGACCAAGGGCCCTCCCTGTGTGTTGTCAGTTGTTGTCATAGCATAACAGTGAGAGAGAGTGTGAGGGCAGCATAGTCGAATAGTTAAGTGAATGTGAACATACAGAGAGAGGGAATGGTTAAGGGTGCAGGGATGTAAGGGTCAAGTGGGATGTGGAGGAGGAGGTTGACAATGCAGAGTGCTGGTGATGAGAGGCGATGGGGAGCAGATTGAGGGTCATGGTGATGTCATACTCACTTTTCCTGTGCGGAGAAGGTCATGAAAAGTGCTATGTAACTGCAAGTCTTTTTATTCAAATATATCATATTGTATTGCCATATATTATAGTAGAATTTTGCAGCAATTTGGCCCATCACCCCAGTGCCAGCTCGCCTTGTTCCATTGCCCTACCCTTTCCCTCGCCCTTTTATTTGTTTCTTTTTCAAATATTTATCCACTTCCCTTTAAAAAGTTTCTATGAATTCTGCTTCCACCGCTGTTTCAGGCAGGTCTTAACACTTAGCGTAACCGCAGTTCTCTGTATCTCTCCCTTCGTCCCTTTTTAGTGATGATATTAAATGGATGCCTTTACTTACCAACTCATGGGCCAGTGAAAATAATTTTGCCCCTATTTACCCGTATCAAAATTCCTCGTAATTTTGATTGCCTCTGTCAGATGGGGGCAAAAAAAAATTGTTTGACTGACAGACAATCGGGTAACAAAGCCTGTTTGATTTCAAACTGGCCTGGGATATGGTGCACCTCAAGGATGGGCGTGTTGGGCGGGAGTTTGGGAGGCAAGCCAGTTGGAGGTGAGAGGTCAAGTGATGAAAGCTCCTGGAATACATCCACCCAGAGTTGGCAGTGCTTGCACGTACAGCTGGTACAGCGTGACTGGCTTGCTGCTGGTGACATGTCTGTTATTAGAGAGCAGCCAGGGGCGTCCTGTTCCCCTGGCTGAAGGGGGTCCCGGAAAGGGGAGCGAGTTGGCATGGGTTGCAGCAAATTGTCCCATTTCAAATATCGATCTGTGAACCATTTCTTTGCCACTGTTCAAAATTTAAAATCATAAATGATGCATTTCGAAAGTTCAGAAGAGTGAAAGAGAAAGAAAATGAGAGAGATAGTGAGATAAAAAAAAGAGGTGTGTGTAAGAAATGCAGAAAAGACGGAGGGAGAGGGATATAGGCCGAGGGATAGAAACCAAGATTGTCTAAGATTATTCTAAAGCATAACAAAGCACAGGAAAAAAAGCTCTTTCCACAGCCCCTGTACACTCTACCCTATCAGGGACTCTACCCACCCATTTAATCTCCTTCCACAACCTATGAAGGAAAGTTCTGTACAAATACTTCACAGGTATATCAAGCAAAACTCCAGAATGTTCATCCACTCTCACTATTCAACCCTGCTGCCCTCCACACACAACACCCCCAGCCCCCCCCATTTCACTTTTCACCCTAATGCCATGAATCCCTCGAGTATCTGATCACAGCTCTCTGTAAAATGTTGTTATTGTTGTTGTTGTAAACTCCAATGCCACTCACAGCCAGATATTTATCCAGCTCCTTATCGAAGGAATAGGTTGGCTCCACCTTAGCTAGTTTAGTGTGTTCCACTGTCCAGTACACTATGGGCAAAATAAATCTCTTCTATTCTGTCATCTCATGTCTGATTTGTTAATTTTAACCCTTTGGCTTCTGTTCTTTGTGCTCACAGTTAATTCGAATGCCAGCTATGATGATCATGATGGGACCCTGTCAATCCCAAGACTTTGCCATTTGATTTACTGGAAAACTAAGCCCCTTGGCCAAGGTTTCAGCCCATTAAGTAGCACATTTTATAATATTGTTCCTGTCTCCAAAATGGGCACTGGGAGCCTGGGAGGGACTGGGAAGGGTAAAGGGCAGAAATTAAAATTAGAAAAAGAATAATGAATAAATGTTAGAATGAATGGATGAAATGATCGACATATAAAGCAAAATATTGCAGATGCGGGAAAGCTGAAATAAAAAGAGAAAATGTTGGAAAGCATTCTACATCTGTTGAGAAACAGAGTTAACGTTTCAGGTTGATGACCTAACATGAAATAACTAGTTTGAAAAATAAAGAGATAGTAAAAGATAAATTGGCTGACAGTGCCAGCAGAGGTGAAGTATAATATTTCTATTTTTGTGCAAATTGCTGCTCTTCGTGTTTAATTTGATAGCTCAGTGTTGCTATCCCATTATATAGCTAACCCTGACGTTTAAATGGATTTATTATTCTTCTTCTTAGGCAGTCCCTCGGAACCGAGGATGACTTGCTTCCATATTAAAAATGAGTTTGCAAGTGACTGATGAGTCCAATGCGGGACCTACAGTCTCTGTCACAGGTGGGGCAGACGGTGGTTGAAGGGACGGGTGGGTGGGGTGCTTGGGTTGATGAGCGCGCCTTCCGCTGTTTGCGTTTGGCTTCCATTTACTCCCGGTGAAGAGACTTGAGGTGTTCGGTGCCTTCCCGAATGCTTTTCCTCCACTTTGTGCGGTCTTGGGCCAGGGATTCCCAGGTGTCGGTGGGGATGTTACACTATTTCAAGGAGGCTTTGAGGGTGTCCTTGAAGCGTTTCCTCTGCCCACCTGGGGCTCTCTTGCTGTGCCGGAGCTCCGAGTAGAGCGCTTGTTTTGGGAGTCTTGTATCGGGCATGCGGACGATGTGACCCGTCCATCGGAGCTGATCGAGCGTGGTCAAAGCTTCAATGCTGGGGATGCTGGCCTGAGCAAGAACACTGACGTTGGTGCGCCTATCCTGCCAATGGATTTGCATGATCTTGCGGAGGCAGCATTGGTGGCACCTCTGCAGTGCTTTGAGGTGCCTGCTGGTCATGGTCCATGTCTCTGAGGCATACAGCAGGGCAGGTATCACTGCTGCTCTGTAGACCATGAGCTTAGTGCCAATTTGAGGTCCTGGTCTTCAAACACTCTCTTCCTCAGGCGACCGAAGGCTGCACTGGCACACTGAAGGCGGTGTTGGACTTCGTTGTCGACGTCTGCCCTTGTTGACAGTAGGCTCCCAAGGTATGGAAAGTGGTCCACGTTGTCCAAGGCCTTGTCGTGGATTTTGATAATCGGGGGGCAGTACTGTGTGGCGGGGGCAGGTTGGTAGAGGACCTTTGTCTTACGGATGTTTAGCGTAAGGCCCATGCTCTCGTACGCTTCGGTGAAGGTGTTGACGATGGTTTGGAGTTCGACCTCCGAGTGAGCGCAGACACAAGCGTTGTCTGCATACTGTAAATCGATAACAGAGGATGGGACGACCTTGGATCTGAACTGGAGGCGACGGAAGTTGAACAGTTTCCCGTTTGTTCTGTAAACTAGCTCCACTCCAGTGGGGAGCTTACCGAGGGTGAGATGGAGCATTGCAGCAAAGAAGATCGAGAAGAGCATTGGTGCAATGACACAGCCTTGCTTGACCCCGGTTCGTACATGAAATGGGTTTAATTCTGTAATAATGTTTCACGGTGCAGGAGGCTGAGAACTTGCACAGGCAAGTTGACGCAGACAGACTGGAAATTTCCTGGAGCCACTGACAAAACTCTGGGCTTTTTCTGGTCATATTCGACAGGGTGAAAAGTTAAAAGGTGATTTCTGACAGATGTGCTTCTGGAAAGAAAGGATTGCGGGATGAGGTGAGAAAGTGGGTGGTGAGGAGTGGCTGAGATCAGTCAAACAGAGACAGGCCCATTCTTTAAACAAAAAAATAATAATTTACGAGGGGAAGGAGCATGAAGGATGACTCACAGTGATACCATAAGCAAGTGACGCAAATAGACATTCACGACACAGTGACTTTCGTTGCAAATGGATTAATGGTGTGTAACATCTAAAGTTAGAGTTGCCCACTATCCAGGCTTGTCCTGGAGCCTCCAGGAATTAAAGATTAATCTGCTGGACACTGCTGCGAGCAACACCGGGAGAAATATCATAGGGGCAATAAAAAGAGATTGGGAAACAAACGACGCTTGTCTGACAGTCAAGAATCATCCAATCGGATAACGAAGTGTCTGTTCGTTTTCCGATTGGCTGTGGGAAGGTGGGGCACAGCGAGGATGGACATGTTGGGCGACCAATGGCGAGAGCATGGGGGGTGGCAGGGTGGTCGGAGGCGGAAGGTCATGTGATGAAACCTCCAGGACTACATTGACAACCATCTCTGAAATGGAGGCCTACTGACTGCACATCAAACCTAATACAATGCTCAGCTTTCAAAATAAAATGCCGATTGCCTCCTTTCTTTGATTTTCTCTTTACTGAATAGAATACGTGGTGACCCATTCAGGTAGGGACGGTTTATCTGGAAGAATGAACTCAGTGATAAGGTACTACAAGTGATACATTGAAAAACAAGACCAGGAACTAGTGAACCCGCCTCTTTACTGACAATGCACTGCGAACTATAAAGAGATGGTGAGGAGAAAGGAACACAAGGTGAGATGGAAGATGGCTGGAGTTTGGCTGCAAGGCTGAATCGAGTGATTTTGATGAGCTTCTAATCCATGAGACCACAGCTATAGGGGTAAATTTTACAAGTTAGTGGACCCCTGCTCAACAGGAGGGCAGCACAGAGGATAGAAACATAGAAGATAGGAGCAGGAGTAGGCCATTCAGCCCCTCGAGCCTGCTCCGCAATTCAATGTGATCATGGCTAATCATCCAAATTCAGTACCCTGCCCCTGCTTTCTCCCCATATCCCTTGATCCCTTTAGCCTTAAGAAATCTATCCAACTCCTTCTTGAATATATTTAATGAATTGGCCTCTACTGCCTTCTGTGGAAGAGAATTCCACAGGTTCACCACTCTCTGGGTGAAGAAATTCCTCCTCATCTCTGTCCTAAATGGCTTACCCCTTATCATTAGACTGTGACCCCTGGTTCTGGACTCCCCGACCATCGGGAACATCCTTCCTGCATCTAGTCTGTCTAGTCCTGTTAGAATTTTATAAGTTTCAATGAGATCCCCTCTCATTCTTCTAAACTCCAGCGAATACAAGCCCAATCGACCCAATCTCTCCTCATACGTCATTCCTGCCATCCCAGGTATCAGCCTGGTGAATCTTCGCTGCACTCCTTCCATGGCAAGAACATCCTTCCTCAGATAAGGCGACCAACACTGCATACAATACTCAAGACGTGGTCTCACTAAGGCCCTGTACAACTGCAGCAAGACATCCTTGTTCCTGTACTCAGGCGAATAATGACGGACAGGAAAAGACCCTCTGGTCCATCCAGCCTGTCTCACACGATTTGTGATACCTTGTGGATTACGAAGTCCAACACCGCCTTCAGTGTGCCAGTGCAGCTTTCGGTCGCCTGAGGAAGAGACTGTTTGAAGACCAGGACCTCAAACCCGGCACCAAGCTCATGGTCTACAGAGCAGTACTAATACCCGCCCTCCTGTATGCCTCAAAGACATGGACCATGTACAGCAGACACCTCAAAGCACTGGAGAGGTACCACCAATGCTGCCTCCGCAGGATCCTGCAAATCCATTGGCAGGATAGGCGCACCAACGTCAGTGTTCTTGCTCAGGCCAACATCCCCAGCATCAAAGCTTTGACCACGCTCGATCAGCTCCGATGGACGGGTCACATCGTCCGCATGCCCGATACAAGACTCCCAAAACAAGCGCTCTACTCGGAGCTCCGACACGGCAAGAGAGCCCCAGGTGGGCAGAGGAAACGCTTCAAGGACACCCTCAAAGCCTCCTTGAAAAAGTGTAACATCCCCATCGACACCTGGGAATCCCTGGCCCAAGACCGCACAAAGTGGAGGAGAAGCATTCGGGAAGGCACCGAATACCTTGAGTCTCTTCACCGGGAGCAAGCGGAAGCCAAGCGCAAACAGCGGAAGGAGCGCACGTCAACCCAAGCACCCCATCCACCCGCCCCTTCAACCACCATCTGCCCCACCTGTGACAGAGACTATGGGTCCCGCATTGGACTCATCAGTCACCTGAGAACTCATTTTTAATGTGGAAGCAAGTCATCTTTGGTTCCGAGGGACTGCCTAAGAAGAAGAAGATATACACTCCGCACTCTACCCAAAAACCACATGGTCTCCAGGAAGAGGTGAAAAACCAGATTTTAAAAACCCAGGCCAATTTGGGAAATTCCTATTCAACACCCCTTAGGCAATCAAAACTAGTCCTGGAGACCTCTCGGGCCCTGATAATTCTATGCAGGCCCTACATTTTGATCAGATGCAGTGATTCGTGCTTCTGATTTGCAAACCACCCAATTAAATTTTAATAGCCAAAATATTGGCGGGTGGGGGAGTAATGAGTGAGTAGACCCCTGTCACAGATTGTTCGATCTGTTCTCCCATTGAGTGAGACTCTCTGTCAGGATACGATGTGATGCTTAGCTCAGTGTCTAAGGGAATGCTGAGGCAATATACCATCCAGTTCAGCCTAAGAACAACAACAACTTCCTTTTATATAGCACCTTTAATGTAGTAAAACACCCCAAAGCACTTCACAGGAGCGATTATCAAACAAAATTTGATGCCGAATCAGATAAGGAGATATTAGGACAAGTAACCAAAAGCTTGGTCAAACAGGTAGGTTTTAAGGAGCATCTTAAAGGAGGGGAGAGAGGTGGAGAGGCAGAGAGGTTTAGGGAGCGAATTCCAGAGCTTAGAGCCCAGGCAACTGAAGGCATGGCCACCAATGGTGGAGCGAAGGAAGTCGGGGATACACAAGGGGTCAGAACTGGAGGAACACAGAGTTCTCGGAGGGTTGTATGGTTGGAGGGGATTACAGAGATAGGGAGGGGTGAGGCCATGGAGGAATTTAAGCACAAGGATGAGAATTTAAAATTTGAGACGTTGCTGGACCAGGAGACAAGTCAGGGTGCACTGGGGTGATGGGTGAACTGGACTTGGTGCGAGTTAGGAGATGGGCAGCAGAGTTCTGGATGAGCTGAAGTTTATGCACAGGGTAGAAGATGGGAGGCTGGTGAGAAGAGCATTGGAATACATAGAAGATAGGAGCAGGAGTAGGCCATTTGGCCCTTCGAGCCTGCTCCGCCATTCAATGAGATCATGGCTGATCATCCAAATTCAGTACCCTGTCCCTGCCTTCTCCCCATATCCCTTGATCCCTTTAGCCTTAAGAAATATATCCAACTCCTTTTTGAATATATTTAATGTACTGGCCTCCACCGCCCTCTGTGGCAGAGAATTCCACAGGTTCACCACTCTCTGGGTGAAGAAATTCCTCCTCATTTCAGTCCTAAATGGCTTACCCCTTATCCTTAGACTATGACCCCTGGTTCTGGACTCCCCGGCCATCATAAACATCCTTCCTGCATCTAGTCTGTCCAGGCCTGACAGAATTTTATAGGTTTCGATGAGATCCCCTCTCAATCTTCTAAACTCCAGTGAGTATAAGCCCAATCGACACAATCTCTCCTCATACGTCATTCTTGCCATCCCAGGTATCAGCCTGGTGAATCTTCGCTGCAGTGTCAATAGTCAAGTCTAGAGCTACCAAAAGCATGGATGAGGGTTTCAGCAGCAGATGGGCGAGGGCAGGGGTGGAGACGGGCAATATTACGAAGGTGGAAGTAGGCGATCTTGGTGATAGAGGGATATGTGGTCGGTAGCTCACCTCAGGGTCAAACAGGACACCAAAGTTGCAAACAGTGGCCAGGGAGAGAGGATGGAGTCAATGGCTAGGGAATGGAGTTTGTGGCGAGACTGAAGATAATGGCTTTGGTCTTCCCAATGATTAATTGGAGGAAATTTCTGTTCATCCAATACTGGATGTCGGACAAACAGTGTGGCAAATCAGAGGCAATGGAGGGGTCCACCTGAGAGGGCAGACAGGGCCTCAGTTAAACGTCTCATTTGAAAGACAGCACCTCCGACAGTGCAACACTCCCTCGGAACTGCACTGGAGTGTTAGCCTGCATTATGTGCTCCAGTGGAGTGGGACATGAACCCATAATTAATGGACTCAGAGGCAAGAGTGCTACCACTGAACCACAGCTGACACTAATTTGATTCCAGTTTATGCTTTAACTCTATTGAACAAAGGTAATGGTGTGAGTGCCTTGTTTACTTGTAATTCCGGGATTTCTAGTATTAGAATGCTCTGGAATTTCCCAGCATCTTGTGTACACATGAAGACTGAAACCATGTCGACAGCCCTCTGTCACAAAGAATCTGCTAAATTTCCAGTGCTCGAAACAATAGTCATGTGAATTTTTCTTTATGGGTTTTAACAGACAATTTTACAGAATTCAAAAGCAAGATGCGGGCGTATTGCCTGCGATTAAAACATTTCCCTAACTTTGTATTTCTTTTTATTGTGTTCACATGAATATTATGGATGCGATTTTCCCTACATCAGCAGGTCCAGTGCGGCTGGGGTCGGTGGCGGGGTGCGACCCTGCTGCTGGCTCCAGCCCGCTGTCCAAAGTGATCTTACCCTGATTGGGCGTGTTAAGCCCAGCCCAGCGCGTTTCCCGGCCAATTGAAGGAAGCGGGTCTGATGACATCATTTGATGATGTGTCATCAGCCGGTTTCCTTAAAGGGACCATGCACAAATTGATTTTGACAGTTGTGCTGTCAGTGTTCCACAGCATTGAGGTGCTGCAAAAACTGACAATCACTGCACAGAGGTGCAGGGCTGCACCCAGGCTCTCCCATGACTCCCTCCATATGCTTATGGAGGGAGTCACAGCACGCAGGGAGGTTCTCTTCCCCTCCCATTGGCGGAAGACACCTCCCCAGGAGACTAACGCAGCCTGGTTGCACATTGCACAGGAGGGCACAAGCAGGGATGTCATCAGGAGGGCCTGGCTGCAGTGGCATAAACCTCTCAATGATTTCAGTAGGCCTGGCTGCAGTGGCATAAACCTCTCAATGATTTCAGTAGATCACGGAACATTACTGCAAAGCCACACTCAACCTCATCCTGCTGTGTCACTTATCACATCCCCATCACTCTGCCTTCCCTTCCCTACTTCTGCACATCCTTACTCGCACCAACTTATCTTGCACCTCCACCCATCTCTCTCTATCTACATTATCACTTCTCCATCTCAATAGCCACCCCTCACACTCAACTCATCCTAGTCCAATCATACCAACTAACAACACACAAGGGCAGGCACTTGGGTGTTTTATGCAATGTTCATGTGAAGTTTCTGGTAATGTGCTGTCAAACATTGAAACCTTTATCTTGAACACTTTGCTTTCTTGGACAGACTTGCGTGCACCTTTGGAAGTGGCTTAGTGAGTTGCAGTGAATGGTGAGACATAACAGTACCCCCCGCAATGGTGATGAGTGTGAAAGGAATGGCAGGGATGCTTTATGGTGTTGGTGTGGGGTGGTGCCAACCTGGCGCATCATGTGGCAGCCAGGGTGTACAGCGTCAAGTGAAATTAATCTGGCCATGGTGAGGCCATCGCTGGCATCCCAGGCAGCAATGTGGTCATGTGCTGATGCCCTCTGTCCTGTGCAGCATCAGTTGATTGCAGAGAAGGTTGGTATTGTTGTTGGTGCTGCTGGTGTGACTGGTGATGCTGGTGTTGAGTGATCGTGGTGGGATTCTGAGGACCAAGGTGAGAATTTTTCAAGGGCACCAATGCTGATGTAATAGATGGCAGGTAAGGTTGAGATGACAGAAGCGATCTGTCAATGGTGAGAGAGGTTGTTCCAATGAGGTGACACTAGAGAGCGAGTTTGCTCCATACACTTGCAAGCTGCATAAAGCTCAATCTGTCTTTCAAATGCAGTAAGCAACAGCTTCTAACCTTGGAAAGTGATCAGCTTTGAAATGGGAGCTTTTATAGAATATTTGCAGTTATCAAGTGCTGACACAACTCCTGACTGCCTTACCTGACGTGATCCCCGATCAGCGGGGAAGCCATGAGCGAACTCTTAAACGTTAACTCTGTTTCTCTCTCCATGGATGCAGCCTGGCCTGCTGAGTTTTTCTAGCGTTTTCTGTTGTTATTTCTTAAAATCTAAAGGTGAGCTTAAAATAATTTTTAAGTGCCTATTAACAAGCTCTTAATCACCTAAATTGCCTCCCTTGCCACTTGGTGTCGGGTCTGTTCAACGATGACAGACCCGGCATCTGGGAGACTAGCGTGGCAGCGGGTTGACAGGGGGTTCCCTACCCACTGTCAAAAAATTTTTTCCCACCCAACCCGCCACCAAATGCGTCCGCTTACCCCCCGAAAAATTCCCCCCATGAGTCCATTGTAGCTTTAAGTGAACATTAGAGAGGGTGCAGAGGAGATTTACTAGAATGGCACCAAGGGTTAAAGACTTCAGTTACAAGGAGAGACTAGAGAAACTGGGGTTGTTCTCCTTAGAGCAGGGAAGGCTAAGGTGAGATTTGATAGAGGTGTTCAAAATCATGAATGGTTTTGATAGAATAAATAAGGAGAAACTGTTCCCTGTGGCAGAAGGGTTGGTAACCAGAGGACACAGATTTAAGGTGATTGGCAAAAGAACCAGAGGTGACATGAGGAAAAAATTTTATGTTCTGGAATGCGCTGCCTGAAAGGGTGGTAGATGCAGTTTCAATAGTAACTTTCAAAAGGGAATGGCATAAGTACTGGTCTCCCTCACAATTGGAAACATCTTCTCTACCTCTACCCTACTAAACAGGTCTTGGGTTCAAGGTCCATCCAGAGACTTGAGCACAAAATGTAGACTGACAGGCCCAGTGCAGTACTGAGGGAGTGCTTCTCTGTCAGAGGTGCCGCCTTTTGGATGAGAAACTAAACCGAAGCCTGTTGTATCCGTGTGTTAATGGAGACACAGAATGCAGGAGTTGGTTTAACAGGTGTTTACTGAACAAAGTCTGGAGGTGAACTAAAAGATACAAGACACTATACAGGCTTATATACCCGAGTGGTCACTACCGGTATTACAGTACACAGGGGCTCTTAAAGGTACATACACTACAATTCCTCCCCTTTTAGATAATTAGTACATAACATTTTAAGTAATCATTAATTAACATGTTTACAAGAACAATAATCTACACATTTGCTGCAGTTAATCAACTATAAGTCAGTCTCTCTGGAGGCTTCCTGACTCGGTCCGGATAACGCCTCGGTGGTGTAGTAGTTTTCGGTGGTGTAGTAGGTTCTTTTGGCAAGGTCGATTCGGCTTGAATGCCAGTGTCGGGTTCATCTGGTTCCAGTATCACCAGATCGGAGGTAGATACTATGGGTATCTCTGCTTCATCATTAGGCGTATAGAGTTGTGGTGTAGGTTGTCCCTTTTCGGATGACTCTATGATCTGGTCAGCATGGCGCCTTATTATGCTTTCTCCAATGTCCACGGTATACATCAGTGGTCCTAGTCGTGTGCAAATAGTTCCAGGCTGCCATTTCTCGGTACGGTAGTCCCGGGCCAAAACTTGTTGACCTATCTGGAAGGTTCTAGTTGGCCTTTCATTCATGCCTTGAAATTGCCGGTTCTCTATGTCCCTTCTGATGTTTGGCTTGATCAAATCCAGCCGGCATCTTAGTCTTCTATTGAAAAACATCATGACGGGAGTTTGGTTTGTAACCACATGTGTTGCATTCCTGTACGCAAACAAGAAGTTATCTACCTTATGTTGCAGATTTATGTCTTCATTACCCATGGCCTTTATGGCCTTCTTGAAGGTCTGGACAAACCTTTCAGCTAATCCATTGGTGGCGGGATGGTATGGGGCGGACATGTAGTGCTTAACCCCATTGTTTTTTAAGAACTTCCTGAATTCTTCGGACACAAATTGCGGTCCATTATCAGAACAGATCTGTTCAGACAGCCCATTCCTGGCAAATATGGTCCTTAATACTGTGATGGTTTTTTCCGTGGTGGTGGAGGACATCTTTATTACCTCCGGCCACTTGGAGTGTGCATCAACCGCGATTAAGAACATTGAGTCCATAAATGGACCAGCAAAGTCGATATGTACCCTTTGCCATGGAGATGAGGGCCACTCCCATGGATGTAGAGGGGCTTGTGGTGGGGCGTTTTGGACCTTCTGGCATCCTAGACAGCTCTTGGTCATTTCTTCGATGTCTCCATCGATACCTGGCCACCACACAAACGCTCTGGCTAGGTTCTTCATTTTCACTCCACCCAGTTGCCCCTCGTGAAGCTCCTTTAGCACTTTATCCTGGAGTTTGGGTGGAATCACCACTCTGGATCCACACATCAAGGTTCCTCGGCACACTGACAGCTGTTCTCTTCTTTGCGAGAATGCTGGCGACACTGGTTCGCCATGTGCTGGCCATCCCTTCACCGTTAAATCGTAGACTCGTGAGAGAGTCGGGTCATTTCTCGTTTCCTTTTCAATGGTAGAATTTGTTACTGGTAGACATTCCACTATGGTTGAGTGGAACATCTTCACTGGGTCCACTGTAGGCGCCTCTTCCACCGTTGGCAACGGTAGGCGCGATAACCCGTCAGCATTCCCATGCTGTTTTGTTCCTTTGTATTCTATGTCATATTGGTGTGCCCCTAGGAAAAGGGACCACCTCTGTAGCCTTTGCGCTGTCATAATGGGAACGCCCTTTTTAGGGTTGAATATGGAGACGAGGGGTTGATGGTCAGTCAACAAGGTAAATTTTTGTCCGTGTAGGTAATGGTTGAATTTCTTCACTCCCCATACCAGGTTGAGTGCTTCCCTGTCGATCTGGGAATAGTTACGCTCAGCTGAGTTCAATGAGCGTGACGCAAAAGCTATCGGCCGCTCCGAGCCATCAGGGAATCTATGCGATAATACCGCTCCTACGCCGTAAGGGGATGCATCGCACGCCAGTCTGATTGGCAGTGATGGGTTGTAATGAGCCAACACTTCCTTGGACGTGATCAAGCCTTTGCATTTATGGAAGGCACGTTTACAGTCTTCGCTCCATTTCCAAATTACTCCCGTTTGTAGCAGTGCGTTAAGAGGGTGCAGGACAGTTGACAAGTTCGGTAAAAATTTATGATAGTAATTTATCAATCCCAGGAACGACCTTAATTGTGAGACATTTTCAGGTGCTGGGGCTTTTATGACCGCTTCAATTTTTTCAGGTGACTTATGCAACCCTTCTTCGTTAATTATATGGCCACAATATGATATTTGTTTCTGGAAAAATTCGCACTTGGGGCGATTTGCTCGTAGGCCCCGTTCTCTCAGCCTAGTGAGCACCTGCTCCAAGTTGGCAAGGTGCTCGTTGTCGTTTTCTCCTGTTACAAGGATGTCGTCTAGGTAGCATTGAGTCCCCGGAATCCCTTGCAGGACTTGCTCCACAGCTCTTTGCCAGATAGCTGGAGCTGATGCTACTCCGAAAACCAGTCGATTGTACTGGTACAGGCCTTTGTGTGTGTTTATCGTGAGATACTTTTTAGAGGCCTCCTCAACCTCCATCTGTAGATATGCCTGTGCCAAGTCAATTTTGGTGAAACGTTTCCCTCCGGATAGTGAGGTGAAAATATCTTCTATCCTCGGAAGAGGATACTGTACCGTGTGAAGGACCGGGTTTACAGTCACCTTGAAGTCCCCACAGATGCGAATTTTTCTCTGTTCTTCAGATTTATCATTATTCAACGTTTTCTTCATGACCGGGACGATGGGTGTTGCCCACTCGCTCCAATCTACCTTGGATAACACGCCTGCCTTTTCCAAATTCTCCAGCTCTGCCTCGACTGCTGGACGAATTGCGTATGGCACCGGCCTTGCCTTAAAAAACTTGGGAATTGCCGCATCTTCCACTTTTATTGAGGCGGTGACGCCTTTCAAGGTTTCTAGTTCCTGTTGAAACACTTTTTTGGCATTGGCCAAGATGTCTTTTAATCATTCAGGCATGACGTCATCATCATTTTTTTTCTTACTGGTCACCGTCAGTGCCTGAATGGAGTGCCAGTCTAAACGTATCTTCCTGATCCATTCACGTCCCAACAGCGGTGGACCACCATCTTGCAGAACGTATAAATACAACTTCTGTATTTCCTTGCCGTTGTATACAACAGGCACCTTTATTTTCCCTCTGGGGTATACTTTCTGCCCCGTATATGTCTTCAAGATAATGGATGTGTCTTTCAAAGGTATATGCGGAAATAGCCGCTCGTAATCCCGTCGACTTATGACGGTCAGAGCTGATCCTGTATTTAGCTCCATTTTAACTGGGGACCCCGCTATCGTGAGGGTAACCCAAATGGTCTGATAATCTTCTTTGGCAATTACATTATGTAATTTGAGACAGCTTAGTCTCTTGTTTCCGGAGTCGCTATCGCTCTTCTGGCCTTCGGAGCTACTGTCCGTCATCATTTGTACCTTTCTGTACTTTTCCTTATTGATTTTTTTTCTGTCAGTGGATTTTTTGTTTCCAGATTGGCATACACGTGCAATGTGTCCCATCTTTCCGCATTGCCTGCATGCTTTGTCCTTGAACCAGCAGTCCCTCTGGTCATGGGTGGATCTGCCGCAGCGATAACATCTCTCGAAACCCCGTGTCATTTCATGGGTGCCGAAGTCCTGTGGCTTTTGCTGTATCTCTGCAGCTCCTCTTGCTGCTGCTTCGTATGATACAGCCACACTGAAAGCCTTGTCCAGTGTCAAATCTTTCTCAGAAAGTAGCCTTTTCTGTGTTCCTTCACTTAGGAGACCGCAGACGAATTTGTCTCGTAGAGAATCTGCCAGTCCTGCCCCGAATTGGCAGTGCTTTGACAGCTTCCTTAATTCGGTGAGGTAATCAGCGTTACTTTAATTCTTGTGCTGATTCCTCCTGAAGAATTTGAATCGTTCCGCTATCAGCAGGGTGTTGGGTTTAAGTGCTCCTGTAGGGTATCAACAATCTCCTTAAAATTCTTGTCCATCGGTTTGGCTGGAGTGATTAAGTTCCGTAACAGCCCGTATGTCCTTGCGCCCATCAGATTTAGAAGTACCGATGCCTTTTTATCATCCTCTACTTCATTCGCTGTGCAATATACCTCCACTCTTTCCACATATGTGGTCCAATCCTCTATATCACTATCGAAAGCAGTAATATTGCCAGTCTTAGGCATCCTGAAAATCAAAAATGGCGCCTGCCGCGCTTTCCTTTCTTCCCTGCCGAGAAAAAATGGCGCCTCCTGTGCTTTCCCACCGCTGCTGCTGCTGACAACGCTGTTCTCCGCGGTTTTTATTTACACAGATATTTTTAATAGTTGGAGACTCGTTCCCGCCGGACTCTCTGGGACTTTTCCCTCCCTCTGCTTGGTCCAAACGCCGACCTGCTTTGCAGCGCTGGCCGTCTCCCGAGTGCTCCACCCTCCGTCTCTGTTTGTCTCCGCCTTCCGACTCGCTGCTCGGCCCCGCTGTAGAGCCACCCGATCGAGCCCCAGCCTGCCGCCCAGGAAGGATTAGTGCAGTACCTGCCACCAGCCCGGCTAGCTGGTGAAACCACAGGTTTTTTTGTTGTTTTTTTTCTTCTTCGACTTTCGTCTGAGGAATCAATCTACTTGAGGTGCTGCCGAATTGCAGGTAAGTCCGTTTCCAATTCGTCGCCACTGTTGTATCCGTGTGTTAATGGAGACACGGAATGCAGGAGTTGGTTTAACAGGTGTTTACTGAACAAAGTCTGGAGGTGAACTAAAAGATACAAGACACTATACAGGCTTATATACCCGAGTGGTCACTACCGGTATTACAGTACACAAGGGCTCTTAAAGGTACATACACTACAGAAGCCCTGTCTGCCCTCTCGGGTGGACGTAAAAGATCCCATGTCACTATTTTTAAGAAATGCACCCGAGTTTTCCCTGGTGTCCTGGGCCAATATTTATCCCTCAACCAACATCACTAAAACGGATGATCTGGTCGTTATCTCATTGCTGTTTGTGGGACCTTGCTGTGCGTAAATTGGCTGCTGCGTTTTTTACATTACAACAGTGACTACACTTCAAAAATTCTTAACTGGCTGTGAAGCACTTTGGGATGTTCTGAGGTTGTGAAAGGTGCTATATAAATGCAATTTCTTTCTTTGTTTTCTTATAATTCTATTTGAAAACAAGTATGTTTAATAGATTAGCCTGTTATGAAAAGTGTGACTGATATTAGCCATCTTCTGTGATGAGGTGAAGTCCGTGTGACACCCAACAGTATCAGTTGCTAGCCTTGAAAAATTGAAGGTTTTGACTCAAAAGAGATGAGGATTCATCTGCGGAAATTGAAATTTGTGTTGGAAAAGAATAAAGGTAATTGGGAGACTGAATTGTAACAGCATCAGTGTGAGTGTTTACAATGTTGCAATGACCAGTTAAGACATCGCCAATCTCTTATTAATGATTAACTGAGTCATTGAGAATGTTTTTGAAAAACAGAAAAGTTAATCCCATAACTACCTCAGAATCTTGCCTAAGGGGATTATTTTGTAAAAAGCTGTAGCAAGATGTCCATGTATGGAAGAGGAGGAGGTGTGGGATGGGCTAGGACACTGAAATGCTGTGAACCCTTTTTCACCTAATGTTCAGTGCAGTGGGTAGAAGAAGGGTGGAGCACCCAAGAAAGTCGGTGAGCAATATCTCAAGAAATGGGGGATTAGTACATCAGTTGCAAGGATACTAATTCAGAATACATACTGAACGAATGTTTCCACACTGCTTCAGGAAATACAAAGGAGAAACACATGCTGAAGCATGACCTGGGAGGTCAAGTGTAGTGTATGTACCTTTAAGGGGAGAACTACTTTTTACAGCTCCTGTATACTGTAGTACCGGCAGTGACCACACCTGTATATAAACCCTGAGTAGGGATCTGTACTGTTAGTTTTAGAGTAACCCTCATCCAGTAAACACCTGTTGATTGTTCCTCTGCAGTCTCTGTCTATTTCTTGAAGGACACCATACATCAAGATTCACGGATTTAACATCAAGAATTTCAGATTTTCCCTTGAAATTAATATTAAGGGGGAGAAATTCGGTATCGCCCCGTTTGGGGCGCAATTATCGGCCGGACGCAAAGTTTAGCACCTGGCGCTAATTATTGCCTCCGACTGCAAACTTGGCTTCTATCACCCCTGGAGGTGATTGGAGCGCTAAATCAAGCGCTACACATCTCTCTTAAGGCGCTAACGCTGAGGAGCGAGGCGCTACCTCAGAGCGCTGGAGAAGCTCACGTGATGTCAGTCAGCAATGGAACACAGACACACTGGCGCCAGCCAGTTCTTAAAGGGGAGGGTCAATCTTGCTCTCCATCCACACCCTGCTCATTGCAGCCTTGAATCTCGGCCTGGAGAGACCTGTACATCAAATCTGCTGGAAAGAACAATGGAGAGGCCCAGGGAAAGAGCTCAGAGTGCAGCCCCCATAGTCTCTTCTAAATTGATGCAAGGAAGGTCAAATCAAAATGATCCTGTAAAGTGCTGCTCAGTACCCCAAACTCCTTCACACAGTGTTGAATCTCTCCAGAAGTCTCTCTCTCTCTCTCTCTCTCTCAGAATGCGTGGTGCAAAAATGTCGCCGAAAAAAAAGGCAGGAAACGGTCCCCTTTAAATAGTGCTCCCTCAGTCCCTTCCCGACTGCAAAACGTTCCCCTCAACCTGTCGTTGCTAGCGGCAGGCGGAAAGGCAGGGGGTACCACTCAATATCCGGTCCTGGGCGCTACCGGGGCGTTGCACCCTCAACTGACGTCATGATCTGCGGTCGCAGGAGATCGTGGCGGTAGCGTTTAGCGCCGCCGCAAAATGTCTGGTCAATTTTGCGAGTGGCGCAAACATCGCCGCGCCCGGACGCTATGCAACTGAATTTTTCCCCCTCAGTGCTATTCACCTCAGAACCTATCTCTAGCCTCTTTCGCTCTCTGTCCCTTGCACTTTCTGTTTCTCCTGCTCTCTCTCTCCCCTCTTTCTCTATGTCTTGCTCTCTCTGTTTCTCTCTCTGTCTCTGTCTCTGTGTCTCTGTCTGTCTGATTGTCTTTCTCTCTGTCTCTAGCTCTCTCTTTCTGTCTTTCTTTCTCTATCATTCTCACTATCTTACTTTCCGACTATCCATCTGTCTTTCGTCCTGTCTGTCTCTCTGTCTCTCTCTCTTTCTGCCTGTCCCTCTCTTTATTCATAGTGTTCCAGTGTCCTTTCCCATTCCCTGCTCCTCACTTCTCCCGTACGTGAAATTTTTTTGGCTGTCGAGATCTCTGCGCTCCCCCAATTCTGGCCTCTTGCTCATCCCCAATTTTAATTGCCCCACCATTGGTGGCCGTGCCATCAGCCACCTAAGCCCAAAGCTTTGGAATTTCCTCCCTAAACCACTCTGCCTCTCTACCCTTCTCTCCTCCTTTAAGACGCTCCTTAAAACCTACCTCTTTGACCTATTCTAATATCTCCTTATGAGGCTCGGTGTTAAATTCTGTTCGATAATGCTCCAGTGAAGTGCCTTGGGACATTAATGGTGCTATATAAATGCAAGTTGTTGAAGCTGTCCCGCTTCAGTTCATCAATACCACTTGATTAGTGCTCTTCGGAACTCTCCTCTCTGGTTCCTCCTAAGCTCAACTGCCGGGACCAAAGATGTACAGGTTCCCGATCCTGGTGTAAGTCCTGAGGTGCTTCTGCTGGGAACCTCTGCTGCTGCTCCTAATGGACATTCCAGGAACAGGGCGAGGTTCCCTCATTAGCATATCATTGGTGGAGGCCTGGCCCACTATGGATCTAAGCCTAGACATCCAAATGGTCTGCACGCCCCTCCAACTGGGAGGATGGTACACCCCCAAGAAAACATGCTGACTTTGGGGGGTCAATTGAAATTTTCAAGATTGAGATTGACAGATTTCAGTTAGGTTAGAGTACATAGGAACAGGAGGAGGCCATTCAGTCTCTCAAGCCTGCTCCGCCATTCAGTTAGATCATGGCTGATCTGTACCTCAACTCCATTGACCCGCCTTTGCTCCATATCGCTTGATACCATACCCAACAAAAATCTATCGAGCTCAGTCTTGAAAGCTCCGATTCACCCCCAGCAGCCACAGCCTTTTGGGGGAGAGAGTTCCAGATTTCCACTACCCTTTGTGTGAAAAAGTGCTTCCTGATTTCACTCCTGACCAGCCTAGCTCTAATTTTAAGATTATGCCCCTTCTTTCTTGATTCCCCCATCAGAGGAAATAGTTTCTATGGGCTGAATTTTCCAGGGTGGTAGCAGGTGCGATCGGTGGCAGGTTGGGTAGGAAAGTTGTTTTTTTTTACAGCGGGTCGGGAACCCTCTGTCCTCTCGCTCCCACGCGCATTTCCCCCAGGCGTGTCTGTCATCGTGGACCCGACCAGACCAGCAACGGCGGGCGACCCAATTGAGATGATGATCAGGTAGTTTACAGGCATTTAAGAACCTTTTTCACTTACTTTTTAAATTTCCCTGCATGGCCATGGGATTCACATAGCTCGGGAACCATGTCTGTCAACCTGAGCCATGAGATCCGTGGCCATTTTTTTTCTTATTCGTTCATGGAATGTGGGCTGTCAAGGCCAGCATTTATTGCCCATCCCTAATTCCCTTGAGAAGGTGGTGCTGAGCCGCCTTCTTGAACCGCTGCAGTCCGTGTGGTGATGGTACTCCCACAGTGCTGCTAGGGAGGGAATTCCAGGATTTTGACCCAGCAACAATGAAAGATCGGCGATATACTTCCAAGTCAGGATGGTTTGTGACTTGGAGGGAAACTTGGAGGTGATGGTGTTCCCATTCGCCTGCTGCCCTTGTCCTTCTAGGTGGTAGAGGTCACGGGTTTGGGTGGTGCTGCCGAAGAAGCCTTGGCGAGTTGCTGCAGTGCATCTTGTAGATGGCACACACTGCAGCCATGGTATGCTGGTGGTGGAGGGAGTGAATGTTTAAGGTGGTGGATGGGGTACCAGTCAAGCGGATTGCTTTGTCCTGGATGGTGTCTGTTCGATCCGTGTATCTTGATGTTGTGTTTCCTTCAATAATGAGACAAGAGACTGCAGGGAACAATCAACAGGTGTTTACTGGATGAGGATTACGCTAAAAACTAACTGTACAGATCCCTATGCAGGGTTTATATACAGGTGTGGTCACTGCCAGTACTACAGTATACAGGAGCTGTAAAAAGTAGTTCACAGAAACCTCACAGTACAGATAGAGGCCATTTCAGCCCATCGAGCCTGCACCGACACATATCCCACCAGATCCCCGTAACCCCTACACCAACACATATCCCACCCTATCCCCGTAACCCCACGTATTTAATCCCCCTAACACTAAGGGTCAATTTTTATCATAGCCAATCAACCTAACCCGCACATCTTTGGACTGTGGGAGGAAACCGGAGCACCCGGAGAAAACCCACGCAAACACGGGGAGAATGTGCAAACTCCACACAGACAGTCACCCGAGGCCGGATTTGAACCCGGGTCCCTGGCGCTGTGAGGCAACAATGCTAACCACTATGCCACCGTAGTACATACACTACAATTCCTCCCCTTTTAGATTAACAGTACCATAACATTCATTTAACAATTAAATATCAACTAATTACAATTAACACTTTTAACATGCAACATTAACTGAAAATACGACAACAGAAAATGCTGGAAAAACTCAGCAGGTCAGGCAACATCCGTGGAGAGAAATTTGAGTTGACGTTTCGGGTCGAACCCTTCTTCACTGAAAATAGTCTATTTATAAATTCAGTCTTTGGGGAGGCTTCCTGATCCTTTCTGGATAGCGCCTTTCCTGAGTGTCTTGCTCTTGGTGCGGAGGCGATTCTGGCCCCCTGTCATCGGTTGGTTCGTCAGCTTCCGATGCTACTGTTTCTGGGGTAGATGCTACCGGTATGTCGGGTTCATTACCAGGTACATATGGCAGAGACATGGGATTGACTCGTTCCTGTGACTCTAGGATCTGGTCAACATGGCGTCTCACAATGTTCTCCCCAACATCCACTGTGTACATTAGTGGCCCCTGCCGTGTGCATATCGTTCCTGGTTGCCATTTCTCTGTTCGGTAGTCGCGGGCCAAGGCGGGTTGCCCTACATTGAAGCTCCTTGTCGGCTTCTCATTGATGTGCTGGAATTGCATATTCTCAACATCTCTTCGTACATTTGGCCTGAGCAAATCCAGACGAGATCTCAACCTTCGGTTAAAGAACATCATGGCCGGGGTCTGGTTGGTGACTGCATGTGTCGCATTTCTGTAGGCTAACAGGAAATTGTCCACCTTATGCTGCAGTGGAATGTCGTCATCGCACATGGCCCTTACTGCTTTCTTAAAGGTTTGTACGAACCTCTCAGCCAATCCATTTGCGGCTGGATGATACGGGGCGGATGTATAATGTTTTACCCCATTCCTTTTCATAAACCTTCGAAACTCCTCGGACACAAACTGTGGTCCGTTATCAGAGCAAATCTGCTCTGGCAAGCCGCTCCTGGCAAATATGGTCCGTAGGACTGCAATAGTTTTCTCCATGGTGGTGGAGGACATTTTGATCACCCCAGGCCATTTCGAGTGCGCATCCACGGCTATTAAAAACATTGAGTCCATGAATGGACCAGCAAAATCAATATGCACCTGTTGCCATGGAGATGAGGGCCACTCCCATGGGTGTAGAGGGGCATGTGGTGGTGCATTTTAGACCTTCTGGCATCCTGAGCAGCTCTTTGTCAGGTCCTCGATTTGCTGATCGATCCCCGGCCACCACACATAAGCCCTAGCAAGTCTTTTCATTTTCACCCCTCCCAGATGGCCTTCGTGAAGCTCATTGAGCACTCTCTCCCTTAACTTGGGTGGAATTACCACTCGGGATCCACACATCACTGTCCCCTGGCATACTGACAGCTGTTCTCTTCTGGATGAGAATGCTGGCAACAGCGAGTCGCCATGTGTTGGCCATCCCTTCACCGTCAAGTCATATACCCGAGACAGTGTCGGGTCATTTCGGGTCTCCTTCTCTATATCAGCGTTAGTTACTGGCAAGCGTTCAATTATAGTCGAATAAAATATTTCGACAGGGTCCACTGCTGGTGCTTCCTCCGCAGTAGGCAGTGGCAGGCGTGATAGCCCATCAGCGTTTCCATGCTGTTTCGTGCCCTTATACTCGATTTCATATTGGTTCGCCCCTAGAAAAAGGGACCATCTTTGTAGCCGTTGCGCAGTCATCACCGGAACGCCCTTCTTTGGGATTAAAGATGGAGACAAGTGGTTGCTGGTCAGTCAGCAAGGTGAACTTCTGCCCGTGCAGATAGTGGTTGAACATTTTCACTCCCCACACTAGGCTGAGGGCCTCCCTGCCAATCTGGGCATAGTTACGCTCGGCTGAGGTTAGTGATTGTGATGCAAAGGCTATTGGCCTCTCTGAGCCATCCGAGAATTTGTGCGACAGCACCGCTCCAATGCCATAGGGTGATGCATCACACGTCAACCGAATTGGTAGTGCTGGGTTGAAATGAGCCAACACCTCTTTTGATGTGATCAATTCTTTGCTCTTCTGGAAAGCTCGTTTACATTCGTCATTCCACTTCCATGGTACCCCCGTTTGCAGTAGGGTGTTCAGTGGGTGTAGTACGATAGACAATTTCGGCAAGAACTTATGGTAGTAGTTCACCAGCCCGAGGAACGACCTCAGTTGTGACACATTTTCCGGTGCTGGAGCCTTGACTACTGCCTCAATCTTTTCAGGGGACTTATGTAACCCCTCTTCATCAATAACGTGGCCACAATACGAGATCTGCTTCTGGAAAAAGTCGCATTTGTGGCGATTAGCTCGGAGCCCATATTCCTTCAATCTAGTGAGCACCTGCTCCAGGTTGGCGAGGTGATCACTGTCATTTTTGCCCGTGACCAGGATGTCATCCAAATAACACTGGGTCCCTGGAATCCCTTGCAGGACTTGATCCATTGCCCTTTGCCAAATAGCCGGAGCTGATGCTACCCCGAACACAAGGCAGTTGTATTGGTAGAGACCTTTATGAGTGTTGATCGTGAGGTACTGTTTCGAGGCTTCTTCTACCTCCATTTGCAGGTACGTCTGGGCCAGATCAATCTTCGTGAAGCGTTTCCCTCCAGATAGCGAGGCGAAAATATCATCAATCCGCGGAAGCGGATATTGTACCATGTGAAGAACTGGGTTCACTGTCACCTTAAAGTCCCCACAGATGTGAACCTTCTTTGGTTCCCCAGGCGTATTACTCAATGACCTCTTCATTACAGGAACGATGGGTGTAGCCCACCCGCTCCAGTCCACTTTGGACAGTACTCCTGAACGTTCCAAACCTTCCGGCTCTGCTTCGACGGCTGGCCTTAAAAAACTTTGGGCTTGCATTTTCCTCTATTTTGATCGTCGCTGTTATGCCTTTTAGTGTTCCGAGTTCCTCCTGTAACACTTCTTGTGCGTCAGTTAGCATTTTTGACAGTCGGCCAGGTGTGACGTCGTCGTCCTTTTTGGCATCTACAGTCAGTGCTTGTATGGAATGCCAATCTAGCTGTATCTTCCGGATCCATTCATGTCCTAGTAGTGGTGGTCCTCCCTCTGGCAATACATATAGGTCCATTTTTGGTGTTTCCATGCCGTTATATATAACGTTCACCCTTATTTTTCCTTTGGGGTAGACTTTTTGCCCCGTGTACGTCTTCAAGACAATCTCTGTATCTCTCAAGGGTATGTGTGAGAATAGCCGCTTGTAGTCCCTTCGGTTTATGACCGGGCTGATCCTGTGTCCAATTCCATTTTCACTTGGACTCCGGCTATCTTGAGCGTGACCCAGATAGTTTGGTGATCCTCCATTTTGATCACATTATGTAGTTTCAGACAACCCAGCTCCTTGCTTCTGGAGTCTGTATCACTTTTCTGTTCGTCTGAACTACTCTCCGTCACCTTATGTACCTTCTTGTACTTCTCCTGTGGAGATTGCTTGCTGCTGGTTTTCTTTTCCGACCTGCAGACTCTTGCTATGTGTCCTACTTTTCCACACTGTCTGCACACTTGGTCCTTGAACCAGCAATCCTTATGGTCGTGTGTTGTTCTGCCGCAGCGATAGCACTTCACTGTTCCGTATGACATTTCATTTGTGCCATATTCTTGCGGTCTCCGTTGTATCTCTGCCGCGCCCCGTGCTGCTGCTTCGTGTGATACTGCCATGCTGAAAGCCTTGTCCAGCGTAAGATCCTTTTCTGATAGAAACCGTTTCTGGGTTCCTTCACTTTGAAGCCCACACACAAACTTGTCCCTTAAAGTATCTGCTGGTCCCGTTCCAAACTGGCAGTGTTTCGATAGCTTGCACAGTTCCGTTAAATACTCAGCATTACTTTCATTTTTATGCTGGTTCCTTTTGTGAAACTTAAATCTTTCTGCTATCAGCAGCGGTGTGGGGTTTAAGTGGTCCTGTAGGATTGACGCTATGTTTTCAAAATCCTTTTCCACTGGCTTCTCTGGGGTTACTAGGTTTCGTATTAAGCCATACGTTTTTGCACCCATTGAATTCAACAATACCAGCGCTTTCTTGTCATCTGGCACTTCATTCGCCTTGCAGTATACTTCAATGCGTTTGACATATGTCGTCCAATCTTCGACTTCATTGTCGAACGCTGTGATACTGCCACTCTTCGACATTTTTGGGTGTGGTTAGACTAGCTCAAAATGGCATCTCTCGCGCTCTCCCTTCTTCTCCGCTGCGGCTCAAAATGGCGTCTCCCGCACTCTCCCTTCTTCTCCGCTGCGGCTCAAAATGGCGTCTCCCGTGCTCTCCCTTCTTCTCCGCTGCGGCTTGGCCCTTGAACACTGGCTGCGCTCTGCGCGTTTTCCTGCGCGCCTCTCTCTCTCGTTGACGCTGCTCGGCCCTTGAACACCGGCTGTGCTCTGTCCGCTCTACCCTCTCTCTTCTCCCGTCGACGCCACTCGGTCCTGAACACCGGCTGCGCCCTGTGCGCTCTACCCTCTCTCTTCTCCCGTCGACGCTACTCGGCCTTTTCTGTGCCGTCGGTCGGCTCTAGCCGCCGCTGTCTAGGAAGGGTCTGCGCCGTACCTGTTGCCAGCCCGTTACGCTGGACCACCGTGACTGGAGAACCAAGCCCAGCTCTCAACAGCCTCCCCTGCGATGCTCAAATCTCCGCTGGATGGTCGACTCCCGTGCTTCTGGACTCGGCCTTCTTCTTTCACTGTTCTCCAGGAGCGAATCCCTGGGAGGTGATGCAGAGTTGCAGGTAGGTTTGAATCTTCTCGTCGTCAATGTTAGATCCGTGTATCTTGATGTTGTGTTTCCTTCAATAATGAGACAAGAGACTGCAGGGAACAATCAACAGGTGTTTACTGGATGAGGGTTACTCTAAAAACTAACTGTACAGATCCCTACGCAGGATTTATATACAGGTGTGGTCACTGCCGGTACTACAGTATACAGGAGCTGTAAAAAGTAGTTCTCCCCTTAAAGGTACATACACTACAGTGTCGAGCTTCTTGAATGTTGTTGCTCCAGCTGATTACTTGGCAGCATGAAAAACAAACCAAAATAAAAACATGTTGATTACATCAGATTGGTGGAGATTCTGTTCTACTTGAAAAGCTACTGGTAAATGTTAATTCAGAAATTCCTGAAGGGGTGTAAGTGCTACCTTGGATGGTGAAGGAAATATATTTTTCACTGGCCATTCTCGGCTGTTGCCTTCCAACTCAACAGTAATTACAGTGAATTGATCTGTACTGTAAAAAATGACACATACCATTTAAATACATTTTGTGTTGTTTCTGGTCAGGATTTTCTCACAGTATACTGTGATTGTCCAGTTACAGATTAAATCAAGTCATCGACTGTAACAATTTCATTCTCATCACTTATTACACTGGTTCAATTTGCTTTCAGTCCCTGAATATGACTAATTTAATTTTTCAGCCTGAGACCCTTTAGGGTGAATTTCTGCAGAGGTTGTCTCACTTGTCCATTGTTAACTTCAACTGAAGAGCTGCAGAAATCCCAGAAACACATTGTAGGCACCACTTAAAGTGTTTGTCAGGGATTCCGCAGCTCTTCCGCTGAACTTGCATAAGATTGTAAATCCGCCCCTTTACAATTACATTTAAAATCTGCTTAATTTTATGTATTACCTATACACACACATCTTTTATTTGTACCAGTTACTGGTGCAAACATCTATAGATTTGTGACTAAAGCACCAATAACTTCCCAATTAATGTACATTTTTAATTATGTTCTTGATCGTATTTGTAGATGGAGTCATAGTACTTATGATAATATTATTTAAATATTTCTTTGTCACTCATATATTTTATTATATTATTGTACAGTAAAGATTCAACACCCACTATGTTAGATTAAACTTAAAATTAAATGTGGCCATGGTCCCTTTAAGGATGCCGGCTTAAAACGCGTCATGAATGACATCACCAGACCTGCTCCATCTCATAGAAACATAGAAACATAGAAGATAGGAGCAGGAGTAGGCCATTCGGCCCCTTGAGCCCGCTCTGCCATTTAATGAGATCATGGCTGATCATCCAAATTCAGTACCCTGTCCCTACTTTCTCCCCATATCCCTTGATCCCTTTAGCCTCAAGAAATATATCCAACTCCTTCTTGAATATATTTAATGAATTGGCCTCAACTGCCCTGTGTGGCAGAGAATTCCACAGGTTCACCACTCTCTGGGTGAAGAAATTCCTCCTCATCTCAGTCCTAAATGGCTTATACCCTTATCCTTACACTGTGACCCCTGGTTCTGGGCTGGTTAATTCGCTGGGCAGGCTTAATAGGCCCCATTAAGGCAAGTTCATTTTCTACAGTGGGATGAAGCCAGCAGCGGGATTGCGACCCGCCACGGATACCGGCCACACCAGACCTACCAAGGTAAGGAAAATTCCAGCCTATGTATCTAACCTACTGAATCCTTTTAACATTTCTTAAGCACCTTGATCAGATCAGCTTTCAATCTTCTAAACTCAAGGGAATACAAGCCAAGTTTATGCAACGTGTCCTCATAATTTAACCCTTTAAGCCCTGGTATAATTCTGGTGAATCTATACTGCACCCCCTCCAAGACCAATAGCCAAGACCAATATAGCCGCCCTAAGTTGCAGTGCGCAGAACGGAACACAGATGGGGTCTGACCAAGGCTCTGTGCAAGGGAAGCATGTACTTCCCTCCCTTTGTAATCCAACACCCTTGAGATAAAGGCCAACATTCCATTAGCTTTTTCATTGCTTACGGATATCAAGGACCCTGTACACGTCCCCGCTGGTAAATCAAAACTCTTCCCTAATTAGAACATTAAATTACTAATGAACTGCTTCATAACATTGCCATAATACTTATCATTAAAATATCAGGTGGTACCACCAGGTTTTGAGGTTGTAACATGATAACTGGGATCAGTTGATTATGCAGAATTTGAACGTCATCCTATAGCCCGTGGCATCGGCATATTTTGATCAGGATGAAGGGGCAGGGAAGTTTCAGTGTTGCTGAATAGAACTATTGTTTTATAGATTTTGAGCTCAGTGTCAATCTCAAACACTCCCAGATCAGGTACAGCATGGGTTAGATACAGAGTTAAGCTCCCTCTACACTGTCCCCATCAAACACTCCCAGGGCAGGTACAGCACGGGTTAGATACAGAGTAAAGCTCCCTCTACACTGTCCCATCAAACAGTCCCAGGGCAGGTACAGCACGGGTTAGATACAGAGTAAAGCTCCTTCTACACTGTCCCATCAAAAACTCCCAGGGCAGGTACAGGAGGATAGATATGGAGTAAAGCTCCCTCTACACTGTCCCATCAAGCACTCCCAGGGCAGGTACAGCACAGGCTAGATACAGAGTAAAGCTCCCTCTTCATTGTCTCATCAAACACTCCCACGGCAGACACAGCACGGGTTAGATACAGAGTAAAGCTCCCTCTACACTGTCCCATCAAACACTCCCACGGCAGATACAGCACGGGTTAGATACAGAGTAAAGCTCCCGCTACACTGTCCCATCAAACACTCCCAGGGAAGTCAAGTGCACCAGTGTGAAATTCCTCCTCCTCCCACTCCAGCCGTCCCTGTAGTCTATATAAAATTATTCATGAGGTTGTGATCATTTTGCCTCAGGATAACGAACTGCTGTGGGGTGTGTGGTATTGTGAAATTCATGGCACTTGTCTTGGTTTCTCCTGCTGGACAGTGAGGGAAAGCAGCAGAATGTACAGAGGTGGGAATATTCCAGCATCCAGAGCGGTAAGGAAATCCCTCCGTTTCTGTGGGAGAAATCAAGGGAAAACGCTCGGAAGTCCATGGCTGTTGGGTGATGGGTGGTGGCTTGCAGTGGCAGAGCTAGGATTGGCTGACTGGAGTTGTTCGAGCTCAAGACTTGTGCCAATTTGGCAGGAAGGGGCACCAAGCTGGGAACTGGGGAATGTCAACTGACCCGGTCTGATGGCGGAGCCGGGAACTGCAGAGACTCGGAGAATAGTTTCTCTGTATCTTATCTATCGAATCCTGTTATCTTTGATGCGTCAGCCATGGCTCAGTGGGCAGCACTCTTGCTTCTGATTCTGAAGAGTTATGAGTTCAAGTCCCACTCCAGAGACCTGAACACAAAGTCTAGGCTGACTCTCCCGGTGCAGTACTGAGGGAGCGCTGCACTGTCGGAGGTGCTGTCTTTCGCATGAGACATTAAACAGGTGGACGTAAAAAATCTCATGCCACTATTTCGAATAAGAGCAGTGGAGTTATTCCTGGTGTCCCAACCAATATTTATCCCTCAATCAGCATCATTAAAACAGATTATTTAGTCATTATCTCATTGTTGTTTGTGGGCGCTTGCTGTGCGCAAATTGGCTGCCGCGTTTCCTACATTCCAACAGTGACTATACTTCAAAAAGTACTTCATTGGCTGTAAAGCACTTTGAGATGTCCTGAGGTCGTAAAAGGCGCTATATAAATGCAAGTCTTTCTTCCTTTCTTTTTAACGACCTTGATTAGATCACCGTTAAGTACATTAAAATGAAACTAGCAGAGGACGGTTTCAATCCACCTTGCAGGAAGTATCAATGTGATGACAGTGCAGGGTCAAGTCACATTAATGTGTTGCACAATTTGCTGGGGGAATTTGGCTCCTCGGCTAATTAGTCAGCAGGTAATATTGTGAGCGTGACTCATATTTTCCTGTTCCCTAACCTTTAAACTATATCCTTTACACTCAATCTATCTGGTGACGTGTGAGCAGATTTGGCTGGTATTCCATAATCCTCGGAGTGTTTTGATTTTGTAAGGGATTCTCTCTGATATCTGTTCAGTGTATCTGTCGGGCAGTGTTGGCACCCGTTTCCAGTTCAGGTTTCTCCTGTTTCTTGTTGAATCACAGTTTTTGTGGAGATATCTTATTACTGTAAACATCATAAATAATACCACCTCTTTATATCCTAGAGTCATAAATCATAGAATGAAGCGGCACAGAAGACGGCCATTCGGCCCATCGTGCCTGAGCCTGCTCTTTAAAAGAGCCATCCAATTAGTCCCACTCCCCTGCTGTTTCCCTATAGCTCTGTAATGTTTTCCCCTTCAAGTATTTATCCAATTTCCTTTTGAATGTTACTATTGAATCTGCTTCCAACACACTTTCAGGCAGCGCATTCCAGAGCACAAAAACTCGCTGCGTAAATGTTTTTTTCCTCATGTCGCCTCTGGTTCTTTTGCCGATCATCCGAAATCTCTGTCCTCTAGTTACCAACTCTTCTGACAATGGAAACGGTTTCTCCTTATTTGCTCCAGCAAAACTATCCATGATTATCAAATAGGAACATAGGAATAGGAGTAGGCCATTTAGCCGCTCGAGCCTGTTCCGCCATTCAATGAGATTATTGCTGATCTGTGACATAACATAGAAACATAGAAACATAGAGATAGGAACAGGAGTAGGCCATTCGGCCCTTCGAGCCTGCTCCGCCATTCAATGAGATCATGGCTGATCTTCGTCTGAGATCATAGCTGATCTTACCAGTTCAGTACCCCGTCCCCGCCTTTTCTCCGTAACCCTTAATCCCCTTAGCCTTCAGAAATATATCCAATTCTCTCTTGAAAATATTTATTGAATTAGCCTTCACAGCCCTCTGTGGCAGGGAATTCCACAGGCTCACCACTCTTTGAGTGAAGAAATTCTTCCTCATCTCTGTTTTAAATGATTTGCCCGCTATTTTTAGACTGTGGCCCCTGGTTCTGTGCTCCCCGGCCATTGGAAACATTCTCTCTGAATTCAGCCTGTCCAGGCCTGCCATAATTTTATATGTTTCGATGAGATCCCCTCTCAATCTTCTAAACTCCAGTGAGTACAAGCCCAAACTATTTAATCTCTCTTCGTAGGTCATTCCCGCCATTCCAGGTATCAGCCTGGTGAATCGCCGTTGCACTCTTTCCATGGCAAGAACATCCTTCCGCAGATGGGGCGACCAAAACTGTACACAATACTCCAGATGCGGTCTCACCAGCACCTTGTACAGCTGTAGTAAGGTATCCCTATTCCTATACTCGAACCCCCTTGATATGAAGGCCAACATACCATTTGCCTTCTTAATCGCCTGTTGCACCTGCATGCTCTCCTTCAGTGACTGGTGCACAAGAACACCCAGGTCCCTCTGCACTTCCCCATCTCCCAATCTATTGCCATTTAGATAATAATCTACCCTCCTGTTTTTACCCCCAAAGTGGATAACCTCGCATTTATCCACATTATAGTGCATCTGCCACGTATCCGCCCATTCCCCCAACCTGTCCAAATCGCACTGTAGCCTCCTGACATCCTCATCAGAGCCCACCCCTCCTCCTAGTTTAGTGTCGTCAGCGAATTTGGAAATATTGCATCCAATTCCCTGATCCAGATCATTTATATATATTGTGAACAGCTGGGGTCCCAGGACAGATCCTTGCGGCACCCCGCTGGTCACTGCCTGCCACTCCGAAAACGAGCCGTTTATTCCAACTCTCTGTTTTCTATCCGCCAGCCAGTTCTCTATCCACGTTAATACTTTGCCCCCAATCCCATGAGCCTTAATTTTGCATGATAATCTTTTGTGTGGAACCTTATCGAAGGCTTTCTGGAAGTCAAGGTACACCACATCCACTGGCTCTCCCCCATCTATTTTACCAGTTACTTCCTCAAAAAATTCCAGCAGATTAGTCAAACACGATTTACCCTTTGTAAATCCATGTTGACTCTGTCCGATCCTTTCCCCATTTGTCAAGTGCTCCGCTATTTTATCCTTAATAATGGACTCTAGCATTTTGCCCACAACCGATGTAAGGCTTACTGGTCTATAATTCCCTGCTTTCTCTCTACCCCCCTTTTTAAATATTGGGGTAACATTAGCTACCCTCCAATCCACGGGTACTGTTCCCGAGTCAATGGAGTTCCGGAAGATGATCCTTAGAGCATCTGCTATCTCCAGGGCCACCTCCTTAAGTACCCTAGGATGTAGTTTATCAGGCCCCGGGGATTTGTCGGCCTTCAGTCCCCTCAACTTACCCAACACCATATCCCTAGAGATACTAATTTCTGTCAGCTCCTCCCTCTCATTAGTCCCTATGTTTGCCGATATTCCTGGGAGGTTATTTGTGTCCTCCTTTGTGAATACAGAACCAAAGTATGAGTTTAATTGGTCTGCCATTTCCTTATTCTCCATTATATATTCTCCCGAATCGGACTGCAAGGGACCGACTTGGGATTTTACCAGTCTTTTCCTCCTGATATACCGATAAAAGCTTTTGCAGTCTGTCTTTATGTTTGCTGCAAGTTTACTTTCGTATTCTATTTTCCCCTTCCTGATTAATCCCTTTGTCCTCTTTTGGACAACTCCATATACCCGCCTTTGCCCCCTATCCCTTAATACCTTTGGTTAATAAAAATCTATCAATCTCAGGTTTAAAATTAACAATTCACCGAGCATCAATAGCCGTTTGCGGAAGAGAGTTCCAAACTTCTACCACCCTTTGTGTGTAGAAGTATTTCCTAACCTCATTTCTAAAAGGCCTGACTCTAGTTTTTAGACTATGCCCCCTGGTCCTAGACTCCCCAACCAGCGGAAATAGTTTCTCTCTATCTACCCTTTCCGTTCCCCTTAATATCTTGAAAACCAATCAAATCACCTCTTAACCTTTTAAATTCCAGGGAATACAACCCTAGTTTGTGTAATCTCTCCTCGTAATTTAACCCTTGGAGTCCGGGTATCATTCTGGTAAACCTACGCTGCACTCCCTCCAAGGCCAATAAGGTGTGGTGCCCAGAACTGCTCACAGTACTCCAGGTGTGGTCTAATCAGGGTTTTATATAGCTGTAGCATATCTTCTACCCCCTTGTATTCTAGTCCTCTAGCTATAAAGGCCGGCATTCCATTAACCTGTTTGATTATTTTCTGTATCTGTCCATGACAATTTAATGATCTATGTACATGGACTCCCAAGTCTCTTTGGACCTCCAATGTTTCTAGCTTTTCGCCATTTAGAAAGTACTCTATTCTATCCTTTTTAGGTTCAAAGTGGATGATCTCACACTTGCCTACAGTGAAATCCATTTGCCACATGTTTGCCCATTCACTTAATCTATTAATATCTCTTTGTAATTTTATGTTTCCATCTACACTGCGTACAATGCCGCCTATCTTTCTGTCATTGGCAAACTTGGATACGTGGCTTTCTATCCCACCATCTAAGTTGTTAACAAATATGGTGAATAGCTGAGGCCCCAAAACAAATCCTTGTGGAGCACCACTAGTAACATTCTGCCAATTAGAGTACCTGCCCATTATCCCTACTCTCTGTCTCCTGCCGCTCAGCCAATTTCCTAACCAGATCAATAATTTGCCTTCAATTCCATGAGCTTCAACTTTAGTTAACAGTCTCTTATGAGGGGTTTTATCAAATGCCTTTTGGAAGTCCATATAAATAACATCCATAGACATTCCCCGGTCCACTACTTTAGTCACCTCTTCAAAAAGTTCAAGCACGTTCATTGGGCAATGATCTACCCTTTACAAATCCACGCTGGCTCTCTGATCAGCTGAAAATTTTCATGGTGTTCAGTCACTATATCCTTAATTATAAACTCTAGTAATTTCCTGACAACAGATGTTAGACGAACTGGTCTACAATTCCCTGGTTTCCATCTCTCGCCATTCTTAAAAAGCAGAGTGACATGCGCAACTTTCCAATCTAAAGGAATAGATCCTGAATTGAAAGAACTTTGGAAAATTATAGTTAGGGCATCTGCAATGTTCTCACCTGCTTCCTTAAAAACCCTGGGATGGAAACCATCTGGCCCTGGGGATTTGTCACTCTTTAGTGCCATTATTTTCTTCATTACTACAGGTATTAGTTTTCTTAGGTAAATTTTGGTGAGTCCCCGTCCCTGATTCAATATTAATTTCCTTGGGATGTCCGGCATGCTATCCTCTTCCTCTACTGTAAATACTGATGCAAAATTATTTTTCAACATGTCTGCCATTTCCTTATTATCATTGACAATATCACCGTTATCAGTTTTCAAGGGGCCCACATTGCTCCTGACCACCCTCTTTTTCCTAATATAATTGTAAATGTTTTTTGTGTTGATTTTGATATCCCTTGCAAGTTTCTTTTCTTATTCCCTTTTCGTAGCTCTTACTACCTGTTTTGTCACCTTTTGTTGTTCTTTGTATCCCAGTTGCCAGGATTTGTGCTAGTTTTTGCATTTTTGTATGCTTTTTCTTTTAGTTTTATGTTTCCCCTTTACCTCTTCAGTTGTCCATGGTTGTTTTATTGGCAAGTGGAACTCTTGCCCCTCAGGGGTATAAACTGGTTCTGTATCACATTAAATTCTTTTTTGAACACCTCCCACTGATCTTCTGTCATTTTACCCATTAACAGATTTATGCGGTTTACTGTGGACAGTGAAATAACAACAGAAAATGCTGGAAAAACACAGCAGGCCAGGCAACATCCGCAGAGAGAAAATAGAGTCAACGTTTCAGGTGAAAACCCTTTGTCCAGTTTTCACCCGAAACGTTGACTCTATTTTCTCTCCACGGATGTTGCCTGGCTTGCAGAGTTTTTCCAGCATTTTCTGTTGTTATTTCGGATTTCCAGCATCTGCAGTATTTTGCTATCGTTACTGTGGACAGTCTCTGTCTCATCACATTGAAGGCAACCTTACCTAAATCTAGAATCTTAGTTGCTGTTTCGCATTTCTCCCTTGCAAACACTACATTGAACCGGATCATATTATGATCGCTATTAGATAAATGTTCACACACCATTAGGCTTTTAATTAAACCTGGCTCATTACTCATTACTAAATCTAATATAGACTGCCCTGTTAACATTCTCTGCTGTCAAGAGAACAATCCCAGCTTCTCCAGTCGCTCCACATAACTGAAGACTCTCATCCCTGCTACCATTCTAGCAAATCTCCTCTGCACCCTCTCCAAGGCCTTGACATCCTTCCTAAAGTGATGCGCAGAATTGGCCACAATACTCCAGCTGGGACCTAATCAATGTTTAATAAAGGTTTAGCATAACTTCCTTGCTTTTGTGCTCTGTTCCTCTATTAATAAAGCCAAGGATCCCATATGTTTTTTTTAACAGCCTTCTCAACTTGTCCTGTAACCTTCAAAGATTTGTGTACATACGTCCCCAGGTCTCTCTGTTCCTGCACCCGTTTAAAAATTTACCATTTTGTTCATATTGCCTCTCCTCATTCTTCCTACCAAAATGTATCACCTCATACTTCTCTGCATTAAATTTAATTTGTGACGTGTCTGTCCATTTCACCAGCCTGTCTATGTCCTCTTGAAATCTGTTACTATCCCCCTCATTGTTTACTGCATTTCCAAGTTTCATATCATCTGCAAACTTTGAAATTAAGCCCTGTATACCCAAGTCTAGGTCATTAATATATATCAAAAAGAGCAGTGATCTGAATACCGATCCTTGGGGAAACACCACTGTATATCTCCCTCCAGACTGAAAAACAACCGTTCATCACTACTCTCTGTTTTCTGTCCCTTTAATCCCATGGGCTCTAATTTTGCTAACAAGTCTATTATGTGGAGGCAATCCTTTATAATCCATCGTGAGTAATATAAATTTAAAGCTGATTTTGTATTTCACACCTCACTGGCTCAGCCCAAACAACCTTGTGAATTGTGTAATTGATGAATCACTCATATTTAAAGTTCAGGAGAGAGTGACACTTATAGAATGGTTACAGCATGGAAGAAGGCCATTCGTTCCGTCGAGCCAGTGCCAACTCTCAGCTAGTCCCACTCCCCTTTCCCCGTAGCCCTGCAATTTTTTTTCCTTCAGATACTTATCCAACTCCCTTTTGAAAGATAAGATTGAGTCTGCCTCCACCACCCTTTCAGGCAGTGCATTCCAGATCCTAACCACTCGCTACGTAAGAAAGTTTTTCCTCATGTCGCCTTTGGTTCTTTTGCCAATCACCTTAAATCTGTGTCCTCTGGTTCTCGACCCTTCTGCCAATGGGAACCGTTTCTCTCTATCTACCCTGTCCAGACTCCTCATGATTTTGAGCACCTCTATCAAACCTCCTCTCAATCTTCTCTGCTCCAAGGAGAACAACCCCAGCTTCTCCAGTCCATCCACATAACTGAAGTCCCTCATTCCTCGAATCATTCTCGTAAATCTTTTCTGCACCTTCTCTAAGGCCTTCATATCCTTCCTAAAGCGCGGTGACAAGAATTGGACACAGTACTCCAGCTGGGGCCGAACCAGTGTATTATACAGGTTCATCATAATTTCCACACTTTTGTACTTTATACCTCTATTCATGAAGCCCAGAATCCCGTAAACCTTTTTAACTGATTTCTCAACCTGCCCTGCCACCTTCAACGATTTGTGCACATATACCCCTAGGCCTCTCTGTTCATGCACCCCCTTCGGGATTGTACCATTTAGTTTATGCGTCCTCTCCTCATTCTTTCTACCAAAATGTATCACTTTGTGGCAAAACCACTAACAGACTCTCACAGTGACTTGTACAATTGCCTTTAATCATGTTTATTACCTTTTAATGTTGGCTCTGGTTAAACAGAGCTAGATCGACAAAATCGCAATCTGACGCGATGACGTCATCACGTGGGTCATGTGACGTCCCAACGGCAGGAAACGTGATGACGTCATGACGTCAGAGGTAGAGGGCGTTTCCAGCTAGTCCTCGTGTGGAGTGATAGTGAATAGACCTGTTTAGAGCTTCTCCTGCATTTTCTTGTTTTGTAAAGTTTTAGTACATTAAACTCAGTTTGTTAACTACTAGTGAGTTTATAGATTCTTTGCTAAGAGTGCAGAGACTCCTACATTGGTGACCCCGAATCGTCGCGATCGTTTTTCGCGGTGAACGCAGAGAACGGGCCAGTAATGGAGGCCAATGCAGTGGCCTTGAAGCTCCCCCAATTCTGGGAACAACAGGCGGCCTCTTGGTTTGTGCAAGCCGAGGTGCAATTTGAACTCCGCAACGTCGTACAGGACCAGACCAGATATCTCCACATGGTCTCCGCCTTCGATAGCTCGACGGCGTCGAGAATTATCAGCCTTCTGGAGAGTCCCCCGAATGCTGACAAGTATGTAGCCATCTAGACACGATTGCTGCAGGTATTTGGTCTTACCAAAGCGGAGCGCGCTCGCCGTTTACTGACGCTACCAGGGTTAGGTGACTCCAAACCCTCGGAGCTAATGAGCCACATGCTGACTCTCCTGGGGTCCGAGCCCCAGTGCTTCCTGTTTCGCGAGCTGTTCCTTACTCAGTTCCCCAAGCAAGTCCAGGCAGCCCTCGCCCGAGCAGAAACCGCAGACTGCGTCGCGCTCGCTGAAGAGGCGGATAAGATTTACGCAGTCCGGCAACAATACTGCGCCATCACGCAACGCCCCGCCACGAGGAGCCCGGCCCCGGCTCCGACCACGGCGCCTCCGATGACCGGTTACTGCTACTACAATGCTCGTTTCGGACCGAAGGCCCGCTGCTGCCGCCCACCGTGCAGTTTCATTACCAGACCGTCGAATAGACCGCCACAAGTCAAGCACGCCGGTCCCGGTACTTCCCCCGCGGCCACGATGGCGATCGGCGCTTCCGGGAATCTCACCTACTTAACCAACTCCATCTCGGGCCATCGTTTTCTATGCGACACGGGGGCGCAATGCAGCATACTTCCCGCGATGGTCATTGACCTTCGGTCCGGCGGACAGGGTCCCCCTCTGCAAGCGGCCAACGGGGGTTCGATCCGCACTTGCGGAAAGCGGCTCGTCCAAGTCTGTTTCGGTGGACAGCTTTTCACCTGGAATTTCATCACCGCTCAAATCTCGCAGGCCCTGTTGGGTGCCGACTTTTTGGGCGCCAACGGCCTGTTGGTGGACGTGAAAAATCAACGCCTCATTCACGCCGCCATGCTCGATGATATTTCAGGGGCACGTAGCACGGCTGCGTCACACACGATTTCATGTGCGCGGCCACCGCCCGACGATTTTGCCCGTCTCCTCGAGGACTTCCCCGAGCTGACGAAGCCCACCTTTTCGGCTTCGACTGTCAAGCATAGGGTGGAGCATCATATTTCGACTACCGGCTCTCCCGTTTACGCCAGGGCGCGACGTTTAGAGCCCAGCAAGCTAGCGGCAGTGAAGGCGGAGTTCGCCGTGATGGAGAAAATGGGGATCATCCGTCGGTCCAGTAGTCCCTGGTCCTCCCCGCTCCACATCGTCCCCAAGCCCGGCGGGGGATGGCGGCCCTGTGGTGATTATCGCCGCCTCAATGAGATAACGACGCCCGACCGCTACCCCATTCCCCATATACAGGACTTCTCAGCACATTTGGCGGGGACGTCCATCTTCTCGAAAGTTGACCTCGTCCGTGGTTATCACCAGGTGTCAGTGCACCCTCAAGATGTCGAAAAGACGGCGGTCATTACCCCCTTTGGACTTTTTAAATTCCTACAAATGCCCTTTGGACTTAAGAACGCGGCGCAGGCGTTTCAGCGCCTCATGGATTCAGTCCGGCGGGTCCTTGATTTTTTATTTGTTTATTTGGATGATATTCTGATTGCCAGCACCTCCAAGGAGGAGCACCTTCGGGTCCTTTTTCGACGGCTTCAGCAGCACGGCTTCATCGTTAACCCGGACAAATGCCGTTTCGGCCTAGCGCAACTTGATTTCCTGGGCCACCGCATAACCCCCGCTGGGGCAATGCCACTTCGAGTCAAGGTGGAGGCATTCGCGGAGTTCCCGAAACCTAAATCTGTGAAAGCCTTACAGGAGTTCCTGGGGATGGTGAACTTCTATCATCGTTTCATCCCCAGGGCAGCGCAGCTCATGCGTCCGCTCTACGAGGCCCTCAGGGGCACGACGGGAAAGAAGCCCGTGGTATGGTCGCAAGACATGGATCGTGCCTTTGAGGAGACGAAGACTGCGCTCGCCAACGCGACCATGTTGGCACACCCCCTGCCGGGAGCCACCATCGCCCTCACGACGGACGCGTCAGACTACACGGTGGGGGCCATCCAGGAGCAGTGGGTCGATGGCGCGTGGCAACCTCTGGCCTTTTTTAGCTGCCAGCTACAACGGCATGAGCGCCGGTACAGTACTTTCGACCGAGAGCTGTTGGCTTTGTTTTTGGTCATCCGCCATTTTTGCTTCCTCCTCGAAGGGCGCCGCTTCATCGCGTTTGTTGACCACAAGCCATTGACGTTCGCAATGGCCAAGTCTGCAGAACCATGGTCGGCTCGGCAGCAAAGGCAGCTGACGTACATATCGGAGTTCACCACCGACGTCCGGCATGTGGGCGGTAAGGACAACGTCGTTGCCGATTGCCTATCCCGCGCCGCCGTCCAGGCCGTCCAATTGGGCATTGACTACACACAGATGGCAGCTGACCAAGCGGCCGACCCGGAGACCCAGGTTTTTCGTTCGGTTCCAGCCAGCCTCCAGCCGAGGGATGTGCCGTTCCATTCCGCAGGTACTACTCTGCTCTGCGATGTTTCGTTGGGTGCACCCCGTCCGATTGTCCTGTCTAAAGGGCGCCGGGCTGTTTTCGATGCCATACACGGCCTATCGCATCCTGGAGTGCGGGCGTCGCAAAAGCTGCTGGTCTCCAAATTCGTATGGAGGGAAATACGCAAAGACGTCAGAGATTAGGCGAACACTTGTGTTGTTTGCCAACGGGCCAAGGTGCAGCGGCATGTCAGGGCCCCGCTCGCCATCTTCGAGGTCCCGGAGCTGTGATTCGATCACATACACATTGACTTAGTGGGCCCGCTTCCACCGTCCCAGGGCTTTACGTATCTTTTGACAATGGTGGATCGCACCACGAGGTGGCCGGAGGCGGTCCCCATGACGTCCACCACCTCTGCGGATGTTGCTCGAGCTTTCGTTTCATCATGGGTAGCCCATTTTGGTGTCCCTGCGGATATCTCGTCGGATCAGGGCCGTAATTTTCGTCCGAACTGTGGAATGAGGTGTTTTCCATGTTGGGCGTTAAACTCCACCGCACTACGGCCTATCACCCGCAAGCGAACGGCTTGTGCGAGCGGTTCCACCGTTCCTTGAAGGCGTCGCTCAGGGCCAGCCTTCTGGATGCATCCTGGGTTGACAAACTGCCGTGGGTGATATTAAGACTCCGCACGGCGCCGAAGGAAGATCTCCAGTCGGCGGCGGCGGAGATGGTTTACGGGCAACCACTTCGAGTTCCGGGTGAATTCCTGCCGTCCCCTACGCGGCCATGGTCCGCGGCCCGGTAAAGAGAGACCCACCGGGATGCAGCCCGCTGTTTCTGCCCAGTTCCGACCTCACAGCATGGTTTGCCTTCGTCCAACGTCCCGGGGGAGTTGTCGAAGGCCAAGTTCGTTTTTGTGCGCCAAGACGGCCATCGTACCCTGCTCGCACCTCCTTATGCAGGGCCCTTCCAGGTTTTGCAGGCAGGGGACAAGAGTTTCGTGATCGACGTCGGGGTCAAGCCTGATCACATCTCTGTTGATCGCCTTAAGCTTGTGCACCTGGACCTCGAACGACCGATCGAGCTGGCGCAGCCTCCGTGCCACGGCCAGCCGCCGGCCGCTGCCACACCTGACAGCGCCGTGTTACCTGCCAGCTCGTCACCTGCTCAGCGTTTTTCCCTCCGGGAATTTAGGAGTCGGTCCAACAGGCTTGTCCGACCTCCTCAGCGATTGACTCTTCTCGTTAAAGACAATTCAGGGGGGGCGTATGTGGCAAAGCCACTAAGAGACTCTCACAGTGACTTGTGCAATTGCCTTTAATCATGTTTATTACCTTTTAATGTTGGCTCTGGTTAAACAGACAAAATCGTGATCTGACGCGATGACGTCATCACGTGGGTCATGTGACGTCCCAACGGCGGGAAACGTCATGACGTCATGACGTCAGAGGTAGAGGGCATTTCCAGCTAGTCCTCGTGTGGAGTGATAGTGAATAGACCTGTTTAGAGCTTCTCCTGCATTTTCTTGTTTTGTAAAGTTTTAGTACATTAAACTCAGTTTGTTAACTACTAGTGAGTTTATAGATTCTTTGCTAGGAGTGCAGAGACTCCTACAACTTCACAATTTTCTGCATTAAATTTCATCTGCCACTTGTCTACCCATTTCACCAGCCTGTTTATGTCTTCCTGAAGTCTATCACTCTCATCCTGACTGTTCACTATACTTCCAAGTTTTGTGTCATCTGCAAATTTTTAAATTGTGCCCTGTACACCCACGTCCAAGTCACTAATATATATCAAGAAAAGCAGTGGTCCTAGAACCGACCCCTGGGGAACACCACGGTGTACCTTCCTCCAGTCTGAAAAACAACCGTTCACCACTACTCTGTTTCCTGTCACTTAGCCAATTTTGTATTCATGGGCTCCAACTTTGCTGGCGAGCCTATTATGTGGCACTTTGTCGAACGCCTTTTAGAAATCCATGTATACTACGTCAACCGCATTACCCTCATCAAACCTCTCTGTTACCTTATCAAAAAACTCGATCAAGTTGGTTAAACGCGATTTGCCTTTAACAAATCTGTGCTGGCTTTCCTTAATTAATCCACACCTATCCAAGTGACTGTTAATTTTGTACCTGATTACTGTTTCTAAAAGCTTCCCCACCACAGAGGTTAAACTGACTGGCCTGTAGTTGCGGGGTTTATCCTTGCACCCTTTTTTGAACAATGGTGTAACATTTGCAATTCTCCAGTCCTCTGGCATCACCCCCATATCTATGGAGGATTGGAATATTATGGCCAGTACTTCCGTGATTTCCGTGCTCAATTCCCTCAGCATCCTAGGATGCATCCCATCCATTCCTGGTTATTTATCTACTTTAAGTACAACCAGCCTTTCTAATACCTCTTCTTTATCAATTTTTATACTATCAAGTATCTCAACTACCTCCTCCTTCACTATGTCTATGGCAGCATCCTCTTCCTTGGTGAAGACAGATGCAAAGCACTCATTTAGTACCTCAGCCATACCCTCTGCCTCCATGCATAGGTCTCCTTTTTGGTCCCTAATCGGCCCAAAACACTGCCAATTATCCTCTGGCCAAGCGGCTTCCCAGCTCACTCAGGGCGTGGCATCATGGATTACACACCCTGTGAAGGCCTAAAGATCATTCTTGCAAGAGCATGGGAGGATGCTGTCAATGTGGAGTTAGAAGGAAATGTGTTATGTGTTTCCAAATATGGTGTAGGCCGCAGAGCGTCCCACCCAGTGTTACAGAGTGGATCTGATGTTCATGGAAAAGGCAGCAGTGACTCAGATCTAGGAGTTTAACCTTGCCAGTCATGGTGAGCAAGGCATGTTCTACAGTAAACAAAAATGGAAGGAGAAGGAAATGGGAGGGAATTTCCTGACACACCTGCCAATGCCGACATAGGTGTCAGTCAGTAGCAGTTTCGCCTCTGAGTCAGGAGGTCATGGGTTCAAGTCCCACTCCAGAGACTTGAGGACAAAGTCCAGGCCGACACATCCAGTGTCGTCTTTTGGATGAGACATTAAATCGAGGCCCCGTCTGCCCTCTCAGGTAGATGTAAGTTGTGAGGAGGATGCAAAGAGGTTTCAAGGGGATATAGACAGGCTAAGTGAGTGGGCAAGAAGATGACAAATGGAATATAATGTGGAGAAATGTGAAGTTATCCACTTTGGTGGGAAAAATAGGAAAACAGAGTATTTTTTAAATGGTGAGAGATTGGGAAATGTTGGTGTTCCGAGGGACCTGGGTGTCCTTGTACACGAATCACTGAAAGTTAACATGCAGGTACAGCAAGCAATTAGGAAGGCAAATGGTATGTTCGCCGTTATTGCAATGGGGTTGGAGTATAAGAGTAAGGAAGTCTTGCTGCAATTATATAGGGCTTTGACGAGACCACACCGGGAGTATTGTGGACAGTTTTGGTCAATTATCTTAGGAAGGATCTACTTGTCTTAGAAGGGGTGAAATGACGGTTCACTAGATTGATTCCTGGGAGGAGAGGGTTGTCCTATGAGGAGAGAGTGTGTAGAATGGGCCTATACTCTCTGGAGTTTAGAAGAATGAGAGGTGATCTCATTGAAATGTATAAAATTCTCAGCAGGCTTTACAGGGTAGATGCTGAGAGGCTGTTTGCCCTGGCTGGAGAGTCTAGAACTAGGGGGTCATAGTCTTCGGGTAAGGGGTCGGCCATATAGGACTGAGATGACGAGAAATGTCTTCACTCAGAGGGTTGTGAATCGTTGGAATTCTCTACCCCAGAGGGCTGTGGATGCTCAGTCAATGAGTATATTCAAGACTGAGATTGACAGATTTTTGGGCACTAAGGTAATCAAGGGATATGGGGATAGGGCGGGAAAGTGGAGTTGAGGTAGAAGATCAGCCATGATCTTATTAAATGGCAGAGCGCTCTTGAGGGGCCGTATGGCCTACTCATGCTCCTATTTATTATGTTCTTATGTGTTGGATTAGTGTAGAGCAACAGAAATAAATTGGGAGGTAATTTTAACCTAATCCTCCCGACGAGAAACTGACAAGATCGGCTCGATTGCCCCTTTTACACACCGCTCAATTTTACTCTCCATTGAGGGAAAGCAAAGGGGCTGTAAAATGGACCTCATCAGTTTCCCGTCGAGTAGCTTAGTATTAAATTTCCTCCCAACATGTGAGTCAACCAGTACAGAAATCTGATGACCCTGTACAACCGCTGGGAATCGTTTCCAAAGGAGCTCAGTGTGAAAGCCTATGGTCTCGGAGGGCCACTTTCAACCCAATATTTACCAAATATCTGTGTGAAAAAACGATAATTATAAAAATTTGGGGGGGGCGGTGGTACATGTTTATTTTTATTTTTCAAAAAAGTTGCCAACTTGCCTGCCTGAATGGTTGACTTGCTTTTTCAGGCCTTCTTCCCTCCAAGACGACTCGGTGATGTCACTAAGACACGAGGAGCCATCTGTGACTCAGAGCAACTCTGATCATTTTAACAGCAAGTTGGAATTCAGGATTGACCTGGGAACCCATTCAACTCTGAGAAAACACATGCCTGGCAAAGCATGCACCAGACACAGTTGGCAGTGTGGTTTACTAGAGGCAAGTTGGGATTCATTGTTAAAGAACTGGGAGTTCTTTAGCACCTTTTGGATAAAAGGCAGATAAATGGAATTAATGCACGGATCAGCCATGAACTAATTGAATGGCAGAACAGGCTCGAGGGCCTGAATGGCCTCTGCCTGGATATACAACTCTCTATTCCTTCACCCAAGTATGGTGAAAGGTTGAGGCCCCAAAACAGATCCCTGGGAAACACCACTTGTCACACCCTGCCAATCTATATACTACCATTTATCGCCACACCCTAGGGGCAATTTTAACCTAACTCGTCAACCGGGGAACCCAAGGAATCGGGTGGAACACACCACCCAATATTAGAACATAAGAACATAAGAAATAGGAGCAGGAGTAGGCCAATCGGCCCCTCGAGCCTGCTCCACCATTCAATAAGATCATGGCTGGTCTGATCCTAACCTCAAATCTTCTATCACTCTCCATCCACCCGAACCCATGTGATCTCCCGGGAGAGGCGAAAAACCAGATAAAAGACCCAATGGCCAATTTGGGAGAAAAAAATCTGGGAAATTCCTCTCCGACCCATCTAGGCGATCGAAATTCTTCCAGGAGATCACTCTGTCCCTATATTTTCTACAGTACTTACCTTCTGTAAAGGCGATCTCCACCCCAGCCAGGAACAGGAATAAAACCATCTCCTGAAATCTAACACAGAATTAGAACAGAATATTGCTTTCTGTTGACTTCAGTGGAGAGTAAGATCGGGCGGGGTGTAAAACCAGCGTTACATCCGATCCCGTCGTTTCCCCGATGGGCGGGTTAGGTTAAAATTGTCCCCTCTGCCTCCTATCTCCCAACCAATTTCCAACCCAAGTCAAATGGCTACTTCCTATTCTGTATGCTCTTATTTTTGCCAATAATCTTTTGTGTGGAGCCTTATGTGCAATTACTGCTGAGGGATCTTTTATATCCACCCGCGAGGCAAAGCAGGACCTCAATTTAACGTGTGATGCAACAGACTGCGCCTCAGACAGTGCAGCACTCCCTCAGTACTGCACTAGGAGTGTCAGCCTGGATTATGAACCCACAACCTTCTGACTCAGAGGCAGAGTGCTTCCCACTGAGCCACAGCTGACGCTATACATGTGAAAAGTTTTGAAATCTTTCCAAGGTTATATTGCTGTGTTGCAAACTCCTGCAGTTCTGTGTCAATTCGCTAAAAAGAGCACGTAACAGAAATTCAGCTCCAGGGTTTTTTGTTTAAATTTCTGTGGCTTACTCTCAATGCACGAGGCACAAAGGGGGAGAAATTCAGTATCGCCCCGTTTGGGGCGCAATTATCGGCCGGGCGCTAAGTTTAGCGCCTGGCGCTAATTATCGCCTCTGACTGAAAACTTGGCTTCTATCGCCCCCAGAAGTGATTGGAGCGCTAAATCAGGCGCTACACACCTCTCTTAAGGTGCTAACGTCGAGGAGTGAGGCACTACCTCAGAGCGCTGGCAAAGCTCATGTGATGTCAGTCAGCAATAGAACACAGACACACTGGCGCCGGCCAGTTCTTAAAGGGGAGGGTCGATCTTGCTCTCCATCCACACCCTGCTCATTGCAGCTATGAATCTCGGCCTGGAGAGACCTGTACATCAAATCTGCTGGAAAGAACAATGGAGAGGCCCAGGGAAAGAGCTCAGAGTGCAGCCCCCATTGTCTCTTCTAAATCGATGCAAGGAAGGTCAAGTCAAAATGAACCTGTAAAGTGCTGCTCAGTACCCCAAACACAGCATTGAATATCTCCAGAAGTCTCTCTCTCTCTCAGAATGCGTGGTGCAAAAATGTCACCGACAAAAAAAGGCAGGAAGCGGCCGCCTTTAAATAGCGCTCCCCCAGTCCCTTTCTGACTGCAAAACATTCCTCTCTACCTGTCGTTGCTACCGGCAGGCGGTAAGGCAGGGGGCGCCACTCAATATCCGGTCCGGGGCACTACCGGGGAGTTGCACGCTCAACTGACGTCACGATCTGCCGGCGCAGGAGATCGTGACGGTAGTGTTTAGCGCTGCCGCAAAATATCTGGTCAATTTCGCGAGCGGCGCAAAGCCCTCTTAGGGCACTAACGGGAGGCGCAAAGCAACTGAATTTTTCCCCCATAGTTTAAATGTTGCAAATTTGCCTTTAGATATCAATATTTAATTTGGTAAAAATGAAGAGAATGCCGGGAAGTGTGGGCAGCCTTTTGACGCCTCAATTTTAAAATTCTCATCCTTTTCAAATCCATCTATGATCTCGCCACTCCCTAGCTCTGTAATCTCCTCCAGCCCTACAACCATCTAAAATCTCTGCGCTCAGACATGATCTCATTGAATGGCAGAACAGGCTCGAGGGGCTAAATGACCTACTCCTGTTCCTACGTTCCTCCAATTTTGTCCTTTTGTGCATCCCCGATTTTCATTGCTCCACCATTGGCAGCTGTACCTTCAGCTGCCTAGGCCATAAGCTCTGGAATTCCCTCCCTAAACCTCTCCGCCTCACTCTCCTCCTTTACGTCACTCCTTAAAACCGACCTCTTTGACCAAGCAGTTGGTCACCTGTCCCAATATCTCCTTATGTGGCTTGATGTCAAATTCTGTTTGATAACGTTCTTGCAAAGTGCCTTGGGACATTTTACTGTTTAAAGGCAGTATATAAATGCAAGTTGTTGTTGTTGTTGGTGTAGTGTATGTGCCTTTAAGAGCCCCATGTGTACTGTAATGCCGGTAATGGCCACTCGGGCTATATAAGCCTGTATATTGTGTTGTATCCGTTAGTTCCCCTCCAGACTTTGTTTAGTAAACACCTATGAACCAAACTCCTGTCTTCAGTGTCTCTATCAACACACAGACACAACAGTGGCGACGAAGTGGAAATGGACTTACCTGCAATTCGGCAGCACCTCAAGGACATCGATTCCTCTGGCGTCCAGAAGAATCAAGAAAGTGAAAGAAGCTGTGGTTTCACCAGCTGGCCAAGCTGGTGGCAGGTACTGCGCTAATCCTTCCTGGGCATCAGGCTGGGGCTCCAGCGGCTGGCTCTACAGCTGGGACAAGCAGCGAAATCGGAGGCAAGCAGTAACAGACGGGGAGGGAGCACTCGGGAGACGGCCGGCGCTGCAAGCAGGTCGGCGTTCAGACCGAGAGAGACAGTCCGGCGGGAACGAGTCTCCAACTGTAAATAAATAAATAAAAAAAGAACGGAAACCGCGGGAAACAGCGTTGTCATCGGCAGCAGCGGCGGGAAAGCACGGGAAGCGCCATATCTTTTCTGCAGAAAAGAAAGAAAAGCGCGGGAAGCGCCATATCTTTTCTAAGATGCCTAACTCTGGCAATATTGATGCTTTTGATAACGAGATAGAGGATTGGACCACATATGTGGAAAGAGTGGAGGTATATTGCACTGCAAATGGAATAGAAGATGAAAAAAAGCTTCAGTACTGCTAAATCTAATGTGCGCAAAGACATACGGGCTGTTACGAAATTTAATCACTCCAGCCAAACCAAAGGACAAGAATTTTAAAGAAATTGTTGATACCCTACAGGAGCACTTAAACCCAACACCGCTGCTGATAGCGGAACAATTCAAATTCTTCAAAAGAAATCAACACAAGAATGAAAGTAATGCTGATTACCTCACCGAATTAAGAAAGCTATCAAAACACTGCCAATTCGGGGCAGGACTAGCAGATTATCTTCGAGACAAATTCGTCTGCAGTCTCTTAAGTGAAGGAACACAGAAAAGGCTGCTTTCTGAAAAAGATTTAACACTGGACAAGGCTTTCAGTATGGCTGTATCATACGAAGCAGCCGCAAGAGGAGCTGCAGAGATACAACAAAAGACACAGGACTTCGGCACCCATGAAATGACACAGGGTTTCGAGAGATGTTATCGGTGCGGCAGATCCACCCATAACCAGAGGGACTGCTGGTTCAAGGACAAAGCATGCAGGCAATGCGGAAAGATTGGACACATTGCACGGGTATGCCGATCTGGACAAAATAAATCCACAGACAGGAAAAAAAAATCAATAAAGAAAAGTACAGAAAGGTACAAATGATGACGGACAGTAGCTCCGAAGACCAGAAGAGCGATAGCGACTCCGAAAACAAGGGACTAAGCTGTCTCAAATTACATAATTTACTTGCCAAAGATGATTACCAGACCATTTGGGTTACCCTCACGAGAGCAGGGTCCCCAGTTAAAATGGAGCTCGATACAGGATCAGCTCTGACCGTCATAAATCGACGGGATTACGAGCGGCTATTTCCGCATATACCTTTAAAAGACACATCCATTATCTTGAAAACATATACGGGGCAGAAAGTATACCCCAAAGGAAAAATAAGGGTGCCTGTTGTATACAACGGCAAGGAAATACAAAAGTTGTATTTATACATTCTACAAGATGGTGGCCCACCGCTGTTGGGACGTGAATGGATCAGGAAAATACGTTTAGACTGGCACTCCATTCAGGCACTGATGGTGACCAGTAAGAAAAAAAACGATGATGACGTCATACCTGAACGATTAAAAGATATCTTGGCCAACGCCAAAGAAGTGTTTCAAGAGAAACTAGGAACCTTGAAAGGCATCACCGCCTCAATAAAAGTGGAAGATACAGCAATTCCCAAGTTTTTTAAAGCAAGACCGGTGCCATACGCAATTTGTCCAGCAGTCGAGGCAGAGCTGGAGAATTTGGAAAATGCAGGCGTATTATCCAAAATAGATTGGAGCGAGTGGGCAACACCCATCGTTCCAGTCATGAAGAAAGCATTGAATAATGATAAATCTGAAGAACAGAGAAAAATTCGCATCTGTGGAGACTTCAAGGTGACGGTAAACCCGGTCCTTCACACGGTACAGTATCCTCTTCCGAGGATAGAAGATATTTTCGCCTCACTATCTGGAGGGAAACGTTTCACCAAAATTGACTTGGCACAGGCATATCTACAGATGGAGGTTGAAGAGGCCTCTAAAAAATATCTCACGATAAATACACACAAAGGTCTGTACCAGTACAATCGACTGGTTTTCGGAGTAGCATCCGCTCCAGCTATCTGGCAAAGAGCTATGGAGCAAGTCCTCCAAGGGATTCCAGGGACTCAGTGCTACCTAGATGACATCCTTGTAACAGGAGAAAACGACAACGAGCACCTTGCCAATTTGGAGCAGGTGCTCACTAGGCTGAGAGAACGGGGCCTACGAGCAAATCGCCCCAAGTGCGAATTTTTCCAAAATCAAATATCATATTGTGGCCACATAATTAATAAGGAAGGGTTGCATAAGTCACCTGAAAAAATTGAAGCGGTCATAAAAGCCCCAGCACCTGAAAATGCTTCACAATTAAGGTCGTTCCTGGGATTAATAAATTACTATCATAAATTTTTACCGAACTTATCAACTCTTCTACACCCTCTTAATGAACTGCTACAAACAGGAGTAATTTGGAAATGGAGCGAAGACTGTAAACGTGCCTTCCATAAATGCAAAGACTTAATCACGTCCAAAGAAGTTTTGGCTCATTACAACCCATCACCGCCAATCAGACTGGCGTGCAATGCATCCCCTTACGGCATAGGAGCAGTATTATCACATAAATTCCCTGATGGCCCGGAACGGCCAATAGCTTTTGTGTCACACTCATTGAACTCAGCTGAGCGTAACTATGCCCAAATCGACAGGGAAGCACTCAGCCTGGTATGGGGAGTGAAGAAATTCAACCATTACCTACACGGACAAAAATTTACCTTGTTGACTGACCATCAACCCCTCATCTCCAAATTCAACCCTAAAAAGGGTGTTCCCATTATGACAGCGCAAAGGCTACAGAGGTGGTCCCTTTTTCTAGGGGCACACCAATACAACATAGAATACAAAGGATCAAAACAGCATGGGAATGCTGACGGGTTATCGCGCCTACCGTTGCCAACGGTAGAAGAGGCACCTACAGTAGACCCAGTGGAGATGTTCCACTCAACCATAGTGGAATGTCTACCAGTAACAAATTCTGCCATTGAAAAGGAAACGAGAAATGACCCGACTCTCTCACGAGTCTACGACTTAACGGTGAAGGGATGGCCAGCACATGGTGAACCACTGTTGCCAGCATTCTCGCAGAGAAGAGAACAGCTGTCAGTATGCCGAGGAACCTTGATGTGTGGATCCAGAGTGGTGATTCCACCCAAACTCCAGGATAAAGTGCTAAAGCAGCTTCACGAGGGGCATCTGGGTGGAGTGAAAATGAAGAACCTAGCCAGAGCGTTTGTATGGTGGCCAGGTATCGATGGAGACATAGAAGAAATGACCAAGAGCTGCCTAGGATGCCAGAAGGTCCAAAACGCTCCACCCCAAGCCCCTCTACATCCATGGGAGTGGCCCTCATCTCCCTGGCAAAGGGTACACATTGACTTTGCTGGTCCATTTATGGACTCAATGTTCTTAATCGCAGTTGATGCACACTCCAAGTGGCCGGAGGTAATAAAGATGTCCTCCACCACCACGGAAAAAACCATCACAGTATTAAGGACCATATTTGCCAGGAATGGGCTGCCGGAACAGATCTGTTCTGATAATGGACCGCAATTTGTGTCCGAAGAATTCAGGAAGTTCTTAAAAAAATGGTGTTAAGCACTACACGTCCGCCCCATACCATCCCGCCACCAATGGATTGGCTGAAAGGTTTGTCCAGACCTTCAAGAAGGCCATAAAGGCCATGGGTAATGAAGACATAAAACTTCAGCACAAGGTGGATAACCTCTTGTTTGCATACAGGAATGCAACACATATGGTTACAAACCAAACTCCCGCCATGATGTTCTTCAATAGAAGCCTAAGATGCCGGCTGGATTTGATCAAGCCCAACATCAGAAGGGACGTGGAGAACTGGCAATTTCAAGGCATGAATGAAAGGCCAACTAGAACCTTCCAGATAGGTCAACAAGTTTTGGCCCGGGACTACCGTACCGAGAAATGGCAGCCTGGAACTATCTGCACACGACTAGGACCGCTGATGTATACCGTGGACATCGGAGAAAGCATAATAAGGCACCATGCTGACCAAATCATAGAGTCATCCGAAAAGGGACAACCTACACCACAACTCTATACGCCTAACGATGAAGTAGAGATACCCATATCTACCTCCGATCCGGTGATACTGGAACCCGATGAACCCGACACTGGCATTCAAGCTGAATCAGCCTTGCCAAAAGAACCTACTACACCACCAGAAACTACTACACCACCGAGGCATTATCCGGACCGAGTCAGGAAGCTTCCAGAGAGACTGACTTATAATTAATTAACTGCAGCAATGTGTAAATTATTTTTCTTATAACATGTAATTAATAATTACTTAAAATATTATGTACTGGTTAGCTAAAAGGGGAGGAATTGTAGTGTATGTGCCTTTAAGTGCCCCATGTGTACTGTAATGCCGGTAATGGCCACTCGGGCTATATAAGCCTGTATATTGTGTTGTATCCGTTAGTTCCCCTCCAGACTTTGTTTAGTAAACACCTATGAACCAAACTCCTGTCTTCAGTGTCTCTATCAACACACAGACACAACAGTTGGTGGTCTCCAAGAAGGCTATAAACCTTCACTGACGTAGATACCAAAGGTCCAAGGCAACAGGCCTATTTTATTAGAAACCATTCATTATCCATGGGTGGGGTATAGATGCCCAAAGCACAGGGCTAGTCCCAAGGACCATCACAAGAAGGAATCAGCTATGTACTAGTTACCTCAGACACCCAGTCAAATCCATTCACTAAGAAACTGGTATCTCTGGCACTGCACACACACGTGCCTGGAGTCTCAATACGGGGAGAAACTTTCCACTGGCAGGAGGGTCGGTAACCAAAGGACACAGATTTAAAATAATTTGCAAATAAGCCAGGGGGGGAACAGCGGAGAATATTTTTTTTAACACAGCAAGTTGTTGTGATCTGGAATGCACTGCCCAAAAGGGTGGGTGGAAGCAGATTCAATAGTCATTTTCAAAAGGGAATCAGAGAAATACTTGAAAAGGAAAAATCTGCAGGGCTACGGGGAAAGCGTGAGGGGAGTGGAACTAATTGGATAGCTCTTTCAGAGAGTCGGCACAGGCAGGATGATCCGACTGGCCACCTTCTGTGCTGTATGGCTCTAAGTGGAGAAGCCTTATCGGAGAAGAAAGAAGCAGCTTTAACAATCACCACAAAACGCAAAAAAGCTGCAATGGTCAGAGTTGAATCTAATCCCTGTGACCGGGAACAAATATAAAAAAACGAAAGAACTTGCATTTATTTCACACCTTTCACAACCTCAGGAAGTCCCAAAGCGCTTTACAGCCAATGAAGTACTTTTTTTTAAAGTTTAGTCACAGTTGTAATGTAGGAAACGCAGCAGCCAATTTGTACACAGCTTGAGGACCACTGCCAGCGAAGCAGCGGCCCAAAATTGAAATATCTTCACCGGTGAGCTACCTGGGGATGTCCAGCAGCTGTCAGCAGCTTGCTGGCCTGGTAAATGAGGCCTGAGGTTCAATATTGGATGTGTCTCGGGCCAGCCTGTTCCAGGCCAGCACAAACCAATTTCTAGGCCAAGCACATTTTGCAGCTGCATTTACATCCAATACCGACATAATGTCAAGGTCATAAATGTAATACTTTCCCTGCTCAAGGACTATATGGGCTGACTGATTGCACTTGGAAAGTGTCCAAAGTGATCAGTCATGTTTTGCTCGATTATGCATCATGGTTAATGCTTAAGTGTATAATTACAAAACTTTCCCAGGGAGAATGCCCTTGACACCTCTCACTCCTCTCTGCCCACACATGCATACACTCTTCAAACTATGAATATCTTCACTTCTGAACACAAAACACTTTCATTATTTCTAGAAAAAGACCCACACCTCTCATATTTCTTGCATGGAATACATCATCCACGGGTTTCCATTCCATATTGCCCACTGGTATCTATTCTGTATTACCCATTATTATATACACTGCATTAATCGTGTGTACACCTTATACATCAATCGTTGATGAAAATCTTTTCAAAGTGTAATTCCTTTTCCCACCAGACCTTTCTTTTTCTCTCAATAGCTATCAACAATTCTCAAGTCCATCCAAATTTTGAACATTGCTCCCACATCTGGGAGGATTTCCAAGAACCTCACCTGCAATCCAGACCATAATATGAGAAAAGCTGGTTCTCAAACCTCATTCTCTTGGAACCATTCTTGTCTCTCTCTCTTTTATTAATACAAGTACAGTCAATGCTCCCCTGTACGTCCCTCCCTTGTTCAGCCAAAACTTCAAAGCCCCTGCCCAACATACTTTTCCTTCCCTAAACATTCCCAGGGCAGGCACAGCACAGGTTAGATACAGAGTAAAGCTCCCTCTGCACTGTCCCTTCAAACACTCCCAGGGCAGGTACAGCACGGGTTAGATACAGAGTAAAGCTCCCTCTACACTGTCCCAACAAACACTCCCAGGGCAGGTACAGCACGGGTTAGATGCCGAGTAAAGCTCCCTCTGCACTGTCCCATCAAACACTCCCAGAGCAGGTACAGCACGGGTTAGATACAGAGTAAAGCTCCCTCTGCACTGTCCCATCAAACACTCCCAGGGCAGGTACAGCACGGGTTAGATACAGAGTAAACCTCCCTCTGCACTGTCCCATCAAACAATCCCAGGGCAGGTACAGCACAGGTTAGATACAGAGTAAAGCTCCCTCTGCACTGTCCCATCAAACACTCCCAGGGCAGGTACAGCACGGGTTAGATACAGAGTAAAGCTCCCTCTGCACTGTCCCATCAAACAATCCCAGGGCAGGTACAACACGGGTTAAATACAGAGTAAAGCTCCCTCTGCACTGTCCCATCAAACACTCCCAGGGCAGGTACAGCACGGGTTAGATGCAGAGTAAAGCTTCCTCTGCACTCTCCCACCAAACAATCCCAGGGCAGGTACAACACGGGTTAAATACAGAGTAAAGCTCCCTCTACACTGTCCCATCAAACACTCCCAGGGCAGGTACAGCACGGGTTAGATACAGAGTAAAGCTCCCTCTACACTGTCCCATCAAACACTCCCAGGGCAGGTACAGCACAGGTTAGATACAGAGTAAATCTACACTGTCCCATCAAACACTCCCGGGGCAGGTACAACATGGGTTAGATACAGAGTAAAGCTCCCTCTACACTGTCCCATCAAACACTCCCAGGGCAGGTACAGCATGGGTTAGATACAGAGTAAATCTACACTGTCCCATCAAACACTCCCGGGGCAGGTACAACATGGGTTAGATACAGAGTAAAGCTCCCTCTACACTGTCCCATCAAACACTCCCAGGGCAGTGTAGAGGGTAAGTTTAAGCACTAAACACAGGGCAACATATCACCCTCAAACCTATCTGGCAAGTTTTAAAACACCCTCACACCCTTGCATTTCCACTCCAACCCCTAAAAATGTACTTGATGTACCCTGCCCAATGTTTAATAGAAGCTCGGTCTCTCTCTGGACCATTGATGCTCAGAACATCGAGTTCATTACCAGCTCAGGCCTCTGAGCCTAGATCACAACAACAGATCCCATTGTTGCAAAAGCAAAATACTGCGGATACTGGAAATCTGAAATAAAAACAGAAAATGCTGCAAACACTCAGCAGGTCAGGCAGCCTCTGTGGAGAGAGAAACAAAGTTAACGGGCTGGATTTTGCCAAAGGGGAGCTTTTGGAGGTGGGACTCCCACTTGTTGGGTTTCAGTCCCGCCTCCATCAACTTCTGGCCAACCCACGCTATAGGAGCAAGAGTAGGCCATTCGGCCCTTTGAGCCTGCTCCGCCATTCAATATGATCATGGCTGATCCTCCATCTCAATACCATATTCTCGCTCTCCCCCCATACCCCTTGATGCCTTTTGTGTCTAGAAATCTATTGTCATCATTTGACAGCTCTGTGAAGCTGTCAAACACTGACATTCTCTGTAGTTTGATGAGTTCTTGAATTCAAGACCTCATCAAACCTCTTTCTTTTGCAGAAATTAGATGGTTGTTGCATTGGAGAATGCGATGGCCATCTGTCATCTCTGCTGCAGAGGTGCGAGACTCTTCACATACCCAGCTCTTGAAGCCTGCAGGAAGAAACAAAGGTAAGTACACTTTTTCTAACACTATCAACTTACCTCACATACTCACCTCTCCACACTTGCACCCATCACTTACCTTCACTGCGCACCTTTGCACCCCTCCGACCCCCGCAGACCCACTACTCGCCTCGGTGACCCTGGCGGGGTTCAGAGCCTTTGGGAAGCCCGCACTTGTGTGGGCAAAATGGGGATAATCCTCCTGGCAAGATGGCATGGAGGCGGGTTTGGGGCGGGATGGGTGCCCGCCCCCAAATTCTGCCATTTTCCTGGCAGTCCCGCCTCCATACCCGCCTCCCCAGGGCTGGCAAGATCACGCTCAATGTTTCAGGTCAATAAACTTTCATCAGAACTGGAAGCAATTCGAGATCGAACAGCGGCTGCTGTAAACATGTACAGCTCCTCGAGACCCATCTTTTGTTTCTTTACTTGTCCCATTACCGCCACCTTCTCACCATAATCCCTTTTGTCATTTAATCACTCCTGCTCTCCATCCCATCACAGATCATTCCCTTTTGTTCATTCCTCTCTCCAACCCCCACCCACCCCGCCCTCATTCCCAGGCTCTGCACTTGCTTAAAACCTGTTACACCTCTAACTTCTTCCAGTTCTGATGAAAGGTCATCGAGCTGAAACGTGGCAGCTGTCTCTCATCCTGCCAGTACACTTCACACCTAATCTGAGCCGTCTTTTGTCTCCACTGTCCTATTACCATCTCGTCTGGTTTTGAATACCTCTTAATGTCTCTTTACATCTTTTGTTCTATCGCAGCCCTGCCTTCGATCTATTTCATTTCCTTCCCAGTTTTGAAAAAGGGTTCTCCCGAAACGTCGACTCTAATTTCTCTCCACGGATGTTGCCTAGCTTGCTGAGTTTTTCCAGCATTTTCTGTTGTTAGAGCTGAAACGTTAACTCTGTTCCTCTCTCCACAGGTGCTGCCTGACCCCACTGAATGTTTCCCAGCATCTTCTGTTTATATCCCGTTGTAATATATTCATGCAGGAGGAATTTAAAAAAATAAACCAAATTAGCAGCATCAGCAAATTTCACATCTTCGTTCTGGTGTGGCCCTGCCGGTTCACACACTCTGTGAATAATGTGGCCAGGTTACTGTGTGACCAGCTCTCGGGTGATTATTGCCCTTTCCAGCTAACGAGACTGATAGCAGCAGAATTACAGTAAGGTGACCTTGGGTAGTTTTTTTTTCTCTTCTTTCTCTAGTATACAACACTATAATATTTTCCGTTTTATTGAATTTTACTTCTCTGTGGCCCTGCTAAGAGGAAAGCCCCCGATAGTTTGTTTTAGCGAGAAGTTAACCGAGACGCCGCAGAATGTTTCCAGGTGTCCTAGGGTGAGAAACGAGCACCGTGCTGTTCACAAGAAAATAGCAGGCATACAGTGGCCTTGTGCAAGGATTGAGCTGTAAATGACGTAGGTTGACGTCAGCCGAGAGTGCACCATGATATAGATAAGGGTCATCCGGTGCTAGCCCTACTTCCTCTTTCTTCTATGTTGTGAGGTTTTTATAATCTTGCTGTGGTAAAACCTGCCATTTTTAAGTGTGTCGCTGGAGGAAATTGCCAATTCCTGTTCAACATTTAACTCTTTTCCTTGAAATTTGATTTGATTATTAGGAACTGACATTTCTTTTTTCGGTGGTGGAAGGGTAGGGTAATTCTGCAAAAGCCTGTCGAGAAATGCAACAGGTTTTTTTTTTGCAAAACTTACAACTCTAACCAGAAGTGTTCTTTGTGTCAAGAGTTCAATCAAGTGCGATGTTCGCTCTGCGGAAACACATCCCTTTCCCTCTATTTTGCTCTCTAACTTTATTTTAGTGCCAATCCAGATTTTAAGCATCTGCTGCATCTTCTCAGCATTGGGTTTCTGACTCCCCAAAACTAATTTCACTTGGCGAAATAAAATAGGAGGACGTTTTGGGCAGGTTTTGATAGAGAGGACTGTAGAATCATAGAATCATGTAACCTTACAGCACAGGAGGAGGCCATTCGGCCCATCCTGCCTGTGCTGGCTCGCTGAAAGAGCGATCCAATTAGCCCCACTCCCCTGCTCTTTACACACAGCCCTGCAAATGTTTCCTTTTCAAGTATTCATCCAATGCCCTTTTGAAAGTTACTATGAATCTGCTTCCACCACCCTTTCATGCAGTGCATTGCAGATCACAACAACTCGCTGCGTAAAAAAAATTCTCCTCAACTCACCTCTTTTTCCAATTACCTTAAACCTGTGTCCTCTGGTTACTGACCCTCCTGCCACTGGAAACAGTTTCCCCTTATTTACTCTATCAAAATCCCTCATAATTTTGAACACCTCTATTAAATCTCCCCTTAATCTTTTCTGCTCTAAGGAGAACAATCTCAGCTTCTCCAGTCTCTCCACAGAACTGAAGACTCTCATCCCTGGAATCATTCTAATAAATCTCCTCTGCACCCTCTCCAAGGCCTGGACATCCTCCTGAAAGTGCCCAGACTTGGACACCAATATCAGTGACTTATAAAGGTTTGGCATAACTTCTTTGCTACTCATACCAAACTTTTTCTAGCAATTATAGACAGGAGGAACTTCAACCCCTTTGATCCAAGTGGAAACTCTCATCCTAAACTGGAGTCACCCATTCAAGTTCTTGTTCCTGTTCCGTGGGCGTACAGACCCAACCTACAGATCGTAGCAGGGTCAGACACAGCCTTGGGTAGTTGGATGTTCTCAGTGAAATGCACATTGGTCCATTCCTATAGCCTGTTGCTGTGATGAATTTGATGATTGTGGAGCACTGTCTCTTCCCCAAAGGTCACTAGTACTTTCTGTAATTGTGTCAACCATGGGCCAGTGGGTAACGCTCTCGCCTCGAAGCTAGAAGTGTTGTAGGTTCGAAACCCACTCCAGGGACTTCAGCACATTATCCAGGCTGACACTTGTTGAATCCATGATTCTTAAAGTATGATGTTTTCCAATAACTACACGGAGGCTGTAACTTAACAATCAACAGGTGTTTACTGGAGGAGGGTAATCTAAAGACTGACAGTACAGAGGCATGCTCAAGGCTTATATACAGGTGTGGTCACTGCCGGTACTACAGTATACAGGAGCTGTAAAAGTAGTTCTCTCTTAAAGGTACATACACTACAATTCCTCCCCTTTTAGATTAGCAGTACCCATAATGTTCAAATAACAATTAACACTTTAACATGCACATTAAACTGAAATAGTCCATTTATAGATTCAGTCTTTGGGGCGGCTTCCTGATCCTTTCTGGATAGCGCCTTTCCTGAGGTTCTTGTTCTTGGTGCGGAGGCGATTCTGGCCCCTTTTCGTCGGTTATTTCATCAGTTTCCACTGCTACTGTTTCTGAGGTAGATGCTACCAGTATGTCGGGTTCATCCCCAGGGACGCGAGACATGGGGTTGACTCGTTCCTGTGACGCTAATATCTGGTCGACGTGGCGTCTCACAATGTTCTCCCCGACATCCACTGTGTACATTAATGGCCCCTGCCGTGTGCATATCGTTCCGGGTTGCCATTTCTCTGTTCGGTAGTCACGAGCCAAGACTGGTTGTCCTACATTGAAGCTCCTTGTCGGCTTCTCATTGATGTGCTGGAATTGTTTATCCTCAACATTTCTTCGCACATTTGGTCTGAGCAAATCCAGACGAGATCTCAACCTTCGGTTAAAGAACATCATGGCCGGGTCTGGTTGGTAACTGCATGTGTCGCATTTCTGTAGGCTAACAGGAAATTGTCCACCTTATGCTGTAGTGGAATTTCATCATTGCACATGGCCTTTATCGCCTTTTTAAAAGTTTGTACGAACCTCTCAGCCAATCCATTTGTGGCTGGATGATACGGGGCGGATGTGTAATGCCTTACCCCATTCCTTCTCATAAATTTCCGAAACTCTTCGGACACAAACTGTGGTCCATTATCAGAGCAAATCTGCTCTGGCAAGCCGTTCCTGGCAAATATGGTCCGTAGGACTGCAATCGTTTTCTCTGTAGTGGTTGAGGAAATTTTTATCACCTCAGGCCATTTCGAGTGAGCAACCACTGCTATTAAGAACATTGAGTCCATGAATGTACCAGCAAAATCAATATGCACCCGTTGCCATGGAGAGGAGGGCCACTCCCATGGGTGTAGAGGGGCATGTGGTGGTGCATTTTGGACCTTCTGGCATCCTGAGCAGCTCTTTGTTAGGTCCTCGATTTGTTGATCGATCCCCAGCCACCACACATAAGCCCGAGCAAGGCTTTTCATTTTCACCCCTCCCAGATGACCTTCGTGAAGCTCATTGAGCACTCTCTCCCTTAACTTGGGGGGAATTAGCACTCGGGATCCACACATCACTGTCCCCTGGCATACTGACAGCTGTTCTCTTCTGGATGAGAATGCTGGCAACAGTGAGTCGCCATGTGTTGGCCATCCCCTCACCGTCAAATCATATACCCAAGCCAGTGTCGGATCATTGCGGGTCTCCTTCTCTATATCCGCGTTAGTTACTGGCAATCGTTCAATTATTGACGAATAAAATATCTCGATAGGGTCCACCGCTGGTGCTTCCTCCACAGTAGGCAGTGGCAGGCGTGATAGCCCATCAGCGTTTCCATGCTGTTTCGTGCCTTTATATTCTATTTCATATTGGTTCGCCCCTAGGAAAAGGGACCATCTTTGTAACCGTTGTGCAGTCATCACTGGAATGCCCTTCTTTGGATTGAAGATGGAAACAAGTGGTTGGTGGTCAGTCAGCAAGGTGAACTTCTGCCCATGCAGATAGTGGTTGAATTTTTTTACTCCCCATACTAGGCTGAGGAACTCCCTGTCAATCTGGGCATAGTTGCGCTCGGCTGAGGTTAGTGACCGAGACGCAAAGGCTACTGGCCTCTCCAACCCGTCTGGGAATTTGTGCGACAGCACCGCTCCAATACCATAGGGTGATGCATCACACGCCAACCGAATTGGTAGTGCTGGGTTGAAATGGGCCAACACCTCTTTTGATGTGATCAATTCTTTGCACTTCTGGAAAGCTCATTTACATTCGTCATTCCACTTCCATGGTACCCCCGTTTGCAGTCGGGTGTTCAGTGGGTGTAATACTGTAGACAAATTTGGTAAGAACTTATGGTAGTAGTTCACCAGCCCGAGGAACGACCTCAGTTGTGACACATTTTCTGAAGCTGGAGCCTTGACTACTACCTCAATCTTTTCAGGGGACTTATGTAACCCCTCTTCATCAATAACGTGGCCACAATACGAGATCTGCTTCTGGAAAAACTCGCACTTGTGGCGATTAGCTCGTAGCCCATATTCCTTTAACCTAGTGAGCACCTTCTCCAGGTTGGCGAGGTGATCACTGTCATTTTCGCCCGTGACCAGGATGTCGTCCAAATAACACTGGGTCCCTGGAATCCCTTGCAGGACTTCCTCCATTGCCCTTTGGTTTATGACTGTTAGGGCTGATCCTGTGTCCAATTCCATTTTCACTTGGACTCCATCTATCTTGAGTGTGACCCAGATAGTCTGGTGATCCTCCATTTTGGTTACCTTATGTAGTTTCAGACAACCCAGCTCCTTGCTTCCGGAGTCTGTATCACTTTTCTGTTCGTCTGAACGACTGTCCATCACCTTATGTACCTTTTTGTACTTCTCCTGTGGAGATTTCTTGTTGTTGGTTTTCTTCCCTGACCTGCAGACTCTTGCTATGTGTCCTGCTTTTCCACACTGTCTGCACACTTGGTCCTTGAACCAACAATCCTTCTGGTCGTGTGTTGTTCTGCCGCAGCGATAAAACTTCCCTGCTCCATATGACATTTCATTGGTGCCATATTCTTGCGGTCTCCGTTGTATCTCTACAGCGCCCCGTGCGGCTGCTTCGTGTGATACTGCCATGCTGAAAGCCTTGTCCAGCGTAAGATCCTTTTCTGATAGAAGCCGTTTCTGGGTTCCTTCACTTTGAAGCCCACACACAAACTTGTCCCTTAACGTATCTGCTAGTCCCAATCCAAACTGGCAGTGTTTCGATAGCTTGCGCAGTTCCGTTAAGTACTCAGCATTACTTTCGTCTTTATGCTGGTTCCTTTTGTGGAACTTAAATCTTTCTGCTATCAGCAGCGGTGTGGGGTTTAAGTGGTCCTGTAGGATTTCTACTATGCTTTCGAAATTCTTATCCACGGGCTTCTCTGGGGTTATTATGTTTCGCAGTAAGCCATAAGTTTTTGCACCCATGGAATTTAACAAAACCAGTGCTTTCTTAGCATCTGGCACTTCATTCACCCTGCAGTACACCTCAATGCGTTCCACATATGTCGCTCAATCTTCGACTTCATTGTCGAACGCAGTGATACTGCCACTCTTCAGCATCCCTGAGTGTGATTTAACTGTCTAAAATGGCGTCTCCCGCACTCTCCCTTCTTCTCCGCTGGCACAAAATGGTGTCTCCCGCGCTTTCCTTTCTTCCCGCGCTCGCCCTTCTTCTCCGCTGCGACTTCTAAAATGGCGTCTCCCGCGCTCTCCCTTCTTCTCCGCTGCGGCTTCTAAAATGGCGTCTCCTGCGCTCTCCCTTCTTCTCCCCGTGGACGCGGTTCTGCCCTTGAGCCCTGGCTGTGCTCTGCGCGTTCTCCTGTGCGCCTTTCCCGTTGCCGTCGCTCGGTCCTGAACCCGGCTGCTGCTTTACCCTCTCTCTCTCTCTCTTTGTTTTTCCTCGACGCCGCTCGGTTTTCAACCCCCGGCCACGCCCTGTGCGCTTCACCCTCTCTCTTACCCCGTCGACGCTGCTCGGCTTTTTCTATGCCGTCGGTCGGCTCCAGCCGCCGCTGTCCGGGAAGGGTCTGCGCTGTACCTGTTGCCAGTCTGTTGCTGGATCGTCGTGGCTGGGGAACCAAGCCCGGCTCTCAACAGCCTCCCCTGCGATGTTCACTCTCTGCTGGATGACTGGGCGGTTGCTCATGGTCGACGCTCGTGCTTCTGGCCTCGACTTTCTTCCACTGCCCTCCCGGAGCGAATCCTTGAAGCAAAATGCAGAGTTGCAGGTAGATTCGAATCGACCTCGTCGCCACTGTTGAATCCGTGATTCTTAAAGTATGATGTTTTCCAATAACTACACAGAGGCTGTAACTTAACAATCAACAGATGTTTACTGGAGGAGGGTAGTCTAAAGACTGACAGTACAGAGGCATGCTCAAGGCTTACATACAGGTGTGGTCACTGCTGGTACTACAGTATACAGGAGCTGTAAAAGTAGTTCTCTCTTAAAGGTACATACACTACAACACTCCCAGTGAGTTTTGAGGGAGCGCCGCACTGCCAGTAGATGCTGTCTTTCAAATGAGATGTTAAACTGAGGCCCCGTCTGCCTTCTCAGGTGGGACTAAATATCCCACAGCACTATTTTGAAAAAGAGCAGGGCAGTTCTCCTGGTGTCCGAGCCAATATTTATCCCTCAACCAACATCACTAAAACACTTTTCGTTTATGGGATCAGGGCGTCGCTGGCAATGCCAGCATTTATTGCCCATCCCTAGTTGCCCTTGAGAAGGTGGTGGTGAGCCGCCTTCTTGAACTGCTGCAGTCCGTGTGGTGAAGGTACTCCCACAGTGCTGTTAGGGAGGGACTTCCAGGATTTTGACCCAGCGACGATGAAGGATCGGCGATATACTTCTAAGTCAGGATGATGTGTGACTTGGAGGGGAACTTGGAGGTGGTGGTGTTCCCATGCGCCTGCTGCCCTTGTCTTCCTAGGTGGAAGAGGTCGTGGGTTTAGGAGGTGCTGCCGAAGAAGCCTTGGCGAGTTGCTGCAGTGCATCTTGTAGATGGTACACACTGCAGCCATGGTACGCCGGTGGTGGAGGGAGTGAATATATAAGGTCGTGGATGGGGTGCCAATCAAGCGGGCTGCTTTGTCCTGTATGGTGTCGAGCTTCTTGAGTGTTGTTGGAGCTGCACTCATCCAGGTAAGTGGAGAGTATTCCATCACACTCCTTACTTGTGCTTTGTAGATGGTTGAAAGGCTTTGGGGAGTCAGGAGGTGAGACACTTGCTGCAGAATACCTAACCTCTGACCTGCTCTTGTTGCCACAGTATTTATGTGGCTGGTCCAGTTAAGTTTCTGGTTAATGGTGACCCCCCAGGATGTTGATAGTGGGGGATTCGGCGATGGTAGTGCCACTGAATGTCAAGGGGAGGTGGTTAGACTCTCGCTTGTGGGAGATAGTCATTGCCTGGCACTTCTGTGGCGCGAATGTTACCTGCCACTTATCAGCCCAAGCCTGAACGTCATCCAGGTCATGTTGCATGCGGGCATGGACTGCTTCATTATCTATGTAGTTATGAATGGCGCTGAACACTGTGCGAACATCCCCATTTCTGACCTTATGTTGGAAGGAAGGTCATTGATGAAGCAGCTGAAGATGGTTGGGCATAGGACACTGCCCTGCGGAACTCCTGTAGTGATGTCCTGGGGCTGTGATGATTGACCTTCAACCACCACAACCATCTTCCTTTGTGCTAGGTATGACTCCAGCCAGTGGAGCGTTTTCCCCTTGATTCCCATTGACTTCAGTTTTACTAGGGCTCCTTGATGCCAGTCTCGGTCAAATGCTGCCTTGATGTCAAGGGCAGTCACTCTCACCTCACCTCTGGAATTCAGCTCCTTTGTCCATGTTTGGACCAAGGCTCTAATGAGGTCGGGAGCCGAGTGGTCTTAGCGGAACCCAACCTGGGCATCAGTGAGCAGGTTATTGGTGAGTAAGTGCCGCTTGATAGCACTGTCGATGACACCTTCCATCACTTTGCTGATGATGGAGAGTAAACTGATGGGGCGGTAATTGGCTGGATTTTTGTGGACAGGACATACCTGGGCAGTTTTCCACATTGTTGGATAGATGCCCGTGTTGTAGCTGTACTGGAACAGCTTGGCTAGAGGCACGGCTAGTTCTGGAGCACAAGTCTTCAGCACAATAGCTGGGATGTTGTCGGGGCCCATAGCCTTTACTGTATCCAGTGCACTCAGCCACTTCTTGATATCACATGGAATGAATCGAAATGGCTGAAGACTAGCTCCTGTGATGGTGGGGACCTCTGGAGTAGGCCAATATGGATCATCCACTCGGCACTTCTGGCTGAAGTTGGTTGCAAACGCTTCAGCCTTGTCTTTTGCACTCACATGCTGGGCTCCGCCATCATTGAGGATGGGGCTATTCTTGGAGCCTCCTCCTCCCGTTAGTTGTTTAATGGTCCACCACCATTCAGGACTGGATGTGGCAGGACTGCAGAGCTTTGATCTGATCCATTGATTGTGGGATCGCATAGCCCTGTCTATAGCATGCTGCTTCCGCTTTTTAGCATGCATGTAGTCCTGTGTTGCAGCTTCCCCAGGTTGGCACCTCATTTTTAGGTACGCCTGGTGCTGCTCCTGGCATGCTTTTCTGCACTCATTATTGAACCAGGGTTGTTCCTCTGGCTTGATGGTAATGGTAGAGTGAGGGATATGCCGGGCCATGAGGTTACAGATTGTGGTGGAATACAATTCTGCTGCTGCTGATGGCAGACAGCGCCTCATGCATGCCCAGTTTTGAACTGCTAAATCTGTTCTGAATCTATCCCATTTAGCACGGTGGTAGTGCCGCACAACACGATGGAGGGTGTTCTCAGTGTGAAGACGGGACTTCGTCTCCACAATGACTGTGCGGTGGTCACTGCTGCCAATGCTGTCATGGACAGATTCATCTGCAACAGGTAGATTGGTGAGGATGAGGTCAAGTAAGTTTTTCCCTCTTATTGGTTCACTCACCACCTGTCGCAGGCCCAGACTGGCAGTTAGGTCCTTCAGGACTCAGCCAGCTCAATTAGTAGTGGTGCTACCGAGCCACTCTTGGTGATGGACATTGAAGTCCCCCACCCAGAGTATATTCTGTGCCCTTGCTACTCTCAGTGCTTCTTCCAAGTGGTGTTCAACATGGAGGAGTACTGATTCATCAGCTGAGGGAGGGCGGTAGGTGGTAATCAGCAGGAGGTTTCCTTGCCCGTGCTTGACCTGAAGCCATGAGACTTCATGGGATCCGGAGTCAATGTTGAGGACTTTGGGACGTCCTGAGGTTGTGAAAGGTGCTATAGAAATGCAAGTCGTTCTTTCTTAAATTATTTTGTTGGTGCGTGACCCATTAGTCACTGCGATAATTGAAGTGAATACCTTCCATTCTCAACATGGTACCCAGTTGGCTTCTGCCACAAGCACTTTGTTATGCTGTCAGATCATCACGCGAGTAGGTAGGTCACAGGGAGAATGGCTGGAGGTCTTTGAGTAATTGAGAAACTATGGGTTCGCCGCTTGGCTGCTGGATTCAGTTAGCATTTCTGCATGAACCGACCTTGCTGAATCCAGTTAACTCAACTCAATAGTGGGAGGGTGCGTTCATTGTTCTGTTGTGCCATTGGGATCCTACACAGACCTATGGGAAGAGAACAGGCTCATGGGATTAGTTTTGGATTTTTCCAGCAAAGAACCATGACAGAGATGAAGGGCCAAATAGCCTCCTCCTGAGCTGTAAACATAGAAACCATAACACACTATAGGTGTGATCCAAGGAAGAACCTCAGCAGCTTCTGATTGACCTCTCCCTTCACCTTCAATCCTTCACGGTTTCATTCATTTTGCGTCTAATTCTTCACCAGCTCTCGGGACTCTTCAGCAACCACTGAGTAGCATTCAGTCCGCACTAAAGGTGCTTTTAAGCATTTAATTGCTTTAGCTAAAGATCTAATAATGGCTTTTGGTGAGCGAGAAAATTCCTCGGTGCAGGTATCACAGATGCTGCGGACCTGTTCGATTATTTTTTCGCATTGCCTCTATTCTTGGATATTTCAAGGTGATGCCAATTTGAGAGACTCGCTCCCCTTTGCGTAAAGGTCATTTTTCTTTTCTTTACCCAAAAAATGGCGGTCTATTTTGACACGTCCTCACTCAAGCGAAAGAAAAATAAAGACAGCTCTGGGAGTTTAAATGGGTCTGCAATAAAAATACATCTCTCGCCTTGCGAAGGGCGGTTAAATTGTGTGCTAGAGGGGGAGGAACAGCACGTAATTATTAGCGGAGTGTGTCTTAAGTCACGGATAGTCTGTGGGAGGACAGTGCACAATAATAGAGCGTGTGATCTTCATTTCTCTGCAAAATGGCGAGCCGACCGAGAGACGGTTTATAATTAATGGCGAAGTATGTGCCTGCTCTCGCTCACTCAGGCGATCGGCTGGAGTTTGTGGCGCACAGCATGTCCCCATTCACCTAGGCGTACTGCTAGAATTGGATATTTGTAGTTGGTTTAAGAAATTAGAAATAAATAGAAGCATGAAAAAAAAGTCGACCCATGCAAGAGAAATAAAGAGCTGTGGTTTGATGTCAGGTCACTGTAGGGCCAAGCACAAGGTGTGTCTGATGTGCAGAAGAGATTCTGATGGTACATCAACAGCATGAGCATAGGAATTTCTAGATGATAAAAGACCAAGATCCATCTAGTTTGTCTTCTCCATCCTGGTAGTCGCATGATACAACAATAATGGCGTTGTTGACTAATCATAGCAACCAGTTCATGGATTTGTGTAAGATAGCTTAGTAGTTATATTACTCGACTAGTAAGCCAGGGTCCTCGACTAATAATTCTGAGCATGTGAGATCAAAGCCTACCATGATGGTTTAAGAAAATCTAGAAATAAGAAGCTGGCATTAGTATAAAATGACCATGAAGCTGTCAGATTGTCATAAAACCCCAACTGGTTCATTACTGACCTTTTAAGGAAGGATAGCTGCCGTCCTTACCCAGTCTGGGCCTACACATGACTCCAGTCCCACACCAATATGGTTGACTCTTAACTGCCCTCTGAAGTGGCAAACTGGTACAAAGAATTCTGCAGCAGTTCAAGAAGAAGACCCACCACCACCTTATCAGGGCAACTAGTGTTGGGCAATAAATGTTGGCCTTGCCACCAATGTCCACATAGTCATAGTCATAGAGTCATAGAGTTTTACAGCACAGAAAGAGGCCCTTCGGCCCATCGTGTCTGCGCCGCCCATCCATCCCTGTCCAGTCTAATCCCATTTTCCAGCATTTGGTCCATAGCCTTGTATGCATTGGCATTCCAAGTGCTCATCCAAATGCTTCTTGAATGTTGTGAGGGTTCCTGCCTCTACCACCCTTTTGGGCATTGAGTTCCACATTCCAACCACCCTCTGGGTGAAAAAGTTCCTCCTCAAATCCCCTCTAAATCTCCTGCCCCTTACCCTGAATCTATGCCCCCTTGTTATTGACCCCCCTACTAAGGGGAAAAGTTCCTCTTTGTCTACCCTATCTATGCCCCTCATCATTTTGTATACCTCAATCAGGTCCCCCCTCAGCCTTCTTTGCTCCAAGGAAAACAACCCCAGCCTGTTTAGTCTTTCTTCATAGCTGAGGCGCTCCATCCCAGGTAACATCCTGGTGAATCTTCTCTGCACCCTCTCCAAAGCAATCACATCCTTCCTATAGTGAGGTGACCAGAACTGCACACAGTACTCCAGCTGTGGCCTCACCAGCGTTTTGTACAGCTCCATCATAACCTCCCTGCTCTTATATTCTATGCCTCGGCTAATGAAGGCAAGTATCCCATATGCCTTTTTAACCACCTTATCTACCTGTTCCGCTGCCTTCAGGGATCTATGTACATGTACACCAAGGTCCCTCTGACCCTCTGTACTTCCTAGGGTCCCAAGAATGAATTAAATCAATCTCTATCAATTAGTCTACAACAGACCAGACATGAGGTGAGGAAAACCCCCAGTGGCGGAGAGCTTTGGGAACCATAGATCCAAAGTCACCTGTTCCTCCCAAGCACGCTACACTCACCACACGTCATGTCTCAAATTGCTCATATACTGTATCCCAAAATATTATTTTCTGAATAACATTTATCTAATTTGCATTTGAATGAATCAACACTATCTGCTGTGAGAAGGGTTCACCATAGAATCATAGAATGAAACAGCACAGAAGGAGGCCATTTGGCCCATCGTGTCTGTGCTGGCTCTTTGGTAGAGCGATCTAACAAGTCCCACTGCCCCGCTCTTTCCCCATTGCCCTGCAAATGTTTTGCCTTCAAGTATTTATCCAAATCCCTTTTGAATTTTACTGTTGAATCTGCTTCCACCACTCTTTCAGGCAGTGCATTCCAGATCGCAACAACTCGCTGTGTAAAAAATTGTTTCCCCATGTCACCTCTGGTCCTTTTGTCAATCACCTTAAATCTGTGTCCTCTGGTTATTGACCCTCCTGCCACTGGAAACAGTTTCTCCTTATTTACTCTATCAAAACCATTCATGATTTTTCGAACACCTCTATCAAATCTCTTAACATTCTCTGCTCAAAGGAAAACAACTGCAGCTTCTCCACATTCTCCACAAAACTGAAGTTGTTCATCCCTGGTACCATTCTAGTAAATCTCTTCTGCACCCTTTCCAAGGCCTTTACATCCTTCCTAAAGTGTGATGCCCAGAATTGGCCATAACACTTTAGCTGGGCTCTAACCAATGTTTTAGAACAAGCGGACACTGAAGGCACTCAAGTTCCCAAACCATGGATCATGAGATGAGTTGCCCTCCTTCACCAAACCAGACCAGGCACCACTGCACTGCTGAGAATTGTCTTGTTTTGCACACTTTGTACAAAAATAATAAATTGCAGGACAACGGAGTATTACAGTTTAAACTCTTTTAATGAAGCATCAGGTCTGTCTGACTCACAACAGTACAGCACCGTGTGGGCAAGATGGAGTCAGGACCCTGGGTCCTCCAAAACAATAGCAGTCCTTACAGATGCCTGCAGGCCAATGACAACTCAGCATGTGATCACATGTGAATATAATAGGTATTCCTTACAGATGCCTGCGGGCCAATGACAATTCAACATGCAAATGTTACAGGAATCTGGTCAGAAAAAAGCTCCACTTCGCAGCTAGGTTTGCGAAACAAAGGTCACTGGCCCAGAATTTCTTCCATGTAATTTACACGACTGTTGTGCCCTTAAATAAAGTGTTCCCTCCACCACTGGTCTCTGGAGGGGGAGACATGGAAGTTTCCTGTGTATCCATTGATGCAAGCATTGGTGCAAAGCCTGTCTAAAATGGGTCGAAGCAGCAGAGGCCCCAGTAAATTCTAAAAACGCTGTTCAGCAGCAATGTGGGAGGCTAACAAGTAATTCACAAACATTGCTTCTCTCTTTCATTTCTCCCTCAAATTGCTTCAAAGCACTTCTCATGGGTTGAATCAGGGGGAAGTGGGGCCTGAGCTGGTTTGTGTCTTCATCATCATCTTCATATGCGACAAGGAGGGTAGAAAGCCCATTTCTAGTCCCTTCACATGGTGGCTGATATAGTGGCTGTTGTGTCGGTACCTTTCTACCTAGACACAATTTAGGACTCAGAACTCAGAGATCCAAACATGAAGTGTTTTATTGGAAGGAAAGGAAGTTCTGGCAAGTTCCGAACAAAGAGAGCTAAAACTTAACAGAGGACACCCAACCATTTATCTCCTGTGACAGCGCCACCACAGGTGGGAGGAGAACACACAATAGAACACACAATACATAACAGTGGCTTTGGAAAAGTTTCAGAGGAGAGCGAAGAGAATGATTCCTACTTTCGTGTTGCCTTTTTGAAGCTCTTAATTCTTTCTTTGTGAGATTGTCAATTAGTGCTGAAGTGCTAATTTGTGTCAGCTGTGGCTCAGTAGGTAGCACTCTTGCTTCTGAGTCAGAGGGGGAAAAATTTGGTATCGACCATTTTGGGGCTCTAACATCGCCTGGGCGCTAACTTTAGCAGCCGGCACTAATTAGCACGGTGACCGCAAAATTGAGTTTTAGCGCCCCAAGAGGGAAGTGAAGCACTAAATCAAGCACTCCGCTTCCTTCTTCAGGCGCTAACATCGGAGAGCGGGGCGGAGACTTCAGCAGCGCTGCACACTGGGCCGTGCAGCGCCGCCGCGCTCAAAGACTCCTTCCCTCTGTTAAAGGGAAGGGCCATCTACCTGGACCACCAAGGCAGCCGCGATCCCGCGCGATCAACCCGGCGCTCATGCAGCATGCCAGGCTGATTGATCACGGGCTGGAACCTGCAAAAAAACCTGGAACTCTTACCTCGGCCACTTTGCCTTTAATCATCGCCCCCGATGTGGCCAGCCACACGACGCACGCCCCCCGCAGCTGTCGGCATTTTCGATCAGCGCTGCTGCAGGGGGCGGAAGTAAATTTGGGGTCTGGGGCGCTACCAGGCCAATGCACACAGCGATGGTGTCATGATCTCTGGGCGAAGGAGATTAGGGCGCAACGCTGTAGCGCCACCGCAAAACTCCCGCCGAATATGGCGGGAGTCGATGTCAGCGCCGCGCCCGATCGCAATGCCATTTGCGCCCGGTTAGCGCCTCCCGAGGGCGCAAAGGCATCCAAATTCAGCCACAGAGAGTTGTGGGTTCAAACCCAGAGACTAAGCTGACACTCCCAGTGCCGTATTGAGGGAGTGCTGCACCGTTGGAGGTGCCATCTTTTGAAAGAGATGTTGAACTGAGGTCCTGTTTGCTCTCTCAGGTGGCTATGAAAGGTCCCATGGCATTATTTTGAAGACGAGCAGGGGAGTTCTCCCTGGTGTCCTGGCCAATATTGATCCCACTAACAACATCATGTGCAAATTGACTGCCGTGTTTCCTACATCACAACAGTGACTACACTTCAAACAGTAGGCTTTAAAGTGCTTTGGGACGTCTTGAGCGCTTCCTTTCTAGCTTTGAATTAGGAGCGGCTATCCAGCATGGGCCTGTGCTCAGTACGTTAAGACTGGCCAAATTAATTTTCAATAACTCTTGCATCCAGAGGAGCCGTTTACCCAGCTACCTGGGTGGTATTTGTACCCAGGCTCCGAAGGTGAAAGGCCAGTGTTTAACCCACTACTACACCCAGTGCCCTTGACCAAGGTATATTATCCGATAATGGATTGTTCTCTAACACAGGAAGAGTGCCAGACAGGGGCAAGGAATTCTCACGTTATCATCATTACTAATGATTATTTATGTATTTACAATTCCAATTGATACAATACCAGTTTGAATGAAATCCTGTTACCATGACGACACTTTATTACAATGAACACTTCCTCTTAATAGTCCCAAGAGGTTACCGACTGTGTAAGAAGACTGTGCAAAATGAACTGAAACCCTGATAAGATCGTCACAAAGCCAAATCATAAACATGAAAGAGGAAAAAAAAAATCAGCTTGAAGAGAAAGTTTCTATTTTTATTAACCCCGCGCATTCTGGAGTGGAGTGCGTGTGAGCGCCTCACTTGTGAACCTAAAAATTACTGTTGGACTCACTCTGCCCACTATTCGGAGCCAGGCATCACCCTGCTCATTTTAAATGGATCATTCCCTCTGTTAAAGTAGGGACAGAAGGATGTTGTACGAATAATGCGTTAAATGTCACTTCTAGGCAGTAACATCCTGGATTGGCGACGAGTGCCTCACGACCAATGTCGCTGAGTGACCCTGAGTCTCGCCTACGCTCACACGTGAATAATAGTCACTCTCAGGATGTAGCTGTCACTGGCAAGGCCAGCGGTTATTGCCTATCCCCTAGTTGCCCTGAGAAGGTGGGGGTGAGCCTTCTTCTTGAACAACTGCAACCATTTATAGCAGTTTTATACAAATGAGTGGGTTGTTAGGGTTCTTCAGAGGGTAGTTAAAAGTGTGGAGTAACAGGTCGACCAGACTGGGTAAGGACAGCAGATATCCTTCCCTAAAGAATTGTCTAAATGAACTTCCCCTAAGCACTATAGATAGATAGTAGTTCTACTGCCCTTTCCTACATGTTTCCTCAACCACCATTGATGCTTATCCTTTGTGGAGGTCCTACATTATTCAGTTCAAGCTCAGCTAAATCAAACCAGGTCCAGGACATTTATGGCCGGGGAGTCCAGAACCAGGGGTCATAGTCTAAGGATAAGGGGTAAGCCATTTAGGACTGAGATGAGGAGGAATTTCTTCACCCAGAGAGTGGTGAACCTGTGGAATTCGCTGCCACAGAGGGCGGTGGAGGCCAGTTCATTAAATATATTCAAGAAGGAGTTGGATATATTTCTTAAGGCTAAAGGGATCAAGGGATATGGGGAGAAGGCAGGGACAGGGTACTGAATTTGGATGATCAGCCATGATCTCATTGAATGGCGGAGCAGGCTCGAGGGGCCGAATGGCCTACTCCTGCTCCTATCTTCTATGTTATCGGAGCCTCTCTGGGATCAGTCCAAGGTGTTTTGCCACAGTGCTTTCCCTTTGTGCTGGTGTTTTTCTTTCGTTATGTGTGACATCTAATCTTCTACTCGCTGTTTCGGAAGGATTATGGGGGTAATTTTAGGAACATAGGAACAGGGCTAGGCCATTCAGCCCTTCGAACCTGTTCCACCATTCAATGGCTAATCTGTACCTCAACTCCATCTACCTACCTTGGTTCCGTAACACTTAATACCCTTGCCTAACAAAAATCTATTGATTTCAGTTTTGAAATTTTCAATTGACCCCCAGCCTCATTAGCTTTTTGGGGGAGAGAGTTCCAGATTTCCACTACCCTTTGTGTGAATAAGTGTTTGCTGACACCACCCCTGAATGGCCTGGCTCTAATTTTAAGGTTATGTGGCCTTGTTCTGGACTCTCCCACCAGCGGAAATAGTTTCTCTCTATCTACTCTATCAACTCCTTTAATCATTTTAAACACCTCAATTAGATCACCCCTTAATTTTCTATACTCAAGGGAATACAAACCCAGTCAATGCAACCTGTCCCCATAATTTAACCCTTTTAGCCCCGGTATCAAGGGAATACAAGCTATGAATGAGGCCAGTGGGGGATAAAAGACTGCACGAGCCCAGAGAATTAATGTCAGTCAGCTGACTTACATTGGCTCCCAGTTCAGCAACATCTCAATTTTAAAATTCTCATCCTTGTTTTCAAATCCCTCCATGGCCTTGCCCCTCCCTATGCCTGTAACCTCCTCTAGCTTTACAACCCACTGAGATCTCTGCGCTCCTCCAATTTTGTCCTCTTGCGCAACGCCGATTTCCTTCGCTCCACCATTGGTGGCTGTGCCATCAGCTGCCTGGGCCCTAAGCTCTGGAATTCCTTCCCTAAACCTCTCCGCCTCTCTCCATCACTCTCCTCCTTTAAGACACTCTTTAAAACCTACCTTTTTGGTCACGTGTCTTAATATTTCCTTATGTGACTGGGTGTCAAATTGTGTTTGATAACGCTCCTGTGAAGTGCCTTGGGAACATTTTACTACGTTAAAGGCTCTATATAAATGGAAGTTATTGTTGTTGTTATGGCCTCCCTAGTTACAATGACTGATTTCGCCTCATCAACACATCTTGACCAAACTCAGGAGAATCTTCCCTACTGTAACTGAGACTTTCATCCCATCAGATCTGATTGGAACCTAGATCCTCGAGATTAAAAACAGCAACTTCTTGCAGGAGGGTAGAAATATTAACAGATTAACCTGTGACACACAAGTTATCCCATTGCAAGCAAGGCGTATCTGGAATTACCCTTTGGGATGTTTTTCAAAGATTACAGTCAGTAAGCTGCAGATCTGATTACAGTAACTGGGCAGGATTCATTCTGCCGTATTCCTGTAATTACAAAGCTTGTACTGTAGTTATTGGTTAGCTTTCATTATTCCCTGGGTATGGCAGGGTATCTCCAGCATTAGAATGGAATCAAGATTTATACTGCTTCCTCTTATGGTTGTCGGTAATGTAGTGGGTTGTTTTCTGTGTGGATCAGCAGGTACTTGTGCGTATGTTGGGTGAAAGGTTACAGAGAGGGAAAATCAGACAAGGGCTCTGGTTTTAACTCCGGGACCCGTTTTCAGGTGTGATCTAGAAACTCACTTGCTGCTCCAGGAGTTGGAGGTGAGGGGGGATGGGGGCTGGAGATTAGGGGTGAAGGAAGAGTTGGAGGTGAGAGGGGGGGTTGGAGAGTAGGGGTGAAGGAGGAGTTGGAGGTGAGAGGGGGGGTTGGAGAGTAGGGGTGAAGGAGGAGTTGGAGGTGAGAGGGGGGTTGGAGAGTAGGGGTGAAGGAGGAGTTGGAGGTGAGAGGGGGGTTGGAGAGTAGGGGTGAAGGAGGAGTTGGAGGTGAGGGGGGTGTTGGAGAGTAGAGGTGAAGGAGGAGTTGGAGGTGAGAGGGGGGGTTGGAGAGTAGGGGTGAAGGAGGAGTTGGAGGTGAGAGGGGGGGTTGGAGAGTAGAGGTGAAGGAGGAGTTGGAGGTGAGAGGGGGTGTTGGAGAGTAGGGGTGAAGGAGGAGTTGGAGGTGAGAGGGGGTGTTGGAGAGTAGGGGTGAAGGAGGAGTTGGAGGTGAGAGGAGGGTTGGAGAGTAGGGGTGAAGGAGGAGTTGGAGGTGGGGGGGTTGGAGAGTAGGAGTGAAGGAGGAGTTGGAGGTGAGAGGGGGGCTGGAGAGTAGGGGTCAAGGAAGAGTTGGAGGTGGGGGGGGGTTGGAGAGTAGGAGTGAAGGAGGAGTTGGAGGTGAGTGAGGGGGGTTGGAGAGTAGGAGTGAAGGAGGAGTTGGAGGTGAGTGAGGGGGTTGGAGAGTAGGGGTGAAGGAGGAGTTGGAGGTGAGTGAGGGGTTGGAGAGTAGGGGTGAAGGAGGAGTTGGAGGTGAATGAGGGGTTGGAGGGTAGGGGTGAAGGAGGAGTTGGAGGTGAGTGAGGGGTTGGAGAGTAGGAGTGAAGGAGGAGTTGGAGGTGAGAGGAGGGTTGGAGAGTAGGGGTGAAGGAGGAATTGGAGGTGAGTGAGGGGTTGGAGAGTAGGGGTGAAGGAGGAGTTGGAGGTGAGTGAGGGGTTGGAGAGTAGGGGTGAAGGAGGAGTTGGAGGTGAGTGAGGGGTTGGAGAGTAGGGGTGAAGGAGGAATTGGAGGTGAGTGAGGGGTTGGAGAGTAGGGGTGAAGGAGGAGTTGGAGGTGAGTGAGGGGTTGGAGAGTAGGAGTGAAGGAGGAGTTGGAGGTGAGTGAGGGGTTGGAGAGTAGGAGTGAAGGAGGAGTTGGAGGTGAGAGGGGGGTTTGGAGAGTAGGGGTGAAGGAGGAGTTGGAGGTGAGTGAGGGGTTGGAGAGTAGGAGTGAAGGAGGAGTTGGAGGTGAGTGAGGGGTTGGAGAGTTGGGGAGAAGGAGGAGTTGGAGGTGAGAGGGGGGTTGGAGAGTTGGGGAGAAGGAGGAGTTGGAGGTGAGTGAGGGGTTGGAGAGTTGGGGTGAAGGAGGAGTTGGAGGTGAGTGAGGGGTTGGAGAGTTGGGGAGAAGGAGGAGTTGGAGGTGAGAGGGGGGGTTGGAGAGTAGGAGTGAAGGAGGTGTTGGAGGTGAGTGAGGGGTTGGAGAGTTGGGAAGAAGGAGGAGTTGGAGGTGAGTGAGGGGTTGGAGAGTAGGGGTGAAGGAGGAGTTGGAGGTGAGTGAGGGGGTTGGAGAGTAGGGGTGAAGGAGGAGGTGAGTGAGGGGGTTGGAGAGTAGGGGTGAAGGAGGTGTTGGAGGTGAGTGAGGGGGTTGGAGAGTAGGGGTGAAGGAGGTGTTGGAGGTGAGAGGGGGGTTGGAGAGTTGGGGAGAAGGAGGAGTTGGAGGTGAGAGGGGAGGTTGGAGAGTAGGAGTGAAGGAGGAGTTGGAGGTAACTCAGTTAAATCCTGCCGGCCACCTTTCTACCCAATGAGGATGGGAGGTTGGTGGGAAGTGATGGAAAACCACGTCCACCGACAGCAGGTGGGTGGTGGGATCAGGTGGGGGATCCCATGATTGGGAGGCGGGGTGAGTTTGCAGGAAGACACCTGAGCTTTCTTGTGGGGCCTGGAGAAGCCCTCCTCCTCCTCCTCCCTTTCGTCCCACAGGGAAAATAAATAAGAATTTTAACATGTACCTTTCTGGGCGTCTCTCGGCCCTGACCCACTCCCTCACTGGTTTGGGTCTCAGGACACTGAGTTAAAAATTACAGGCGGGTCCCGATGACGCTATCAGGACTTGACATGGATGTGTTAAAAATGACCCACTCAGCTTTGGGCAGGCGTCCTTGTCGCCTGCTCAGTGGACCAAATGAAAATCGCAACCAATCAGCTTCAGGTTGTGCTAGTAACCTGGGCGATTGTAATTGCCTCCACGTGGGTTGGGCTAAAATCCACCCCATAATAGTTTTTCATAGTCACACAAGGGAACCCAAGAGCCTGACACCCTGCACTGAATCATATTGAAGAGATTCCCATCTCTACACTAAGCACTGGCATCCAACATATTTCGTTATTTTGCATAGAACCAATTCTGTTGGTGTAAACAAGCCTAATTCTAAGACGGGCACTGGGGAGTTAATACGCAGCAGGCCAGGCAGCATCTGTGGAGAGAGAAAGTGAGTTAACGTTTCAGGTCTTGGACCCTTCATCAGAACTGGAAAAAGCTGGAGATGTAACAGATATTAAGCAGGTGCAGAGACGGGGGGGCGGGACGGGGGCGTTAGGAGGGGAGGAAGGAATTGAAAGAATATACTGTACTTTTTCAGATTTCCAGCATCCGCAGTATTTTGCTGTTGTACTGGGGAGTGAATGCCTTGATACATGCAACCCTACAGCCCAGGTGTCAGCTGCGGTTCAGTGGCTAGCTCTGGCACCTCGGAGTCAGAATGGTTGTGGGTTCAAGTCCCAATCCATAGAACTTGAACACAAAATCTAGGCCGATACTCCAGTGCAGAGGGAGGTTCTGTCTTTCAGATTGAAACATTAAACCAAGGACCTGCCTGCCCTGTCAGGTGGATGTAAAAGATCCTGCGGCGCCAGTTGGAGGAAGAGCAGAGGAGTTCATACCCGGTGTCCTGGGGCCAATATTTGACACTCAATCAACATCACTAAAAACAGATTATCTGGTTATTATCACATTGCTATTTGTGGGAGCTTGCTGTGCGCAAATTGGCTGCCGTGCTTCCTACATTACAACAGCGACTACACTTCAAAAGTAATTAATTGGCTGCCTTGAGGTTGTGAAAGGTGCTATAGAAATGCAAGTTCTTTTCTTTCTTTTTCAGAATGATTCCTTTTTTCAGTCTCAGTTTTTGTTTGGGAATGATTGAATTACACTCCGACAATAATGAAACAAATAGTTTGATTGAAACTGAAAGTTGCACTTAAAGGGATGGTTTTATTACATTAAAGGGGCAATGTTCCTGTATTAAACCTGACAACAGCACAGCAGGGTTTTTGCACTGCTCGTGAGGAAGCCCCACAATGAGGAAATGAAAGTCACAGTTGTGAATTTTAAACAATCGCACGCAAGCGCCATAGTGTCGCCAGTCACGGCCCACTGCCCACCCTAGTGATGGCCCACTGCCCACCCCGGTGATGGCCCACTGCCCACCCCAGTCACTGTCTACTGCCCACCACATTGATGGTCTACTGCCCACCCCAGTGATGGTCCACTGCCCACCCCAGTCACTGTCCACTGCCCAGCCCAGTCACTGTCCACTGCCCATCCCAGTGATGGTCCACTGCCCACCCCAGTGATGGTCCACTGCCCACCCCAGTGATGGTCCACTGCCCACCCCAGTGATGGTCCACTGCCCACCCCAGTGATGGTCCACTGCCCACCCCAGTCACTGTCCACTGCCCACCCCAGTCACTGTCCACTGCCCACCCCAGTCACTGTCCACTGCCCATCCCAGTCACGGTCCACTGCCCACCCCAGTGATGGTCCACTGCCCACCCTAGTGATGGTCCACTGCCCACCCCAGTGATGGTCCACTGCCCACCCCAGTCACTGTCCACTGCCCACCCCAGTCATGGTCCACTGCCCAGCCCAGTCACTGTCCACTGCCCACCCCAGTCGTGGTCCACTGCCCACCCCAGTGATGGTCCACTGCCCATCCCAGTCACGGTCCACTGCCCACCCCAGTCATGGTCCACTGCCCACCCCAGTCATGGTCCACTGCCCACCTCAGTCACGGCCCACTGCCCACCCGTCACTGTCTACTGCCCACCCCAGTGATGGTCCACTGCCCACCCCAGTGGTGGTCTACTGAGAAAGTGCTGCACTGTTGGAGGTGCCGTCTTTTGGATGAAACGTTAAACGTGTTAAATGAGATGGTATCAAGGTATATGGGGATCAGGTGGGAAAGTAGAGTTGAGGTCAAAGATCAGCCTTGAGCTTATTGAATGGCGGAGCAGGCTCGAAGGGCCATATGGCCTACTCCTGCTCCTAATTCTTATGTTCTTACATAAACCGAGGCCCCATCTGCTCTCCCAAGTGGACGTAAAAGATCCCATGGCACTATTTCAAAGAAGAGCAGGGGAGTTAGCCCCGGTGCCTTGGCCAATATTTATCTCTCAATTAACACAACAAAAACAGATTCTCTGGTTATTATCACATTGCTATTTGTGGGAGCTTGCTGTGCACAAATTGGCTGCCGCATTTCCTACATTACAACAGTGACCACACTCCAAAAGTACTTCATTGGCTGTAAAGCAGTTTGGGACGTCTGGTAGTTGTGAAAGGCGCTATATAAATGCAAGTCTTTCTTTTGCCCACACCAGCCACTGTCTACTGCCCACCCCAATGATGGTCTACTGCCCACGCCATGTGTGTGTGAGTGTGAGTGTGTGTATATGTGTGTGACTATAAGTGTGTGTGAGTGTGAGAGTGTGTGTGAGTGTATGTGAGCATGTGAGTGCGTATGTGAGTGTAAGTGTATGGCCCAGAAATTCGGGTCTCCACGGGTGAGTACGCACGTAAGCCCAATGGAAGTGCCGGTTTCGTGCATGCACTGCGCATGCGCGGGAAACCGGCACTTCCATTCCCCTGAAAGAAGAGGTTCAGAAGTCGACGCGTGCGCAGGAGAGGCAGCGCGTGCGCATCGAACTTACATTTTTTTTTGCAGATTTTCCCGGGAGGGTAAGTCTCCAGAAGTTAGACATGTAAAAAGCAGTCGTAAGGCCTGCTTTTTACAAGGTAAGTGGTGAATTAATTAAAATTAAAACATTGTTTCCACAGGTTTATTATTTTTAAATACTTTAAAGAAAGGTAAGTTTATTTTTAACCCTGTTAGAAAATGTAATTAATTTTTTCAAAAATTTAAATTATTGTTTAAAATAGTTATTTCATGTAATTTATAGTTTATTTTAAAAATGTGATTTAAAAAAAAATTTATTTGAAGATTTAGTGGTGTTTTGGGGCTTATAGTATTTATAGGTTTGACAGGTCTTCCTGTCAAACTTATGAATGAAGCATTCCCTGCTACCATTGGCTCTCCATGGCCCACGTGATCCCAGGGGACGCATCGAACTAACTGCGCCCCTGGGATACGCAAGCACTGCGTGCCGGCAGTTGGAGCAGGCCCAGGATCGGAATCCCACGCGGGCCCACAGCTCAGCGGCCGACGCGCTAGGTAAGTGCAGGTCGGGGGCTTGTACCCGCGGGAAGCCCCCGACCCGAATTTCTGGGCCTATTGTGTTAAAAAGGATATGTTTTTCTTGGAGAGTTGTCTTGTGGGTGTGTTTAATGTTTCCATACTTTAGGGAGTGTCTCAAAAGTTCTTAACCCTAACACAAATGTACAATGCTTGTATAATTCCCCCCGCCCCCCCCCCCCCGCCAAATTTCTTTCTTTTTCTCTGGAAGATGCTGACTTCTGGGGGTAGACATTGGTCCTTGTTGCACCCATTTTCCACCTGGGCCAATTTCGCGGGCTATGTCCTGCACCTCCAGAACGCCTGAAATACCTCCGATGCCATATTGACCTCGACAACCCATGCTGTGGTCTCAGACAGATGTTAGGCCCCTTGCGGGGGGTTGGGGGTGGGGGGGGGGGTGATTCCACAAATGCCTGGAGAGGAGAGTGTGTAATCTCAGAAACAGTCAGAGAGGGTGGGGGGATGGTGATCCCAGAAACATCTGGAGAGCAGAAGGTTAGCCTACAAACACCTGGAAAGGGAGTGTGATCCACAAACAGCAGGAGTGTCTGATCCACAACAAAGTGATGGTTTGTGCATGAAATTCCCTCAAAGCGTGGACAGAATAAGCTTGTCTGGGAAATCTGCTGACCTCATGAGCAAGTGAAGCATATTTCCTCACTGCCAGGAACAATGATGTGATATACGTGGGTCGATATCCTGCTTAGTTTTCATCCAGAGAAATGAAAAGCCCCCAACAGGAACACCACAGAGAAATGGTTGAAGTTCCGCCCCCTCCACCACCCAAATGAAATTGAGTCAGGGTGTGGGGAGGGGCGACAGTGCGTGGGATGATTTATTTGGATCTCAAGAGGAATACTTACTTTGGACGCAACCCTCGAGACGAGCAGCACTGATTCACAAAGGGCCTGTCCTTTCATACACAGTGGTTAAAAAATTAGCCCAGAATGTGTGGCTAATCAGTCGAGTGAAAATGGTCTTTGTATCGAAAGCTGATTTTTAAATTTAAAAAATCAGGTTTGTCAGGCGATTTACAAAATGTATCAGCATTAAAATTTTTAGGGGGAGAAATTCGGTATCGCCCCGTTTGGGGCGCAATTATCTGCCGGGCGCAAAGTTTAGCGCCTGCCGCTAATTATCACCTCCGACTGCAAACTTGGCTTCTATCACCCCCGGAGGTGATTGGAGTGCTAAATCAGGCGCTACACACCTCTCTTAAGGCGCTAACGCCGAGGAGCGAGGTGCTACCTCAGAGCGCTGGCAAAGCTCATGTGATGTCAGTTAGCAATGGAACACAGACACACTGGCGCCAGCGAGTTCTTAAAGGGGAGTGTCAATCTTGCTCTCCATCCACACCCTACTCATTGCAGCCTTGAATCTCAGCCTGGAGAGACCTGTACATCAAATCTGCTGGAAAGAACAATGGAGAGACCCAGGGAAGGAGCTCAGAGTGCAGCCCCCATATTCTCTTCTAAATCAATGCAAGGAAGGTCAAATCAAAATGAACCTGCAAAGTGCTGCTCAGTACCCAAAACTCCTCAACACAGCTTTGAATATTTCCTGCAGTCTCACTCTCTCTCTCAGAATGCGTGGTGCAAAGATTTCGCTGACAAAAAAAGGCAGGAAGCGGTCGCCTTTAAATAGCGCTCCCCCAGTCCCTTCCCGACTGCAAAACGCTCCCCAAACCTGTCGTTGCTAGCGGCAGGCGGTAAGGTAGGGGCCGCCACTCAATATCCAGTCTGGGGCGCTACCGGAGCATTGCACGCTTGACTGACGTCACGATCTGTGGGCGCAGGAGATCATGGCGGTAGTGTTTAGCGCCACGGCAAAATGTCTAGTCAATTTCGTGAGCGGCGCAAACATCGCTGCGCCCGGGCGCTAGTTGCTTTGCGCCCCATTAGCGCCCTCTTAAGGCACTAACGGGAGGCACAAACCAACCAAATTTTTCCCCCTTAATCTCTGTTTGCTTTATACACATTTTTAAGAGTCGGAACAGAATCTCTTTAAATTCACGCAGTATCACTACAGACTGACAGTAAATGAAAAGATGACTGGGAAATTTTATTAATGTAAACTTAAAACCAAGTGACGCTAAATTGTAGCATTTCCGTAGTCCCGTTCACCCATCACCCCCTGTGCTCGCTGACCTACATTGGCTCCCAGTCCGGCAATGCCTCGATTTTAAAATTCTCATCTTCGTGTTCAAATCTCTCCATGGCCTCACCCCTCCCTATCTCTGTAACCTCCTCCAGCCCTACAACCCTCTGAGATCTCTGCTCTCCACCAATTCTCCCTCTCTTGTGCATCCCTGATTTCCTTCGCTCCACCATTGGCGGCCGTGCCTTCAGTTGCCTGGGCCCTGAGCTCTGGAATTCCCTCCCTAAACCTCTCCGCCTCTCGACCGCTCCCTCCTCCTTTAACACCCTCCTTTGAACCTACCTGATGTGCCTCAATAAATCCGAGACTCAATGTTAGCGGAACAAAACAAGGCTTTTATTAACTTAGAAGGTAACACACAGTGGAGAGGTGTCTTCCATCCAGAGGTCTGCAGTACTGGATGTGAGGCACGCTGAGCCTGCTTACATAGGGGCCAGGTATGGGCGGAGCCCTACACACAATACAATACAAGGTGAGGAAAACGGAACTGAGGTAAGGGAAATGAAACTGAAACTAAACCACAGTCACAGGCACAATCACACAGAGAATACAGATGAGTGATGAATGGCATATTTCATCACACTACCTCTTTGACCAAGTTTTTGGTCACATGTCCTAACATCTCCTTATGTGGCTCGGTGTCAAATTTGTGTCTGCTAACGCTCCTGTGAAGCGCCTTGGGATGTTTTACTATGATAAAGGCACTTGGCAGTCCTTCTCCTGAGGCCCACAATAACAATTCAACACCTTCCTTTGGTCAGGCCTCCTCAGTTCCATCACCCGTGGGACTGGTCAAAGCGAACACAGCTTAGGTTACGACTAGTGCCCACCTATAATGGCAGTCAGGGTGCTATTTTCATCATTGGGACCCTGATGTCCATATTAAAAGAGACCTGTCGCCTGAATCAGGTGGGCGCTTTGGACACTTCTGGCGTTAGGCCCCTTTCAAAATGGCGGTGGCTCCTGACCCCATTTTGAGGACGTTACCGCCCTGTTAACTCGCTAGGTGACAGGCCAATCAAAATCCACCCCCATCGTCTTTTTGCTCATTATTACGAGCAAGAATTGGGCTCCGTCTAAGAGTTGGCAATTCAGGTTTGATGTATTCCTGGAGATTTGATCGTGTGACCTTTGATCACATGGCACTGGTGGCTCTGAGCAGTGAAAAGAGTGCGTGTTTTACTCAACGCGCCATCGGATGGAGGAACTCACAGCAGGCTAAAGCGCCAGGCCGTTGCTTGGCTAAAACTTATTGCTATCGAGGTACACTTTCCTTGTAACTTCGGTGACTAACTAACATTAAAAGAAAAATAATGTCCCCAAAAAATGAGCACATTAACCCTAAAAAAAAATGTTTTCTATGACAATAAAAACAACATACAAGGCTTTGCTCAGACATGTGACCTGGTCACTTAAAAGTCAACTTACTTCATAGAAAGGAAAGAGAAAGTGATAAATGGAAAAAGATAAATATCACAGAGAAAACGTTCAATTTATACTGCACCTTATCTTGTCTCTCAGAAACCTCCCAAACGGCTCCACATAAAATGAATTGCTCTGAACTGCAGTAATTGTTGTTATGTATGCAAGGACAGCAGACATTTTGCACATAGTAAGATCCCACAGAGAGCCACAAGACATAGAATTACATAGAATTTACAGCACAGAAACAGGCCATTCGGCCCTACCAGTCTATGCCGGTGTTTATGCTCCACACGAGCTTCACCCCACCCTACTTCATCTCACCCTATCAGTATATTCTTCTATTCCTTTCTCCCTCATGTACTTATCTAACTTCCCCTTAAATGCATCTATGCTAATCGCCTCGCCTACTCCATGTGGTAGCAAGTCCACATTCTAACCACTCATTCGATAGGAAGTTTCTCCTGAATTTCCCATTGGATTTATTAGTGACTTTCTTATATTTATGACCCCTAGTTTTGGACTCCCCACAAGTGGAAACATCTTGTCTACGTCTACCCTAGTAAATCTCTTGATAATTTTAAAGACCTCTGTCAGGTCACCTCTCAGCTCTCTCCTTTTTAAAGAAAAGAGCCCCAGCCTGTACAGCTTCTCCTGATAAGTATATCCTCTTAGTTCTAGTATCATCCTTGTGAATCTTTGTTTCACTTTCACCAGTGCCTCTATCTCCTTTGTATAATATGGAGGCCAGAACTGTGCACAGTACTCCAAGTGTGGTCGAACCAAGGTTCCATACAAGTTTGAAAGAAGTTCTCCATTTTTCAATCCTATCCCTCCAGAAATGAACCCCAGGGCTTCGTTTGATTTTTTATGGCCTTATTAACCCGCGTCGCTACTTTTAGTGATTTGTGTATCTGTACACCAAGATCCATTTATATATCCATTATTATTATATCACTGGAGATACACTCTGGGTGCTTTTGATCAGCAGTTTTAAAGCATCAAACTTTGGAAAAATATGCAAAGCGAGTGTACAGGTATTATTTCGCAATGGGTGATAATAAAATGAAAGCTCTCTCCCTTTAAGATATACATAGAGGAGGACACCCGTCTATAACAGCATTCATCATAACGCTCTCTGATTGTTATGGGGCACTTTGCAGAAACTGTACAAAAGAATCTTGGTAACTGTAACTGCACTCAGACAGACAGTCAAAATCCAAATTACAAGAAGTACTTCTGCTCACCTTTGCTTCCTGTCTTGTGAAGACTATTGCAAGAAATATCTCTGTCTTCTCTTCTCTTTCCGCTTCAATGTCAAAATTAGAGCCAGCACCAGAACTTGACGGCTGCAGCAACAGACATTAACGGCACTCGCAAAATGGAAGGATGCACATGTTATAAATAATTGGAACTTGTGTTCAGATGGTGACTAAAGCTCAGTAGGTGGTTTAACAAACCGGTCAAGGTTTAGAATGATTTGTGTACCTTTACTGTCGGGCTCCAGTTCAGCGCCTTTTATCATTATACAGAACCCTCCATCTCGATCACCATTTGCTGTAACCTACTTGTTTCTATAATAGACTGTTGGGCTCCCAATGATAGATAACCCTCAGCTGCTGCAATATTTTCCTCTACGCTGTCCCATCAAACGCTCACAGGGCATTTACAGCATGGGTTAGATACAGGAGGGAGAAAGGAATAGAAGGATATGTTGAAACGGTGAAATGAAGTAAAGTGGGAGGAGGCTTGTGTGGAGCATAACCACCGACACTTGCTCGTTGAGCCGAATGGCCTGTTTCCGTGCTGTGAATGTGTGTAATTCTATGGAAGTCTCAACACCATTGCTTGGAATTTAAACAATGGGAATTGATGGGATGGAGTTTGGTCCATTGGAAACCAATATGATGATGTCCCAAAGTTGGTAAATGCATCACCTTGTATGACACTGCCCTTCATGTGTAAACCATCCTCACGGTGAGGGGAGGATGACAGTACACGTACTGGCTGACTTACCCAACAATCTGAGCTAGGCAACAGTCAAGCAAATTAGACACACCAATATCCCGGATGCACTGCTCCAGAATCTACAATAGCAACAGCTAGATTGGTCCAAAGAGGCTTTAAGCTCTTTAAGCTGCACTTTAAAGCCTTGGGTCTCCTTAACTGGAATGTAAGTTCTCCACACTTTAGTAAGTGTGATGTGCCTCTACAGGAAGAGACTGTGCACTCCGCACCAGCCAAACACAACCCGTACCTGTGTGGATTCCTCAGTCGATTAGCTTGAAGCCATTTTTAAGACTGACCAAGAAAACAATGTTTCATTCGAACATACATACAAACATACGAATTAGGAGCAGGAGTAGGCCACTCGGCCCCTCGAGCCTGCTCCGCCATTCAGTAAGATCATGGCCAATCTGATTACTCCACATTCCCGCCTACTCCCGATAACCTTTCACCCCTTACTTATCAATGCAGATGAGTCATTATTGAGAAGACTGTAGACCCTTGCTGGAGGGAATGTCGATTGGTGGAGAAACTTTGCTCAACAACAGCATCTACTGCGCCCAAGCACTGTGTCTGAAGTGGTCAGGATGCATGACTGTAGCAGTATCCCATAACCTGACTCCAATATCCAGAGGACAAAGGGATTAATTAAGAAAGGGAAAATAGAATATGAGAGTAAGCTTGCATGGAACATAAAAACTGACTGTAAAAGCTTTTATAGATATGTGAAGAGAAAAAGATTGGTGAAGTCAAGCGTAGGTCCCTTGCAGTCAGAATCAGGGGAATTTATAATGGGGAACAAAGAAATGGCGTAACAATTAAATACATACTTTGGTTCTGTCTTCACAAAGGAGGACACAAATAACCTCCCAGAGATGTCGGGGAACATAGGGTCTAATGAAAGAGAGGAAGTGAATGAAATCAGTATTTGTAGGGAAATGGTGTTAGGGAAATTGACGGGATTGAAGGCCGATAAATCCCCAGGGCCTGATAATCTACATCCTAGGGTACTTAAGGAAGTGGCCCTAGAAATAGTAGATGCATTGCTGATCATCTTCCAACATTCGATGGAATCTGGAACAGTACCCATGGATTGGAGAGTAGCTAATGTTACCCCACTATTCAAAAAAGGTGATAGAGAGAAAACGGGGAATTGGTAAGCCTGACATCGTTAGTGGGGAAAATGCTAGAGTCCATTATAAAAGATGTAATAGCGGAGCACTTGGAAAACAGTGACAGGATCGGACAAAGTCAACATGGATTTACAAAAGGTAAATCGTGCTTGATTAATCTACTGGAATTTTTTGAGGATGTAACTAGTAAAATAGATAAGGGAGAACCAGTGGATGTGGTGTATTTGGACTTTCAGAAGGCTTTCGATAAGGTCCTGCATAAGAGATTAGCGTGTAAAGTTAAGGCACATGGGATTGGGGGCAAGGTATTGACTTGGATAGAGAACTGGTTGGCAGATAGAAAGCAAAGAGTTGGAATAAACGGGTCTTTTTCCGAGTGGCAGGCAGTGATTAGTGGGGTACCGCAGGGATCGGTCCTTGGACCCCAGCTATTCACAATATATATTAATGATCTAGACAAGGGAACTAGATGTAATATCTCCAAATTTGCAGACGACACAAAGCTGGGTGGTCGTGTGTGCTGTGAGGAGGATGCCGAGAAACTACAGGATGATTTGGACAGGTTGGGTGATTGGGCAGAAGCATGGCAGATGCAATATAACGTGGATAAATGTGAGGTTATCCACTTTGGTGGCAAAAACAGGAAGGCAGATTATTATCTGAATGGCAATAGATTGGGAGAAGGGGAAGTGCAACGAGACCTGGGTGTCCTTGTGCACCAGTCGCTGAAGGTAAGCATGCAGGTGCAGCAGGCGGTTAAGAAGGCAAATGGTATGTTGGCCTTCATAGCGAGAGGGTTTGAGTACAGGAACAAGGATGTCTTGCTGCAGTTGTACAGGCCCTTGGTGAGACCACATCTTGAGTATTGTGTGCAGTTTTGGTCGCCTTATCTGAGGAAGGATATTCTTGCCATGGAAGGAATGCAGCGAAGATTCACCAGACTGATACCTGGGATGGCAGGAATGACGTATGAGGAGAGATTGGAACGATTGGGCTTGTACTCGCTGGAGTTTAGAAGAATGAGAGGGGATCTCATTGAAACTTATAAAATTCTGGCAGGACTGGACAGACTAGATGCAGGGAGGATGTTCCCGATGGTCGGGGAGTCCAGAACCAGGGGTCACAGTCTAAGGATAAGGGGTAAGCCTTTTAGGACAGAAATTAGGAGGAATTTCTTCATCCAGAGAGTGGTGAACCTGTGGAATTCTCTACCACAGAAGGTAGTAGAGGCCAATACATTAAATATATTCAAGAAGGAGTTGGATATATTTCTTAAGGCTAAAGGGATCAAGGGGTATGGGGAGAAAGCAGGGACCGGGTACTGAATTTGGATGATCAGCCATGATCGCCTTGAATGGCGGAGCAGGCTCGAGGGGCCGAATGGCCTACTCCTGCTCTTATCTTCTATGTTTCTATGATGGCATGAGGTTAGAAGGACTTGTTCCATCATGCATGGCTTGTACCTTCTGCTCCAAGGATATGTTGTTCTTCTTGGACCAACACCCAACTAACCAACCATGAATTACCTTGGTGGTCCCATAGACATAAGAACATAAGAAATAGGAGCAGGGGTAGGCCATTTGGCCCTTCGAGCCTGCTCCGCCATTCAGTAAGCTCAAACCTGATCTGCTACCTCATCTCCACTTTCCTGCACTATCCCCATATCCCTTCATTGCCTTAATATTCAAAAATCTATCGATCTCTGTCTTGAATAGACTGAGCCTCCTCAGCCCTCTGGAGTAGAAAATTCCAAAGATTCACCACCCTCTGAGTAAAGAAATTTCTCCTCGACTCAGTCCTACATGGACGACCCCTTTTTCTGAGACTGTGACCCCTGGTTCTAGACTCCCCAGCCAGGAAAGATCCTCCCTGTATCTACCCTGTCAAGCCCTGTAAGAATTTTACATGTTTCAATCAGATCACCTCTCATTCTTCTAAACGCTATTGAATATAGGCCTAGTCTACTCAATCTGTCCTCATAGGACAATCCCCCCATCCCAGGAACCAATCTGGTGAACCTTCGTTGCACTCCCTCTATGGCAAGTATATCCTTCCTTAGGTAAGGAGACCAAAATTGTACACAATACTCCAGGTGTGGTCTCACCAGGGCCCTATATAATTGCAGTAAAATGTCTTTACTCTTATACTCAAATCCTCCTGTAATAAAGGCCAACATAACATTTGCTTTCCTAATTGCTTGCTGTACCTGCCTGTTAACTTTCAGTGATTCGTGTACAAGGACACCCAGGTCCCTCTGAACACCAACATTTCCCAATCTCTCACCATTAAAAAAATACTCTACTTTTCTATTTTTCCTACCAAAGTGGATAACTTCACAATTCTCCACATTATATTCCATTTGCCATGTTCTTGCTAACTCACCTAGCTTGTCTAAATCCCCTTAAAGCCTCCGTGCATCCTCCTCACAACTTACATTCCCACCTAGCTTTGTATCATCAGCAAACTTGGATATATTAGATTTGGTCCCTTCATCCAAATCATTGATGTAGATTGTGAATAGCTGAGGCCCAAGCACTGAACCTTGCGGTACCCTACTAGTTACAGCCTGCCAACCCGAAAATGACCCATTTATTCCTACCCTCTGTTTTCTGTCCATTAACCAATCCTCAATCCATGCTAATATATTACCCCCAATCCCATGAGCCCTAATTTTGTTTAATAACCTCTTGTGTGGCACCTTATCGAATGCCTTCTGAAAATCCAAATATACCACATCCACTGGTTCCCCCTTATCTATTCTGCTCGTTCCAACCTCAACAAACTCTTAACAGATTTGTCAAACACGATTTCCCTTTCATAAGTCCGTGTTGACTCTGCCCTATCGTATTATTATTTTTTAAGTGACCTGTTACCACGTCCTTAATAATAGATTCTAGCATTTTCCCTACTGCTGATGTCAGGCTAACTGGTCTGTAGTTTCCCGTTTTCTCTTTCTCTCCTTTCTGAAATAGTGGGGTTACATTTTCTACCTTCCAATCCACGGGAACCATTCTAGAATCTATGGAATTTTGGAAAATGACAACCAATGCATCCACTATCTCTATAGCCACCTCTTTCAAAACCCTAAGATGTAGGCCATCAGGTGCAGGGATTTAACGGCTTTCAGTCCCATTAATTTCTCCAGTACTACTTCTTTACTAATACTAATATCTTTCAGTTCCTCATTCTCGCTAGGCCCTTGGTTGTCCACTGTTTCTGGGAAGATTTTTGCGTCTGCTTCCGTGAAGACAGATACAGGGGCTCGAATTTGCCAGTGTGGGCGGGCTGGGGCGTGTCAGGCGGGATTCGTGTCAGGACCCTGACTCCAAAGTGAAATGGGAAAAAAGTACGATTTTCCCCTAATTAGGCAATTGATTTCCAGCGTGTGGGATCCCCATGCCCAATGAGTCTTTTCATACAGAAAGTCGCCTCCGATGATGTCATCAGTGCTGCTGGATTTAAGGCCTGCAAGTAGCCTTGCTTCTTCTGGAGACTGGAAATGCTTTGGACATTGTATGAAGGACTTCATTTACCGACCATGTCCACCAGCAAGCAAAAGTGTGCACCTCGCTTTGATGAGCCCTCCCTCCAAGCTCTGGTGCAGGGAGCAAGATCTAATAAGGGGGTGCTCTTCCCTTCCTCAGGGAGAAAAAAGCCACCCCAGCAGACTAAAGCTGTGTGGCTGCAAGTGGTCGAGGAGGTCAACTCCATACCAATGAGCTGCAGAATCTGGCTGCAATGCAGGAAGAGGTTTCATGGCCTTCTCCGCACAGGAAAAGTGAGTATGACTTTCCCATCACCCTCAATCTGATCCCCATCACCTCTCCTCACCAGCACTCTGCTTTGCCAACCTCTTCCTCCACATCCCACTTGATACTTACATCCCTGCAGCTTTACCCATTCCCTCTCTCTCTATGGTCACATTCACTTAACTATTCGACTATGCTGCCCTCACACTCTATCACTGTGATGCAATGACAACAACTTACAACACACAGGGAGGGTCCTTTGTCTCCTTCTAAGCATCTATGCTATGGATTCTCTACACTCACTCCTTCATTCTCACTCAAACTCCACTTGTGTCCCTCATTGCAGGAAAAGAGAGCCCACAATAAGAGGGAACGAGCCATGACAGGAGGAGGGCCACCCTCAGTAGCCCAGCTCACCCCCTGGGAGGAGGCGGCCCTGGAAATCGCCGGGATCGAGGAGGATTCCTAAGTGGGGGACGGACAGACGGACGCATCACAGCAAGCTGGTGACAGAATAGTTTGGCATCTCTCTCATTGACATAGCATGAGTCACTGATAATGAATCTGATGCTCTAACAGATTGACTTATGATCATCTGCACTATTCAATGTGCATATAACATTGACCTCACATCTCTAACTCTTTCCTTTACTCCCCCACAGGACCATCGACAGCCCCCATCCCCACTGTCCATGAGGAAGAGCCTGAGCTTCCAGACTCCTGAGGAAGCTGCAGCCTCTGAGGGCACAGCGTCAGCAGAATTCAGCACGCCCAGCACCAGCGGAGACACTCACACCTCGGTGGGATCTTCGCGAGATAGATTAGTGTTGTCGCCTGGTGTAACACAGCTCACAAGTGAGCATCAGCAGATGGTGGAGACAGGGTCAGCAGTGAAGAGTCCTCATCGGAGGGCACAGGACTCTGCCAGCTTGGCTCAGCTGCATGTCGACCCTGTGCCTCTGGGTCCATCCAGAAGGAGAGCGGTGCTGGAACTCCAGGAACAGGTGCAGGAGTCTCTGGCAGGTTTTGTCTCCAGGGTCGCTGCGAGTGTGGAGCGAATGGAGGAGTCCATTCCAAACATGAGCAGAGCTTTTGTGGAGGCATTGGCGCATGAACGCATCACCGTGGAAAGGATAGCAACCTTCGTGGAAAGGATGGCTAACTCCGTGGTAAGGCTGGCTACCATAGAGGAGAGGATGGCTACGGTAGAGGAGAGGATGAAGGAGCTTAGTCACCAGGGTATGGAAAACATGGTCATTGTTCAGAATAGAATGACATCTCTTGAAGAGCGATGGTCAGCTATTGAGCATACAAACCAGACCTTCATGGAAGTCCTCTGGAGTAGGACTTCCAGTGCAAAAACGGGTCCTCATGGCCCCCCTGAAGTGCAGCAAGATGCTGTCAAGCCACTTGCTAGCTCTGAAGTGGGGCTGACGCATGAGAGAGATGTTGGTGGCAGACAATAAGGAAGTGGGGACTCCTCTCCTCCTTTTCCATTTTGCCTATCCCTTCTAAAAGTTATGTATCCTGGAATATTTAGTTCTCAACCTTGGCCACTTTGCAACCATGTCTCCATTATGGCTATTAGATCAAACCTGTTAATTTCTATCTGCGCTATGAATTCACCTATTTTGTTGCGAATGCTTCGCGCATTCAGGTATAGTGCCTTTAGCTTTGACTTATTTCTATTTTTCCCTGATGTCACCTTAGTCACTGATGCCTTATTACCTTTGTTACTCTCTCTGTCCCTTCCTGACCCACTCTGCTTATTTTTACCCAAAACTCTACTCTGCTCTAGAGCCTTGACATTTTTCTCGTGCTTTTAAATTTACTCTTTCCTGAATCCCCCTTCCTTAGTTTAAAGCCCTGTCTACTGCCCTAGTTATTTGGTTCACCAGGACACTGGTCTCGGCCTGGTTTAAGTGGAGCCCGTCCCAACGGAATAGCTTCCTCTTTCCCCAGTACTGGTGCCAGTGCCCCATGAACCGAAACCCCTTCCTCCCACTCTTTGAGCCACGCATTTAAACCTCTAATCTGTTTGTCCCTATGCCAATTTGTGTGTGGCTCAGGTAACAATCCAGAGATTATTACCTTTGAGGTTCTGCTTTTTAATTTGGATCCTAGCTCCTCAAACTCCCTCAGCAGAACCTCATTCCTAGTTCTACCTATGTCATTGGTTCCTACGTGGACCAGGACAACTGGATCCTCCCCCTCCCACTCCAAGTGCTTCTCCAACCGCGAGGAGATGTCTTTAACCCTGGCAGGCAACACAAACTTCAGAACTCCTGGTCGTGGCTGTAGAGAACAGTATCTATCCCCCTGACTATACTGTCCCCTACCACAACTACATTCCCTTTCACTCCCCCCACTTGAATGGCCTCCTGCACCATGGTGCCATGGTTAGCCTGCTCATCCATCCTGCAGGCTTTTCCCTCATCCACACAGGCAGCAAGAACCTCATACCTGTTGGGCAAGGGCAAGGGCAAAGGCTGAGGCTCCTCCAGCACAGTACCTGGGGTCCCCTTACCTGCTTGAGTTGCAGTTACACCCTCCTGTCCCTGACCACTAACCAGACCTGTACCACTACCTAACCTAAGGGGTGTGACTGCCTCCTGGATCAAAGTGTCCAGGTAACTCTCCCCATCCCTGATGCCCCACAATGTCTGCACCTCAGACTCCAGCTCAACAACTCTGAGCGGATGTTCCTCAAGGTGCAGGCACTTACTGCAAATGTGCTTGTCCAGGATCACAATGCTCTCCACAAACTCCCACATGCTGCAGTTGCGGCACACCACCTGCACTGCCATCCCTATATGACCTTGTTTTATTTCATTAAATTTAATTAAATTTGTAATTAGGTAACTTAGTTTACAGTGTAGTTTCCTGACTACTTACTTGATCTAGATTAAGTTAAGGGTACGGAAATTAAGGCTGCGATTTTACCAATGGGTGTGGCTTGGGAGCGAGTCAGCTGGTTTCCAGGTTCCAGTCCCGCCCCCAACTGCATCCAACCAATGGATGTGATTTTACGTCGATTGGCCTTGTTAAGCCCCGCCCTGCGGGTTTGCCAGCCAATTAAGAGGAAGCCGGTCAGATTACATCATTTGATGACACGTCATCTGCTGGTTTTCTTAAAGGGACCACGCACAAATTTTTTTGACAGCTCATTTCTCAGTGTTTGACAGCATTGAGGTGCTGCAAACACTGACAATGACTGTTCACAGATGAGCTCTTGCACCCAGGCTCTCCAGTGATCCCTCCTTAGGCATTTAAAGATGGCAGCTACAGGTGAGGTTACAGATGCGATCTGTCACTGGTGAGAGAGGTTCTCCCAATGAGGTGGGACTAGACAGCCAATTCAAAACCTGTTATCTACAGAAAAGTGTAAATGCATTAAAAATGATTTCCCCAACATTTTCTTACCTCTGAAACTCACCAGTGCATCATTGGATCCTTCACACCACTTCTACAGCTGTCATCAATGCAGAAACATTACAGTAGACCTACAATACGCCACACTTACCTGGCGTGGTGTCTGAAAGTCGGGGAACCCGAGGCAGAAGCGGGAAAATTGAAAAAGAGCCTGTTAACATGTATCAAGTACCTGTTAACAGCCAGGTAAGTGGCTATAATCCTCTTCCTGTCGCTAGGTGTCGGGTCCATTCACAAATCAGGGACCCGACACTTGGGAAGATTGATTAGAGGCGGGTTGACAGCGGGTTTCCTACCCGCTGTCAATCTTCGCGATTTTGACAGCGGTCCCACCTCCAATCCTGCACTCTGAGGACCGGCAAAATTCCGGCCTAAATATCTACCTGTAACACAAAGCAGTGTAGGCAAAAAGCAACAACTCCTTCCCCCTCTTCTCCAAATTCCCACTCTTTCCAAATTCCCAACCAAAGCACTCTGTTCAAGTGCACTCCGTTTAATCCTGCTCTGTGCAGACTGCAGCTGCCTACACAGATTGAGAAGGTCTTGAGTTTAATCCCTGCTAAAATTGACTTCAACACCCCAGGTTAGACTGGGGAAAGTTCAGCTGAAGCTCCTGCTCTTGATCATGATCCAGTAACCCCCCAGGTAGAAAGTGAAAGTGTGTGGACCGTATGTGAGGGCGGGCTTGGGTTTGAATGTGATGCTGTCCACGGTTGAGCAACCTGGCACGGTCTAGGAGTGTTGGTGAGGTAATCGAGAGAGGCAGGAATTAGCACGCTCGGGAAAGGCGGGGAGAAATTTCAAAGAGGAAAAAAGCGAGATAAATTCATAGCAAGCCCTTGTACTCACTCCATTATCTAGCAACCCTCCTTCTTCAGTCTGTCAATTTTACTTTACAGAGGGATGACTTAATTTCCTCTTCAGTCAACTTGTCTGCTTGCTTCTTTGCTTGTCAGCTCACCACCAAGTGTACAGTTTTCCGTATGGAGCTATTAATAACTTGTTACTTCTCACCTATTTTGATGTCTGCCTACTGATTGTCACCTTGCTTTGAAGCTGCAAATGCAACTATGCTCTCAAAGAGTTTAAGAAGCAAGAGCTAGCCTTTATGAAGCAGCATATCACATCCTCAGGGCAGCCCAAAGTGCTTCAGGCCCAATGAATGACTTTCGAAGTGTAGTCACTGTTGTTCTGCAGGCAAGCACAGCAACCAATTTGTGCACAGCAAGATCCCACAAACGGCAAATGAGATTGATAACCAGCTATTTGACTTCAATGGAATGTAAAATCGTGCGGGGCATAATAGGGATCCTCCTGCTCTGTTCTGTCCAAACGGGGCAGGTTAAAATCGGGGTTTGCGGTTCTGGAAGGTGAAGTATGTAAGTTGCTTTCAAGCATAATAAACTATTTGCTGTTTATTTGATGGTTGCTCATCAGAAACCCTGACAACATAATCTAAGAAGAGTGCCAGCATTGTGACATTTGCCACAACTGAGATGCTATCAGCAACAAAGTAAATAGGGTTTAAGTTTCACACTCTTAAAAGCACTGGTGCAGAAGAACCAACCCAGCTCTCCGTACATCTTGTCTCTGATTTTATAGAGCTAGTGGTTAGTGACAGGTTTCTCAAAACCTTTGGTTCATGCTATCCATGTGAAACCACCACAGACTCAGACAATGAAAGACTCCTCATTCCCAGCTGGATTTAAACTCAGGTCACGATGATTCCAGGCACGCTCTATTCGGGTAACGTGCTTTTTTGCCACCTGGTACACATCAGGTGTTGAAGTGGGCGCCATTGTAACTGGACTCTAAGCCTGATATCACAAAGATGGACCTGTGTAGGCTGTTGGGGGCAGGGTAGGCTTCACTGAACTTTTTTAATGCTAGCCCTCCACCTTCCCCTTCTTATTTTAATAGGTTCCCCATGCAGGAAAAATTGGAGCAGCATCCGCCAATTGATTGGGAACGTCCGGCTACTGATCTCCAGCGGAGGGCTTTTCTTGTTTGTCTTCAGAATCATTTGGGGACAATGGAAGCAAAGAGAAATCGGGCAACACTCCCCCATTTGCCATTAGACATATATCGGCCGTTCCTTCATCGTCGCTGGGTCAAAATCCTGGATCTCCCTCCCTAACAGCACTGTGGGGGTACCTTCACCACACGGACTGCAGCGGTTCAAGAAGAAGACCCACCACAATAAATGCTGGCCTTGCCCGCGATGCCCACACCCCGTGAATGAATAAATCAATACCTTGGAGGTCCTGTAGATACCAGGGATGAGCAGCTTTCGTTATGAGGACAGACTGGAGAAACTTGGGCCAGTCTTCACCAGAACTGAGAAGGCTAAGAGGAGATCTGATAGAGGTGTTCAAAATTATATGGGGTTTTCTTAAAGTAAATAGGGGGAAAGTATTTCCACCAGTCAGTGTGTTGCTAACTAGACAGCAAACATTTAAAATAATTAAAGGGGAGGTTAGGAGAATCTATTTCACACAGAAAGTTTTAGGATGTAGACTGCCCTAATATGGTGGAAGCAGAATTCATAATAGCTTTTTTAGATAAATATTTGAAAAAGATAAATTTAAAAGGGGCACAGGAAAGGGATGGGGAAAGGGCTAAGTGGATAACTCTTGCAAAGAGCCAGCATAGGGGTGATGGGCTGAGGGGGGATCTCTTGTGGTACAAAATATTCTAAGAAAAAGAGGAAAAATATTGGAGGGAAAATAATTAAACCAAATAACGTTGGGAACGAGCCCAATGACACAAATTTGTAGCAAGGTTCTAGCATATGATGGTGTGGATTTGGGACACTAAGAACCCTGGTGGAGGAGCAGATATTTTGCTGTATAAAATACACAACTCCTTCTTCAATGGTGTTTCTGAGCTGTGGTAGCTGGTACAGACACCAAACACTTCCTGCTGCATGCTTAACTTTCATTAGCTGTCAGCTTTGTGGCTGTCAAAACAAAATTCAACTTCAAACAGCTTTAGCACATTGCCTGTGGCAGTGGCTTAGCGATATTAAAAGGAAACGTGTTGAGGGCTGGGTGGCCCAGAGAGCTCGGTGGTTAGAAGATTCACTTCATGTCCTGTGGTTGTTTGGCTGGGTGCAATCATCTGATATATCAATTGTCCCCAGCAGCTCCCATGGGGATTTTCACAAACCCATGGGGCTGGATTAGAAGGGGAAGCATTTCATTCCCCGCATGTACATCCGAGGTGCTTTGAACAGAGATGCGGGTCATTCAAAACCGGGTTGGGTGCCAGGCTGGCTGAGTTGGAGTGCCAGAGTGCCGAGCTATGAATGACTGAATCATTTTTGCTTGTTGCTGACCTTTCTTATCTCAACGTTAATCGATGACAACAGTGAAGGAGGCTAAAAAAAAAGGCATGCAAATGTGTTCTAGATTAGTGAGGAGAGAGCTCGGTTGATTTGACTCAGTGTCAATGGGTCTCCATTTGTAGAATAAATTGTTTGCAAGCCACCGACTCGACATCCCAAACACCTGGCCATGTTTTACCCTTGTGATCTCTGTCAGTACTGAAACACAATGGGCAGCTTTGTGCTCCCAAAACAACACTCTCGGCCGAGCCGAGTGAGATCCAGACTGTGAGCCCCACCCGGAGCCCTGGCTAACAGCCTCTTGAGGGTTAGGCAGTGAAAATAACAACAGAAGCCACAACACCAACAGCAACAACATCAGCAACTCAAGCAACAACAGTAACAACAGAAGCTACAACACCAACTGCAACAACAGTAACAACAATAACAGCAGGAAAAAATGTAGAGGGAGATTTCCTCCGTATCTAACCCGTGTTGTACCTGTCCTGGGAGTGTTTGATGGGACAGTGTAGACGGAGTTTTACTCTGTATCTAACCCGTGCTGTACCTGCCCTGGGAGTGTTTGATGGGGCAGTGTAGAGGGAGCTTTACTCTGTATCTAACCCGTGCTGTACCTGCGCTGCGAGTGTTTGATGGGACAGTGTAGAGTGAGCTTTACTCTGTATCTAACCCATTCTGTACCTGCCTTGGGAGGGTTTGATGGGACACGGTAGAGGGAGCTTTACTCTGTATCTAACCCGTTCTGTACCTGCCCTGGGAGTGTATGATGGGATAGTGTAGAGGGAGCTTTGCTTTGTGTCTAACCCGTGCTGTACCTGCCCTGGGAGTGTTTGATGGGACAGTGCAGAGGGAGATTTACTCTGTATCTAACCCGTGCTGTACCTGCCCTGGGAGGGTTTGATGGGACAGTGTAGAGGGAGCTTTACTCTGTATCTATCCTCCTGTACCTGCCCTGGGAATGTTTGGTGGGACAGTGTAAAGGGAGCTTTCCTCTGTATCTAACCCGTGCAGTACCTGCCCCGGCAGTGTTTGATGGGACAGTGTAGACGGAGCTTTCCTCCGTATCTAACCCGTTCTGTGCCTGCACTGGGAGGGTTTGATGGGACACTGCAGAGGGAACATTACTCTGTATCTAACCAATGCTGTACCTGCCCTGGGAGTGTTTGATGGGACAGTGTGGCGGGAGCTTTCTCTGTATCTAACCTATGCTGTACCTGCTACTGGGAATGTTTGATGGGACAGTATAGAGGGAGCATTACTCTGTATCTAACCCATGTGTACCTGCCCTGGGAGTGCTGGATGGGCCAGTGTAGAGGGAGCATTACTCTGTATCTAACCCGTGTGTACCTGCCCTGGGAGTGCTGGATGGGGCAGTGTAGAGGGAGCTTTACTCTGTATCTAACCCGTGTTGTACCTGCCCTGGGAGTGTTTAATGGGGCAGTGTAGAGGGAGCTTTCCTCTGTATCTAACCCGTGCTGTACCTGCCCTGGGAGTGTTTGATGGAACAGTGTAGAAACATAGAGATAGGAACAGGAGTAGGCCATTCGGCCCTTCGAGCCTGCTCCGCCATTCAATGAGATCATGGCTGATCTTCGTCTGAGATCATAGCTGATCTTACCAGTTCAGTACCCCGTCCCCGCCTTTTCTCCGTAACCCTTAATCCCCTTAGCCTTCAGAAATATATCCAATTCTCTCTTGAAAATATTTATTGAATTAGCCTTCACAGCCCTCTGTGGCAGGGAATTCCACAGGCTCACCACTCTTTGAGTGAAGAAATTCTTCCTCATCTCTGTTTTAAATGATTTGCCTGCTATTTTTAGACTGTGGCCCCTGGTTCTGTGCTCCCCTGCCATTGGAAACATTCTCTCTGAATTCAGCCTGTCCAGGCCTGCCATAATTTTATATGTTTCGATGAGATCCCCTCTCAATCTTCTAAACTCCAGTGAGTACAAGCCCAAACTATTCAATCTCTCCTCGTAGGTCATTCCCGCCATTCCAGGTATCAGCCTGGTGAATCGCCGCTGCACTCTTTCCATGGCAAGAACATCCTTCCGCAGATGGGGCGACCAAAACTGTACACAATACTCCAGATGCGGTCTCACCAGCACCTTGTACAGCTGTAGTAAGGTATCCCTATTCCTATACTCGAACCCCCTTGATATGAAGGCCAACATACCATTTGCCTTCTTAATCGCCTGTTGCACCTGCATGCTCTCCTTCAGTGACTGGTGCACAAGAACACCCAGGTCCCTCTGCACTTCCCCATCTCCCAATCTATTGCCATTTAGATAATAATCCACCCTCCTGTTTTTACCCCCAAAGTGGATAACCTCGCATTTATCCACATTATAGTGCATCTGCCACGTATCCGCCCATTCCCCCAACCTGTCCAAATCGCACTGTAGCCTCCTGACATCCTCATCAGAGCCCACCCCTCCTCCTAGTTTAGTGTCGTCAGCGAATTTGGAAATATTGCATCCAATTCCCTGATCCAGATCATTTATATATATTGTGAACAGCTGGGGTCCCAGGACAGATCCTTGCGGCACCCCGCTGGTCACTGCCTGCCACTCCGAAAACGAGCCGTTTATTCCAACTCTCTGTTTTCTATCCGCCAGCCATTTCTCTATCCATGTTAATACTTTGCCCCCAATCCCATGAGCCTTAATTTTGCATGATAATCTTTTGTGTGGAACCTTATCGAAGGCTTTCTGGAAGTCAAGGTACACCACATCCACTGGCTCTCCCCCATCTATTTTACCAGTTACTTCCTCAAAAAATTCCAGCAGATTAGTCAAACACGATTTACCCTTTGTAAATCCATGTTGACTCTGTCCGATCCTTTCCCCATTTGTCAAGTGCTCCGCTATTTTATCCTTAATAATGGACTCTAGCATTTTGCCCACAACCGATGTAAGGCTTACTGGTCTATAATTCCCTGCTTTCTCTCTACCCCCCTTTTTAAATATTGGGGTAACATTAGCTACCCTCCAATCCACGGGTACTGTTCCCGAGTCAATGGAGTTCCGGAAGATGATCCTTAGTGCTGTACCTGCCCTGGGAGTGTTTGATGGGAAGTGTAGGGGGAGCTTTACTCTGTACCTAACCTATGCTGTACCTGCCCTGGGAGTGTTTGATGGGGTAGTGTAAAGGGAGCTTTACTCTGTAGCTATCCTCCGGTAGCTGCCCTGGGAGTGTTTGATCGGACAGTGTAGAGGGAGCTTTACTCTGTATCTAACCCGTGCTGTCCCTGCCCAGGGAGTGTTTGATGGGACAGTGTAGAGGGAGCTTTATTCTGTATCTAACCTATGCTGTACCTCCCCGAGCAGTGTTTGATGGGACACTGTAGAGGGAGCTTTACTCTGTATCTAACCCGTTCTGTACCTGCCCTGGGAGTGTATGATGGGATAGTGTAGAGGGAGCTTTGCTTTGTGTCTAACCCGTGCTGTACCTGCCCTGGGAGTGTTTGATGGGACAGTGCAGAGGGAGATTTACTCTGTATCTAACCCGTGCTGTACCTGCCCTGGGAGGGTTTGATGGGACAGTGTAGAGGGAGCTTTACTCTGTATCTATCCTCCTGTACCTGCCCTGGGAATGTTTGGTGGGACAGTGTAAAGGGAGCTTTCCTCTGTATCTAACCCGTGCAGTACCTGCCCCGGCAGTGTTTGATGGGACAGTGTAGACGGAGCTTTCCTCCGTATCTAACCCGTTCTGTGCCTGCACTGGGAGGGTTTGATGGGACACTGCAGAGGGAACATTACTCTGTATCTAACCAATGCTGTACCTGCCCTGGGAGTGTTTGATGGGACAGTGTGGCGGGAGCTTTCTCTGTATCTAACCTATGCTGTACCTGCTACTGGGAATGTTTGATGGGACAGTATAGAGGGAGCATTACTCTGTATCTAACCCATGTGTACCTGCCCTGGGAGTGCTGGATGGGCCAGTGTAGAGGGAGCATTACTCTGTATCTAACCCGTGTGTACCTGCCCTGGGAGTGCTGGATGGGGCAGTGTAGAGGGAGCTTTACTCTGTATCTAACCCGTGTTGTACCTGCCCTGGGAGTGTTTAATGGGGCAGTGTAGAGGGAGCTTTCCTCTGTATCTAACCCGTGCTGTACCTGCCCTGGGAGTGTTTGATGGAACAGTGTAGAAACATAGAGATAGGAACAGGAGTAGGCCATTCGGCCCTTCGAGTCTGCTCCGCCATTCAATGAGATCATGGCTGATCTTCGTCTGAGATCATAGCTGATCTTACCAGTTCAGTACCCCGTCCCCGCCTTTTCTCCGTAACCCTTAATCCCCTTAGCCTTCAGAAATATATCCAATTCTCTCTTGAAAATATTTATTGAATTAGCCTTCACAGCCCTCTGTGGCAGGGAATTCCACAGGCTCACCACTCTTTGAGTGAAGAAATTCTTCCTCATCTCTGTTTTAAATGATTTGCCCGCTATTTTTAGACTGTGGCCCCTGGTTCTGTGCTCCCCTGCCATTGGAAACATTCTCTCTGAATTCAGCCTGTCCAGGCCTGCCATAATTTTATATGTTTCGATGAGATCCCCTCTCAATCTTCTAAACTCCAGTGAGTACAAGCCCAAACTATTCAATCTCTCCTCGTAGGTCATTCCCGCCATTCCAGGTATCAGCCTGGTGAATCGCCGCTGCACTCTTTCCATGGCAAGAACATCCTTCCGCAGATGGGGCGACCAAAACTGTACACAATACTCCAGATGCGGTCTCACCAGCACCTTGTACAGCTGTAGTAAGGTATCCCTATTCCTATACTCGAACCCCCTTGATATGAAGGCCAACATACCATTTGCCTTCTTAATCGCCTGTTGCACCTGCATGCTCTCCTTCAGTGACTGGTGCACAAGAACACCCAGGTCCCTCTGCACTTCCCCATCTCCCAATCTATTGCCATTTAGATAATAATCCACCCTCCTGTTTTTACCCCCAAAGTGGATAACCTCGCATTTATCCACATTATAGTGCATCTGCCACGTATCCGCCCATTCCCCCAACCTGTCCAAATCGCACTGTAGCCTCCTGACATCCTCATCAGAGCCCACCCCTCCTCCTAGTTTAGTGTCGTCAGCGAATTTGGAAATATTGCATCCAATTCCCTGATCCAGATCATTTATATATATTGTGAACAGCTGGGGTCCCAGGACAGATCCTTGCGGCACCCCGCTGGTCACTGCCTGCCACTCCGAAAACGAGCCGTTTATTCCAACTCTCTGTTTTCTATCCGCCAGCCATTTCTCTATCCATGTTAATACTTTGCCCCCAATCCCATGAGCCTTAATTTTGCATGATAATCTTTTGTGTGGAACCTTATCGAAGGCTTTCTGGAAGTCAAGGTACACCACATCCACTGGCTCTCCCCCATCTATTTTACCAGTTACTTCCTCAAAAAATTCCAGCAGATTAGTCAAACACGATTTACCCTTTGTAAATCCATGTTGACTCTGTCCGATCCTTTCCCCATTTGTCAAGTGCTCCGCTATTTTATCCTTAATAATGGACTCTAGCATTTTGCCCACAACCGATGTAAGGCTTACTGGTCTATAATTCCCTGCTTTCTCTCTACCCCCCTTTTTAAATATTGGGGTAACATTAGCTACCCTCCAATCCACGGGTACTGTTCCCGAGTCAATGGAGTTCCGGAAGATGATCCTTAGTGCTGTACCTGCCCTGGGAGTGTTTGATGGGAAGTGTAGGGGGAGCTTTACTCTGTACCTAACCTATGCTGTACCTGCCCTGGGAGTGTTTGATGGGGTAGTGTAAAGGGAGCTTTACTCTGTAGCTATCCTCCGGTAGCTGCCCTGGGAGTGTTTGATCGGACAGTGTAGAGGGAGCTTTACTCTGTATCTAACCCGTGCTGTCCCTGCCCAGGGAGTGTTTGATGGGACAGTGTAGAGGGAGCTTTATTCTGTATCTAACCTATGCTGTACCTCCCCGAGCAGTGTTTGATGGGACACTGTAGAGGGAGCTTTCCTCCATATCTAACCCATTCTGTACCTGCCGTGGCAGGGTTTGATTGGACACTGCAGAGGGAGCATTACTCTATATCTAAATTATGCTGTACCTGCCCCAGTAGTGTTCGATGGGACAGTGCAGAGGGAGCTTTACTCTGTATCGAATCCGTGCTGTACCTGCCCTGGGACTGCTTGATGGGTAATGTAGAGAGAGCTTTACTCTGTATCTAACTTATGCTGTACCTGTCCTGGGAGTGTTTGATGGGACAGCGTAGCGAGAGCTTTATCTGTATTTAATCCGTGCTGTACCTGCCCTGGGAGTGTTTGATGGGAAGTGTAGGGGGAGCTTTACTCTGTACCTAACCTATGCTGTACCTGCCCTGGGAGTGTTTGATGGGGTAGTGTAAAGGGAGCTTTACTCTGTAGCTATCCTCCGGTAGCTGCCCTGGGAGTGTTTGATCGGACAGTGTAGAGGGAGCTTTACTCTGTATCTAAACGTGCTGTGCCTATTCTGGGAGTCTTTGATGAGACAGTTTAGAGGGAGCTTTACTCTGTATCTAACCTATGCTGTACCTGCCCGAGCGGCGTTTGATGGGACAGTATAGAGGGAGCTTTACTCTGTATCTAACCTGTGTTGTATCTGCCCTGGGAGTGTTTGATGGGACAGTGTAGAGGGAGCTTTCCTCCATATCTAACCCGTTCTGTACCTGCCCTGGGAGTGTTTGATGGAACACTGCAGAGGGAGCAATACTCTGTACCTAACCTATGCTGTACCTGCCCTGGGAGTGTTTTATGGGACAGTGTAGAGGGAGCTTTACTCTGTATCTAACCTATGCTGTACCTGCCCTGGCAGTGTTTGATGGGACAGTGTAGAGGGAGCTTTATGCTGTATCTAACCCATGCTGCACTTGCCCTGGGAATGTTTGATGGGACAGTGTAGAGGGAGCTTTACTCTGTATCTAACCCGTGCTGTACCTGCCTTGGGAGTGTTTGATGGGACAGTGTAGAGGGAGCTTTACTCTGTATCTAACCCGTGCTGTACCTGCCTTGGGAGTGTTTGATGGGACAGTGTAGAGGGAGATTTACTCTGTATCTAACCGGTGCTGTATCTGCCCTGGGAGTGTTTGATGGGGCAGTGTAGAGGGAGCTTTACTCTGTATCTAACCCGTGTTGTACCTATCCTGGGAGTGATTGATGGGACAGTTTAGAGGGAGCTTTACTCTGTATCTAAACGTGCTGTACCTATTCTGGGAGTATTTGATTAGACAGTTTAGAGGTAGCTTTACTCTGTATCTAAACTGTGCTGTCACTGCCCTGTGAGTGTTTGATGGGAAAGTGTAAAGGGAGCTTTATTCTGTATCTAACCTATGCTGTACCTGCCCCAGCAGTGTTTGATGGGACAGTGTAGAGGGAGCTTTATTCTTTATCTAACCTATGCTGTAATTGCCCCGGTAGTGTTTGATGGGACTGTGTAGAGGGAGCATTACTCTGTATCGAACCAGTGCTGTACCAGCCCTGGGAGTGTTTGATGGGACAGTGTAGAGGGCGCTTTACTCTGTATCTAACCTCTGTTGTATCTGCCCTGGGAGTGTTGAATGGGGCAGCATTGAGAGAGATTTATTTGTATCTAACCTGTGCTGTACCTGCCCTGGGAGTGTTTGATGGGACAGTGCAGAGGGAGCTTTACTCTGTATCTAACCCGTGCTGTACCTGCCTTGGGAATGTTTGATGGGACAGTGCAGAGGGAGCTTTACTCTGTATCTAACCCGTGCTGTATCTGCCCTGGGAGTGTTTGATGGGGCAGTGTAGAGGGAGCTTTACTTTGTATCTAACCCGTGTTGTACCTATCCTGGGAGTGATTGATGGGACAGTTTAGAGGGAGCTTTACTCTGTATCTAAATGTGCTGTACCTATTCTGGGAGTATTTGATTAGACAGTTTAGAGGGAGCTTTACTCTGTATCTAAACCGTGCTGTCCCTGCCCCAGGAATGTTTGATGGGAAAGTGTAAAGGGAGCTTTATTCTGTATCTAACCTATGCTGTACCTGCCCCGGCGGTGTTTGATGGGACAGTATAGAGGGAGCTATACTCTGTATCTAACCTGTGTTGTATCTGCCCTGGGAGTGTTTGATGGGACAGTGTAGAGGGAGATTTCTTCCGTATTTAACCCGTTCTGTAACTGCCCTGGGAGTGTTTGATGGGACAGTGTAAAGGGAGCTTTACTCTGTATCAAACCATGCTGTCCCTGCCCTTGGAGTGTTTGATGGGATAGTGCAGAGGGAGCTTTACTCTGTATCTAACCTGTGTTGTATATGCCCTGGGAGTGTTTGATGGGACAGTGTTAAGGGAGCTTTCCTCCGTATCTAACCTGTTCTGTACCTGTCCTGGGAGGGTTTGATGGGACACTGCAGAGGGAGTATTACTCTGTATCTAACCTATGCTTTACCTGCCCTGGGAGTGTTTGATGGGACAGTGTAGAGAGAGCTTTTCTCTGTATCTAACCTGTGTTGTATCTGCCCTGGGAGTGTTTGATGGGACAGCGTAGAGAGAGCTTTATCTGTATCTAACCCATGCTGTACCTGCCTTGGGAGTATTTGATGGGACAGTGTAGAGGGAGCTTTACTCTGTATCTAACCCGTGCTGTACCTGCCCTGGGAGTGTTTGATGGGACGTGTAGAGGGAGCTTTACTCTGTACCTAACCCATGTTGTACCTGCCCTGGGAGTGTTTGATGGGACAGTGTAGAATGAACTTTACTCTGTATCTAACCCATGCTGTACCTGCCCTGGGAGTGTTTGATGGGGCAGTGTAGAGGGTGCTTTACCCTGTATCTAACCCGTGTTGTACCTGCCCTGGGAGTGTTTGATGGGACAGTGTAGAGGGAGCTTTACTTTGTATCTAACCCGTGTTGTACCTGCCCTGGGAGTGTTTGATGGGGCAGCGTAGAGGGAGCTTTACTTTGTATCTAACCCGTGCTGTACCTGCCCTGGGAGGGTATCACTCTCACCATTTGCAGCCATAACATTTACCAGGAGACCCTAACCCCTCCAATACAGTCTCAGTGAAATTGATATTTTGAGCCATGTTCACATTATTTTGTGAATCACAGGTATAAGAGCCACTGGATGTGTTAAACTGCCCTGACTGTCACTACTTTTATTTCAATTCTCACTGCCACACACAGTGGGATAACGGAAATGGTTGATGGAAGATACCCGTTGAATATTGAATATTTTTGCCAGAAGCATGGGTTGCAACCTGCAGACTCAGCAATTCAATCTGTTTTTGACTTTTAAACCATGACACAGCATTGATGTCACCAGAATCACCCAGTTCCTGTTTATTGATAGAGGGGCGGGGGCAGGGGTTGGGGTGGGGTGCGGAGTGGGGGGAGAGGAACAGGGGATTAGCAGTGAAACGCACAACAGGCACTGACTCAAAGCACAGGACTGCAACAGGCAGCCAGGTTAGTGAGTGGTTTCTAGGGAATGGGCACCGCTTTATACACACGGCAATACCAGACCGGGACTAGGATAGTGACAGGGAGCGCGGAGAGTGGGATAGAGACAGGGAGCACAGAGGGTGGGATAGAGACAGGGAGCACAGAGAGTGGGATAGAGACAGGGAGCACAGAGAGTGGGATAGAGACAGGGAGCACAGAGAGTGGGATAGAGACAGGGAGCACAGAGAGTGGGATAGAGACAGGGAGCACAGAGAGTGGGATAGGGACAGGGAGCACAGAGAGTGGGATAGGGACAGGGAGCAGAGAGAGTGGGATAGAGACAGGGAGCACAGAGAGTGGGATAGGGACAGGGAGCACAGAGAGTGGGATAGAGACAGGGAGCACAGAGAGTGGGATAGAGACAGGGAGCACAGAGAGTGGGAGAGAGACAGGGAGCACAGAGAGTGGGATAGAGACAGGGAGCACAGAGAATGGGATAGAGACAGGGAGCACAGAGAGTGGGATAGAGACAGGGAGCACAGAGAATGGGATAGAGACAGGGAGCACGGAGAGTGGGATAGAGACAGGGAGCACGGAGAGTGGGATAGAGACAGGGAGCACAGAAACTGGGATGGAGACAGGGAGCACAGAGAGTGGGATAGAGACAGGGAGCACAGAGAGTGGGATAGAGACAGGGAGCACAGAGAGTGGGATAGAGACAGGGAGCACAGAGAATGGGATAGAGGCAGGGAGCACAGAAACTGGGATAGAGACAGGGAGCACAGAGAGTGGGATAGAGACAGGGAGCACAGAGAGTGGGATAGAGACAGGGAGCACAGAGAGTGGGATAGAGACAGGGAGCACAGAGAGTAGGATAGAGACAGGGAGCACAGAGAGTGGGATAGAGACAGGGAGCACAGAGAGTGGGATAGAGACAGGGAGCACAGAGAGTGGGATAGAGACAGGGAGCACAGAGAGTGGGATAGAGACAGGGAGCACAGAGAGTGGGATAGAGACAGGGAGCACAGAGAGTGGGATAGAGACAGGGAGCACAGAGAGTGGGATAGAGACAGAGGGCACAGAGAGTGGGATAGAGACAGGGAGCACAGAGAGTGGGATAGAGACAGGGAGCACAGAGAGTGGGATAGAGGCAGGGAGCACAGAGAGTGGGATAGAGACAGGGAGCAGAGAGAGTGGGATAGAGACAGGGAGCAGAGAGAGTGGGATAGAGACAGGGAGCACAGAGAGTGGGATAGAGACAGGGAGCACAGAGAGTGGGATAGAGACAGGGAGCACAGAGAGTGGGATAGAGACAGGGAGCACAGAGAGTGGGATAGAGACAGGGAGCACAGAGAGTGGGATAGAGACAGGGAGCACAGAGAGTGGGATAGAGACAGGGAGCACAGAGAGTGGGATAGAGACAGGGAGCACAGAGAGTGGGATAGAGACAGGGAGCACAGAGAGTGGGATAGAGACAGGGAGCACAGAGAGTGGGATAGAGACAGGGAGCACAGAGAGTGGGATAGAGACAGGGAGCACAGAGAGTGGGATAGAGACAGGGAGCACAGAGAGTGGGATAGAGACAGGGAGCACAGAGAGTGGGATAGAGACAGGGAGCACAGAGATTGGGATAGAGACAGGGAGCAGAGAGAGTGGGATAGAGACAGGGAGCACAGAGAGTGGGATAGAGACAGGGAGCACAGAGAGTGGGATAGAGACAGGGAGCACAGAGAGTGGGATAGAGACAGGGAGCACAGAGAGTGGGATAGAGACAGGGAGCACAGAGAGTGGGATAGAGACAGGGAGCACAGAGATTGGGATAGAGACAGGGAGCACAGAGATTGGGATAGAGACAGGGAGCAGAGAGAGTGGGATAGAGACAGGGAGCACAGAGAATGGGATAGAGACAGGGAGCACGGAGAGTGGGATAGAGACAGGGAGCACAGAGAGTGGGATAGAGACAGGGAGCACAGAGAGTGGGATAGAGACAGGGAGCACGGCGAGTGGGATAGAGACAGGGAGCACAGAGAGTGGGATAGAGACAGGGAGCACAGAGAGTGGGATAGAGACAGGGAGCACAGAGAGTGGGATAGAGACAGGGAGCACAGAGATTGGGATAGAGACAGGGAGCAGAGAGAGTGGGATAGAGACAGGGAGCACCGAAACTGGGATAGAGACAGGGAGCACAGAGAGTGGGATAGAGACAGGGAGCACAGAGAGTGGGATAGAGACAGGGAGCACAGAGAGTGGGATAGGGACAGGGAGCACAGAGAGTGGGATAGAGACAGGGAGCACAGAGAGTGGGATAGAGACAGGGAGCACAGAGAGTGGGATAGAGACAGGGAGCACAGAGAGTGGGATAGAGACAGGGAGCACAGAGAGTGGGATAGAGACAGGGAGCACAGAGAGTGGGATAGGGACAGGGAGCACAGAGAGTGGGATAGAGACAGGGAGCACAGAGAGTGGGATAGAGACAGGGAGCACAGAGAGTGGGATAGAGACAGGGAGCACAGAGAGTGGGATAGAGACAGGGAGCACAGAGAGTGGGATAGAGACAGGGAGCACAGAGAGTGGGATAGAGACGGAGCACAGAGAGTGGGATAGAGACAGGGAGCACGGCGAGTGGGATAGAGACAGGGAGCACAGAGAGTGGGATAGAGACAGGGAGCACAGAGAGTGGGATAGAGACAGGGAGCACAGAGAGTGGGATAGAGACAGGGAGCACAGAGAGTGGGATAGAGACAGGGAGCACAGAGAGTGGGATAGAGACAGGGAGCACCGAGACTGGGAGCAGAAAGAATGGGATAGAGACAGGGAGCACTGTGACTTGGACAGCGACTGTGTGCGATCGATAATTCTTTCAAGCAAAACTCCCTTACATAAAATTAAACAGAAATTACACACGGAAACAGGCTGTTCATCTGATTTTGGTGTTTGTTCGCCACAGGAGCCGTATCCTAATCCCATGTGCCCCGCCCGGTTCCCATAATCCTTTTAGCCCCTTTCCTTTAACTCCCCTGTCTAACGTGTTCTTAAATGTTCAACTGGTATCTTCGTCAATCATTAACTCTGATAATGTAGCGGTACCACCGTGTGTCCCTTACTTATTATACATAATTCCCTTTAACTTAACGATGTATATATATATATAGTTTACTTGTACGGGGCATTGCACCTTTAAGAACGCGACCTAACGCGATGACGCGGGCAAAAGTGATGACGTGGGTAAACGCGAGCCGGCTTAGCTCGGCCTCCCGCTCCCGCGGCAATCGCCGGCCCAGCTCGGCCTCCCGCTCCCGCGGCAATCGCCGGCCCAGCTCGGCCTCCCGCTCCCGCGGCAATCGCCGGCCCAGCTCGGCCTCCCGCTCCCGCGACTTCGGCCGCAACGGCCAGCTCCAATGCCGGGTGCCGGGTAAACGTGATAACGCCATCACGCGAGTCATGTGACCGCCCCAAGCGCGGGCAAACACGATGACGTCACGTCGCAAGTCACGTGACGCCCCAAGCGCGGGAAACGCGAGCAACGCGATGACGTCACGACGCAAACGCGATGACGTCATCGCGCAAACCTCCGGACTGCCTAGTCAGTCCTCGTGTCGTCCCCACTGGGGAAAGACCTGTTCCACGACTCTCCTGCATCGTTCTACGTTGTTTGCTGTATTTCATCTAATTCAACATTAAAATCCTGTTTGTTGTTCTTCCGAGTCAAGCTCCATTATTTGTTAGGAATACACCTATTCCTACAATAGTGCATTCCACAGTCTCACAACCCTCATTGTCAATGGTTTCTCTCGGTATTTGTCCTGAATTTCTTACATTTACTTTTTTAACTATCTCCCCTGATTTCAGACGCCTCAACTATTAATGAGAGCCTGAGATTGATTTTGATGTGATGGTTTTCACCGAGTGCTGGGGGCGCGGGGTAGTGTGTGTAATTGCTGCGAGGCTGCCCCCACTCCATAGATGTGCTGAAAGGGCTGTGGTTTTTCCATAGTTGGGCATCATTAGAATTCATTTGGCAAGTTATCAGCAGCACGTCAGAGGGGGGAGCCAAGGGGGAGTTGTGGGGTGAGGGGGCCCCTCCTCCACAGGGACCAGCCAGTCCAGGCATGTAAAGCAGGAGGGTGGTGGGGGCGGGGAGCTGATACGAACATACAAAATTGATGGGCAGGAAAAGACCAGCTGGTCCATCAAGCCAGCCCCACACATATAATGGCCAGATCATCAAGACACTATTTATTATGTAGCCCAGGAATGGGCGGTAACTTTTGAAACGTTTGAGAATTAGCGCCAGGCGCTAATGCTTCAGACTGCATGCAAAATTCAGTCTCATTGCACAAAGAAAGGATTGGAGTGCTAAATCAAACGCTAATGTCCTAGCTCAGTGGTGTTAAACTCAAAGCACTGACTAATATCAGGTTCAGTCTAATCATGAGTCATCGTTGCCACAGGCATTTTCCAATTCTTAAAGGGGAGGTTCATTGATGCTGCAGAACCTCATTCTCATTATTGCTGGCTGTGTAGCCATCTCAGTCAGCAGCATGCCAAGGAGAAGGAGCAGGACGACTCAAGCAGCCATATTGATCCATGCCCCAAGGAGAGAGCCCACAGATTCTGCGACCATGCATTGGAGGCATTGGTGTTCGCAGTGGAAAGACGGAGGAGGGTGCTCTACCCGGCAAGTGGCAGGAGGCCCTCACTGCAAGTCTTCCACACCATGTGGAGGTAGCCCAGCACGTCTCAGGCAGCACTGTGGTCCCCAGGACCCACACACAGTGCAGGAAGAAATTTAATGACTTTACTTGGGTGGTCAGGGTGAGTCAATGCTTCAACAAATGCTACATACCACCATCTGAACCACAGTCTGCACACACTGCCCAAAGAACCACACCCCCAGCACTCACCCACCAACAATCTCTACCTACCAACACTCACACCCACAGCTCACACCTTGCACACAATCACAGCTATTCAATGACGACAGGCACATCTCCCAAACACATTGCTCCACACTCACTCACACACTTTCCTTTCTCTTGCAGGCCAAGGTGGCTCACAACAGGATGGAGCAGGAGTGCACAGGCAGGGGACAAGCCGACACCCAACCACTGTCTGAGCTGGAGACTCGAGTGCTGCAGATTATTGGGTGCCAGGTGGTGGGCGCCGTGGCCACCGGTGACGTTGACCCCCCTTGTGGACAACAACGGTATGTTCATCCCTACTCCTTCTTCTCACATCCCACTTCCCCCTCACCCCATAAGCGTTTCACACTTTCCAGCTAATCATGCTGCATTCATGCATTTCTCCCTTCCTGCCCCCCTCCCCTCACCTTAACCCGACTCTTGTGCCTTTATGCTTTCAGATAATGAGCAAGCACTGGAGCAGCCTGACCCTGAGGGCACCGTTGAGTGCGAGGCGGGAGAAGAGGAGGAGGAAGAACACACTGCGTCACTGCATGTCTCACCCACAGGCACCAGCTCAGATACTGGCACTACACATTCTTTAGAGGCTAGTATAGTAGAGGGATTTACACAGAGTGAGGCACCAGGGGCGAGTGGGCTGCAGCAAGGCCAGGGGGAAAGGGTAGCTCAGGGGCCAGCTCCCCAGAGAGTGAGTTCATGCACGAGTTCTGCTGCACAGGTCTCAGAGGAGGACCTTGATGGGGAGACCTTTAGAAGACGGGTGATGGGCATACACACAGAGATGATAGGTGCAATGGCAAGAGTACCTGAAAGCCTCTCGGCAATAGTGGGGTTACGGGGTTACGGGGATAGGGCTTGGGTGGGATGGCTGTCGGTGTAGGGACCAGGTGCTAGGGTTTGGATGATCAGCCATGATCTCGTTGAATGGCGGAGCAGGCTCGAAGGGCCGAATGGCCTACTCCTGTTCCTATCTTCTATGTTTTCTATGTTTCTATGTTAAGGAGCGTGGTGGAGTCTGCCTCCAACATTGCACTGAGCTCTGTGCACACCATGGAGCCCATCATTTCCAGTTTACAAAGGATGGTAGACTCCCAGAGAGACCGTGGCGACCCAGACCTGATGCCGCGTGTGATGAGCGATCTGGCAGCTTCCATTCCATTGCAGCACTGGCGGAAGCAACAAAACATCTTAGTGCTGTAATGCAGTCTATGCTTGGTGGCATTCAATCTCAGGCTGCTCTCATGCAGTCTCAGCTTGATGCAACGTAAGCTCTGACTGCTGCCATCATGGCTGGGTCTACCACTGTTGACCGGGGCATATACGGTGTTGCAGCAGGCCAGCAACCTGTACTCCCGGGGGAGTGGCAGTGGGTCAGTGGAGCAGGAAGCTGTTGTCATCTCTCAGGATGACAGCATTCCTGCTCCCACCACTGCCACTCTGCCATTGTCCTTGTTGCTGCCTGTCATCCAGTCAGCCCAGACTGCTGCCACCTATGCTGAGGTGGTGCAGTCTACAGCCGGGCCTTCCAGGCCTAGAGCTGGTCGAGGGTGCCCTGCAAGGCCATCTGAAGTCTCACGCACGGACTCTCAGCAGCCTTCCACCCGCCGTGCTGCAGCCACTGGGCCAACACTTCGTAGGAGCTCTAGAGTAGGTAAAGGCACAGTAACGAGAGGCACTAAGGGATTGCACAAGGTTGATTAGGTAATAATGTTGCTGCAAATATGTGTTTACTGATTATTGATAAATTTATTAATTCAGTTTGGATTATTTTGTGGTGTCTCTCATTTCAGTTTTGTGCTGTGATATGTCCTGCGACAGGGATGGAATGATGGGGATGTGGTGAGCAACGGGGATCTAGGGTTTGATTTATTCGAACCGCAGTCTGATGAGGCGGGCACGGAACGTCGATTGAGTGGCTGCCTCCTCCCTCGCTCCTGTTCCTCCTCCTCCTCCTCCTCTCCCTCTTCCTCCTCCTGAGGTGGTCCCACAATCCCTGGTGCCAATGGCTGGGCCCTCATGATGGCCAGGTTGTGGAGCATGCAGCCGACCACGACGAAATGGGACAGCCGCTCAGCCGAGTACTGGAGGGCTCCTCCCCAGCGGTCAAGGCAGCGGAACCATTGCTTGAGCACCCCGATGCTCTGCTCGATGGTGTTCCTGGTGGCAGCATGACTCTCATTATATGAGTGCTGAGCAGGAGTGTTGGGGTTGCAGAGGGGAGTCATGAGCCAGGTGGAGAGCAGGTAGCCCTTGTTACTGACCAGCCAGCCGTGAGCTTGATGTGGTGGTTGGAAGAGTGCTGACACATCGGTCTGGTGCAGGATGAAGGCATCGTGGCTGCTGCCAGGATAGCGGGCATTCACACTGAGGATTTGCTGTCTGTGGTCGCACACCAACTGCACATTAAGTGAATGGTAGCCTTTGCGGTTATGGAAGAGCACAGGATTGTTATGCGGTGCCCGCAAAGCCACATGGGTGCAGTCAATGGCTCCCTGCACCATGGGGAAGCCCGCTATCCTGGCAAAGTCACATGCATGTTCATCCTGCTTCTCTCTGGTGATGGGAAAGGAAATGTAGTCCTTTCTCCTACTGTAGAGCCTCTGTGACCTCCCGGAGGCAGCGATGGATGGCGAACTGCAAGATGATAGCTATATCTCCTGTTGCAGACTGGAAGGATCCACGAGCAAAGAAATTGAGGGCGACGGTGACCTTGACTGCCACTGGGAGAGCTGTGGTCGCCCTGATCTGAGGCTTGAGGTCTGGTTGCAGGAGGTGGCAGAGTTCTGTGACCACCTCCTTGGTGAAGCAGAGCCTTCTAATACACTGCTCCTGGCTTAATTGGAGGTAGGAGAAGTGCTCACGGAATACCCTCAGAGGGTAAGGCTTCCTGTTGAGAGCCCTGATGGCCCTTCCCCTCCCTCTGGGCACATGTTCCAATCTTTCTCGTCGCCTCCGCTCCCTCTGCACTAGATCCTGGAGGGCGAGGGCGAGGTCGACTGCCAGTACAGCCCCCATTAATGTAACCAAGTGTAGCACTTTGATATGTTCTGAGAATAAATGTAACTAAATGTTAGTGGCCACAAAGCTCCTGATACTAAACAACCTTTAAATGACTGAATTAAACTGTTGCACAATGTCAAACTGACAAGGAAGGAGCACCAACCTGACAGCTGCGACTCATTACTCATGACCCCTTTAAGTAGCGCCCCCTGGAGCCGGCATCTGCCTGCTTACCGCCTCCTCTCCCTGTCGCTGTTGGGGCGAGGTGCTAAGGCAGTGGGCGACAATGAATTTTGCAGATCGGGCACCCAAGTGAGCGTTTCACATGGGAGCCGGATTTGGCATGCTTCGCTGGATTCTCCTCGCCCCGGCGCTACTGCATGAGCACCCCCGCCAGGCGCTAACTGGAGACGCTAACCAACTGAATTTTCCCCCCTTCCTCCCCCGCCCTCAGTGCCATGTAATCTCCTGGGAGTGGCAAAAAAAAAACAGGGCCAACATGGGGAAAATTCCTCTTCAACAAATGAAACCAGTCCAGGAGATCACATGGAAAATTGCAGAATCACATGGATCATAGAAGGTCTTGCATTAAGTGGGTGTAGATCTGTATGTGTTGTGCAGGAGAAATATTAATGTTCTGCCTGACCCCACAAAAATCATTTACAAACCTTTTTCTTACTTTGGTTTTTGAGCAACCGGCACAGGTCCCTTTAAGAGCCGTTGGTTAGCTCGCTCAACGCCAAGTGCCAACGGGCACCGCTTGCTTAGCATACGTTCTGCCCATTAGCTGGTCAAAGTTCCATTGGTGTCTTATTGACTTGGTAGGATCCCGACTTGCCTGGGTTAATAAGGTGGGAGCTCGGGACATCCACTTCACAACCCCCACTAAAATGGCGCGGGTGGGGTAGGAACACAGCAAGAACATGCTTTTCCACCATTTTCAATGCGTTCCCTTCCTGCTTCCTGTTCCCCTCTGGCTGGGGCAGTTATGGGGGGTGGACGGGGAGGCTGCAATTCAGCCTCTCAGTTTCTATCTACTCTGCCCCATCCTTTCGTAATTCAAAACACCGCATGAAAACAGTCCCAATTTTTCAAGTCTGTCTTTGCATTGGTATTTCCTCACACCAGCCAGCATCCTAGTGAATCTGGGCTGTACCCTCTCTATTGCCTCAACATCCTTCCTATAGGATGGAGTCCAAAACTACACAAAGTCCTCCAACTGTGGTCTCAGAGGTTTTATACAGATTCACCACTACATCTCAACTTTTACATTCTGTACTTCTTGCCATAAAACACAGTATTCCATTTGCATATTGTTTATTGCCTTATCCACCTCAGGTGCTGCTTTAAATGTCTTCTGAACCCGCCCCAATCCCATGGAATGACTGTGTCAGTCATAGTTCAGTGGGTAGCACTCTTGTCTCTGAGTCAGAAGGTCATGGGTTCAAGTCCCACTCCAGTGACTTGAGCCCATGATCCAGTACTGAGGGAGTGCTGCACTGTCAGAGGTGCCATCTTTCAGATGAGACATTAAACCGAGGCCCCGTCTGCCCTCTCAGGTGGACATAAAAGACCCATTGCATTATTTGAAGCTGGGGAGTTCTCCCTGGTGTCCTGGCCAATATTTATCCCTCAGTCAATCTTAAAAAGTAGTCACTTCATCAAGGTGACAGCTAGTGTACATGGAATCAGGTTCCCAGCGAGAGGGGGGGGGGGGGGGGGAAAGAGAGACAAAAATACTTCACTTCATGGAGCTATAGAAATGAACAAGTTTAATTTAAGTCACAGCTAGATATGAATCGTCAGAGAAATTAAACATAAATAAAGTGTAAACCACGTGTAAACAAGTTCGCAAAAATTATTTCTGTACAAAACACTTTCACATCTGTACAAAACACTTCCATTGATACACAAGACATATGAAGTTGCCAAAAAATACAAATACCCAGTAACTTTGGTGCAAATATGTATGTCAGTCTGTCCCTGTAACATTTTCAACCTGCAGTTTGACTCAAGTCAAAGGATGTTGAGCATCTCAGCTGAGAACAGCCTGATTTTTATCGGTTGACCCCAAACACTTGTCCAATAACATTTGGTTTTCATGAGAGGAAGAGACAGAGGTGCAGTGACTCAGTGCAAACTTCCTCAGTATCAATGGGCACCAGTTGCTTTTTTATTGATCGATGGGCTTCAGGTTTGTCATTGCTGTCCGTGACCCTGCTGACAATTGCCTCTTCCTGTGGGAAATCTTTGATCTCCCGTAGTCTAGAGTGAAAACAGCATTAATGTTTCTGATGCCCCAAACTCTTAGAACTGCAAGTAATGTTTGTTGGGCACATAGACCACAGGGTAGAGGTTAACACTGCTGCTGCTGACATCAAACATTTAACGCACTTGATTAAGTTTGTCGTTGCACTATTTTACTGTTAACCCAAATAGCACTGAAATATAATTTCTACCCTTCTATTTGTGACCCAAGCTTCTTAGGAAGGGATAAGGAAAGATTGGCTCATTTCTTCCAATCATGAGGCCTTTTTAAAAAAAAACTTATTTGGGATTTCAGGGCTATAAAGGTTTGTTTGTGGAATAACTGGGTACAAGATTGATTGCCCACTCTGGATTGATTCTCTGCATTCTAATCCTACTCTCTGCAGATACCTATCCAATGTGGACTTGCTGCCTTCTGCTTTGGTCATGATCCTAGCACATGGTTCTCTGGTTCCCTGGCTAGCAGGGATATTTTCTGTCACGCACTCTAATCCAACAACTCTTAGTGTGGTCGGACTTTCCAAAGAGGGAATTAAGACATAGATTCAATCAGAAGTCATTAAAAAAAAACTATCAAAAACCCTTTTTTTAAAAAAAAACTGTTACCCATAATATTAACCTCCAACGGAGGCTGCACTTGGATAGAAAGCAGTCACAGGAAATGCTCTGCAAAGCAGAGAACGGGGTGGGAATTGTATCGTTATCGGATCATTCTATTCTCTCCTAATCTCCTGTCCTTGTACCTGTGACTGAAGGCTGTCCAGCTGGTTCCACACCACTCCCCTTACTGCTGTGGAGCAGCTACCAGGAGGTAATGGAGGGACAGGCTTGGGCCTGCTCACACCACAGGGGATCATGCTCCTCCTCTTACTGCTGTAGGTGTCAATTAAAAGATAACATCTAACATTGCTAATGTAGATTGGCACTGAACTGTATGAATTTCTAGCCTTGAGCTGGTTCCGTGAGAAAACTGGAAAAACAAAGATTTCTAGAGGTAGATTGTGAACTGCCTGATTAATCAGCCAGGTCTTTTTTATATCTTAAAGCTGAGACACATTAACTGCTAGTTTGACCAAACAGAAGATTAGAAAGAAATTCATGCTGTTTAGAAACCTGAATAATGGTTTTAGATCTCTAGATATGTATAACAGGGCCTTGTAACATAAACATGTGTCTGCTTCCTAGGTCCATACGGAAAAAGCTGCAGTTAGTTGATGGTTGTGATTAATTGTGTGTGTGTCTGTGTGAGAGAGTGTGTGTGTGTGTGAGTGTGAGTGTGTCGGTCTGTTTATTTCTGTGTATGAGTGTGTGTCTGTAGGCTCAAATCAAGTGAGCAGCACTTCACAAAATGGCAATTTTCAGCTTCTACCACCCTCTTATTTTAAAATGAGCAAATTGCCCAGCCCTGAGAATTTGGAGATATTTGTACCAAGGCCCCTATATTGAGAGTCTTCAAGATTCTACCCTGATCTTATCTCACTGAACCCATTGCTGACTGATTTGTAATCCCAAAGCACAAAAGCCCAATGATTCATTGTACATACACATCAGGCTCAGCCTAAGCCTGTGTGGCAGCACATTTCCACAGTGTAATGGATCACTGGCCAAGAGATGAGGAAGGACATGAAATATTTACAAGTGAAATCACTGCACCTCTAGCGAACAAATACAGCAAAAAGAAGGAATGATTCAAGTGGGCCCAGTTTAAGAGAAGTACTGCTTTGGTTTGCGTACAGCCAGGGCTCTCAATTTGCCATGGAAACCACTGAAACCATGGGCCCTTGGGAGCCATGGATACCACTCAACGAAACCATGCAATTTAAAAGATCCATGGCCATTACCCACAGTAGCCATGGATACCACCTATCGACACCTCAGAAATTAGGGTAATTGTAGAACACATTATAACCATAGTAACCATGGAAACAATGGATAACATGGAAAACTAGTCAAGGAAAGCCAGAAAATATTTTTTTTTCTCTGCCTTTGGGAACCAAAGGTGAATTCAGACACAACCGTTCAATCATAAATGGTTGTTGGGTTTGATTGTTCCACTGTATTTGGCCAACAGCGGTCCATGTTGGTGACACTGGTGGTTTCCATGGCAGCCATTCACTGGGATTTTAAACAATGTCGCTCAAAAACATTCAAATCCAAATCCAGTGTAAAAGACAAAAGATAAATCCATGTTCTCAAAACAACAGATAAAACTGAGAAATGAAATCCCTCTGTCATGCTACCACAGTGGGGTTTAGAGCCCAGTGTATGACTATTTTATTTTTTTGCGAGGAAGTCTAGAATGCATCGACATTTTATTCTGTTTTCTTTTTACAAAAACTAACTTTCCTTTTTATCAAAAGTAGCAATTTCTTTTTCCGTTTCTATATTCAAAAAGAGTTTTGCCCTGAGCAATCTTTACTAGTCACCTACTCACAATAACCGACATCATGTTCAAAAACACACCTTCTACTTAAACACTCTTAAGACTTGCTTAAAATCACATCCTTGCCAAGTCTAAGCCTTGAGGGTTCTTTTTTGGTATTTTTATAACTTGTCTAAATGGTCCTTTTTTTTCTTCCTCCAGTTTGGCAAGCTCCAAGCGAGATATATATATAAACTTTATTCTTTGTTTTGTTGCTTCTGAATCTATTTTGATTTTACATCATTCAGCCAGCTATAAAGTACTTCAGCAAGATGAAGAAACCTTTGTTGAAGTCCTTGCCATATGGTTAGGTGGCTTTGGCAGGTTTTGGCAATAGAAGGGTGGGTGGTGCTTCAAATGCCCTGTCCTCTCTATCTGATAGACACTCACTTTGGACCCAGTTAGCTCCACCGCTAACACCAACTGCAGTGCGTCCTGCGTAGGTCATGCCCCATAGCAAGCCCGGTGTTGACCAATTATAAATGTATGGAACGAGATCAGTTTTATTACTCCAGTCTCGCAGCGAGTGGCAGACTGCAAGGGCATGATGGGAGGAAACTCTATCTCAATTCCAGCCCCACTGAAGGAGGGCTGATGCATAAAATAATGGGGAGGGGAAAAACTGTGGAACACCAAAGGGACACAAAGCTTTAAAGTTGAGGCAAATTTGTGTTTATATTATTACTGATTTTTTTGAAGATATCATTGGGTGCCCGAACCATTAAATACATCCCAGTCAAAACAGTGAAAGAAAGAACTGGGTGGGAGGCAATTAAAAAAATATAAACAGGAAACAAATCCATTTAACAAGCACTGGAGGGTGAAGGAGTGCTGCCTTACTTTTCTCTTCCAACAAAAATCTATCCTCACCACATTCTACACACACGGCAAACATTGAACATTGTTTCCTGTCCCAAACCAAAGAGAAGTTTCTTGATACTCTGTGGGAAAGGGATTCATTGAGTACACCCCCCCCCCACCTCAAAATATAACAAACTTCACCTTCACAACCAAACGGCAAGAGTTCAACTTTTGAGATTGCGTGAGTGTGGTTTGCTGGTTGGATTCAGGAGGATCCAATCGCCTCCTTTTAAAGAGCCTTTGACCCTCTTGGCCCATGCAAGTCCAGGCCAATAATGCTGCGTTACACCTGATCGTGTGTCTCTACGTGATCTCGCATGAACAACGTTCAGAATGAGAGTGAACTGGACCGTCGGATAAACTCAAAGTCGCAGACACGGATATCAAGGACTGAAGAACAATTTGTTCTTATGATGCCTGTTTGACAAGCTGAGTTTTTAAATAATTAAATTATTTTCTCATCCCCAGTACCGCAGATATCAATCCCCACATTTTAGTCATTGCAAACTTTATTTAACATCAAGGAATGTTTTGTTTCTTAATAAATAAGATATAGGCCGTAGAAGAATAAACACATATCTGATTGTCTCTTAACTGATAAAAAATATATACCATTTTCTGTTGCATAAATATATCTAACACACCCTGAGAAAGCAATGAAAGCACAACTGGTTATTACAGCAGAGGTTGGGTCTGCACATCAGCCACACCCAGTAATGGCCATGTGTTTGGGGATTACTTATTTTTTGGTCTGACTCAATTAATAAGAACTCACGAGAACCACAACACACACATACACACACACGTAAAACACAGCCAGATAATTACTACTGTGATTGGAAGTACTCTGAATCCACATTTTTTTTGTGGGATCAATTCCCTCAATGTCATGAATTTTCCTTCTAGTTTGTCCAATACAGTCAGCTGCCTGCTATGATCCCCAGTGATATACCCTGTTTGGTGAAGAAATCACCGAGTTAGTCCCAGCACATGATGGTGCAATTATACACTGGCTTCTTGCTTGACCCTGATAGGCAGAAGAGGTGGTGGGCTGTGGTGGAATAGCATTAGATTGGAATTCTTGGTCCGCTCATGGAAGCCAATGGACGGAAGGTCGTCTCCATTGTTCTTGTAACATGTTGCTCTGAATTGGTCCTCTTTGTGGTCCTTCTCTAGGCCACCGACTATGAGCTGCTCAGTTGCCACCTCCATCTCTGCTACTGTGGTGTTCTCTTCCAGTCTTTCTGCTTTCTCGCTCATGTCAAACTTATCGATCTCGTCATCAATCCTGAGGAGTTCCTCCTTGGACCAGCTGGTCACGGAGGCCACGGGGCAGTTGCCTTTCTGGTGGATTTTTAGGCTGCACTGGTGGATGTAGGTCTTGGAACAGAAGTGACACTTGTGTTGCCGCTCCTTGTTGTGCAAGCGCCTGTGCAGCTTGAGGTGAACAAACTGGGTGAATTTTGCTGAACACTGCTTGCACTGATAGGGCTTTTCTCCAGAGTGGAGGCGAAGGTGGGTCTTCAGGTTACTCGTGCTACTGAAACGTTTGTGACACACCTGTCGCAAGGAAAGATGGAACATCAGTCAGGACAACTGTATCAGAGTGGACGAGACAGAGAGGACGCAAAGGAGAGAGGCAACTGGTCTATTATATTACCACATTTAATCATTATTCATGGCTCTGTGGATACAATAAACCCTAGCGGGGTTTTTTTGTGTGAATCAGAGACGAGACCAGCCCCCCCACCCCGTCCCCTCCAATTGAGAGGGATCAATAGAGAGTAAAATTGGTTGGGGTACAAATCGGGCATCTGACCCAAACGCGCTCCATTCCCGCTGGGTGTGTTAGGTTAAAATTGAGCACTTCATATTCTGCTTCCTGTTTGGGAGTTTCACAACTGTGATGGCCTGTATTTCAACATTTATTGTGTTCCTTTCCTTTTCCTCCCCCCCCACGCTCCACTCCACTCCTGAAGACAATGACCCGTGTTGGGGTACAGGGTCCCCAGACACCAGCCGTGCTCTGGCACCTCACTCAAATGAACCATTCTTTATGTGGGAGCCTAGAAACTGGCAACACGTTTGGGTGTAAAATGGACGCAACGCTGACAATTTGGCGGTGGGCACGGCCTGGGCTCAACGTGTGCGGGCATTCAGGCCACTGCTAAATTTGCCATGCCCATTTTCTTAGGCCTCCCGGGTGGCCACCTAAAACAGGCCCAGACGAATTTCTACCCCCGCCCCCCCCCCCCCCGGACGGAGTGTATGGATGATATTTGGCCATGGAGCATATCACAGCTACGCACTTTGCAATCAGTGGCAGAAACCTTGGCTCACTCGCTTTTAATCGCTCAGGGCTCCTCTTCCCTAATCACCTTGCACGAGCTCTTTGCTTTCTTACCTGGCACTGGTGAGGTTTTTCTCCAGTGTGTACCAGGTGATGCTTCTGGAGATGGGCCAGCTGCGTAAACGTCTTACTGCAGGTGTGGCACGAGAAAGGTCTCTCTCCGCTGTGGACCCTCAGGTGAACCTGCAAGAAACAGAATGCAGTTATACTACAGGCTGCTGGTGACAGGGTTCCGTGGTCTGTCAAAACCGCATTGAAGAAGAAGGTAGCATCTTCCCCAGAAGTGAGGTAGTCATTCTCTTTATGAGAGGGTGACTCATTCTTTTAAGGTTTCCATAACGTCACAGGCTAAAGTCTTTATGCTAACAGCTCATTACCAAAAAGTTATGTGGCCTTTGTCACATAATGGAAAGAAAGCACTTGCATTTATATAGAGCCTTTTACAACCTCAGGACATCCCAAAGCTCTTTACAGCCAATGAAGTACTTCTGAAGTGTAGTCACAGTTTATAAAGTAGGAAACGCGACAGCCAATTTTGCGCACAGCAAGCTCCCACAAACAGCAATGTGCTAATGACCAGATTATTTGTTTTTAGTGATATTTGGTTGAGGGATAAATATCGGCCAGGACACCGGGGAGATCTCCCCTGTACTTATTCAAAATAGTGCCATGGGATTTTTTACGTTCACCTGAGAGGGCAGTGGGACATCGGTTTAACGTCACATCCAAAAAGACGGCACCTCCGGCAGTGCAGCACGCCCTCAGTACTGCACTGGAGTGTCGGCCTAGATCTTGTGCTAAAGTTTCTGGAGTGGGGCTTGAACCCACAACCTTCTGACTAAGAGTCAAGAGTGCTGCCATCTGGGCCATGGCTGACACCATACTGCAAACTAAAGTTGAGATAGGAGATCAGTCAGGAGATTGTGAAAACCTCTGGGTCCCACTTCGTAGTCGCTCGGACTTTCTTTGCTAAGTTTAGTGAATGTAAGTGTTTCTCTTCTTTGGTCCTGTTTGAGCCCCAATGTCATTCTGTGAAATGCTCATTAACACATTTTCCGTTCCCACCCACGTCCTCCCCCCCCCCACCCCCTGATTTCCCCCCCTCTTGCCCTGAAGGTGCTGACTCTTGCTGACACAGCTCCACAAGCACCGGTAGCCCTGGGGTGTCTCATCCAAGGGGGCATTCGACCATGGGAGAGCTCAACAAACCCCACCCCGATCCTGCCCTTGACTGGCATCCACACTTTCCAGCAGGGTGGGGGTCAAGGGAGAGCAATCAGGAGCAAGAACTCTGGCTAATTTCCCCCCTCACCAGCCCAGGGGACTTGTTAACACCCATATAACATCCCTGGCTGAGATCAACTAACTGAGCACAGACTAGATATCAAACCTGGGACCTTCCTGATCAGTGCGAGTGGAGTCCCGCATGGGCAGTGCGTTTTAACAGTGAAGGAATATCCTCCATCTCAAAGATGCAATTAAACACCATGAAGAATTTTATAATATCGAAGTAATTCGAAGTATCCACTACGTATCTTGCTCATCTTTTGTTTTTGTTTCAATCATTCCACAGCGAAACGATTTAATCAATGCCACCTCCGCCCCACAAGCAGAGTCCTCGTGAGTCACTCAGTCGGGCGGAGGTTGATTATGATGAACTTTTGATTTTCGGGTCAGCTCAGTTCCAGCAGTTTCAAGTCAAGATAGAAGGAATGTGCGTCCTGAGCAGGTAGGCTCAGGTTACTCAAGACTTCCTGTATCAGAAAAGCTTTGCCGAATTAGGCATTTTTTGTTTTAAAAGACGCAGGCGCAGCAAATTTTTTAAAAATTCATTCTCAGGAATGAATTAAATGCTGGCAAGGCCGGCATTTATTGCCCATCCCTAGTTTCCCCGAGAAGGTGGTGGAGGTGGGTCGTCTTCTTGAACTGTTATTCTTTGTAGCGGTTTGATACAACTGATTGGCTCGCTAGACCACTTCAGAGGGTAGTTAAGGGTCATTCTCTGGATTATTAGTCCGGTAACATAACCACTACACCACCATGCCCAGATGAAGTGTTGTTGCTGAGTTCTACACTGCCTTGGGGACTTCTTATGTTAAATTGCAGCACTTCATAGAATCATACAGCACAGAAACAGGCCATTTGGCCCATGGTGCCTGCGCCAGCTCTTTGAAAGAGCTATCCAATTAGTCTCTTTCCCCATATAGCCCTGCAGTTTTTTCCCCCCATTAATTATAATTGGTCAACAAATCGCGCTACATGGAGCATGTGCAGAAACTTCTGCATCGTGGCAAATCACAGGACCCAGACACAACCAGAGAGGCAGCATCAGGTGGACAATGACGTCATTTGCAGGTTACTGAACCACTTTGACTAGAATTTAGGGCATTGGGGAAAGGAGGGCGGCAGTTGTCTCGGAGACGGAAAGAACCCAGGAAAATCTGAATGTAATTTTCATTATTGTGTGCAAGTGGCGCGAGTGTTTTTTGGGACACGGTTTATGTCCCTAGGTCATGTGTGGTCAAACCTGGTGGGAAATTCTGTTCAATGACAATGATGCCCCTTGAGTTTGGTTAAAGAAACCAGGCCGGGTAGATCGTGAACCAGCGTCACCAACAAGTGTTTGCCAAAACCAGTTTTTGTTCAAGGACTTCAAAGAGCAAAGCGTAATTTTCACCTCTGAAGTGATGCGTTACTTTGAGTACTGCATTACTCTGAACACTGGATTACTCCGAGCACGGCATGGCTCCGAGCACTGTGTGGCTCTGTCATTAATTACAACACTAAACGCTAAGCAAAGGGAGAGATACTAACATGCTGGCCACAAGAAGTTTTGGGAGGACACAATCTAACTTTCTTAAATATTAGTCATTAATCTTGCGACTATTTTTGAAGGATGTTTAAGAATATTTCTGCATGGTTGATTTTTTTCTTGGGAGAGGGAAGGAGAAAGTAACATGCTTCATGGAAGGAGTTAGACAGTCCTGGCTATCTACCCATGTTAGCACTGAGGAAACAAACTGAAGCTTTAGCACAGTTGACTTTTGAGTAGTCAAAGCTTGAGCTCAGCACCCCTCTTACGCCCCAAATACACGGTAAAGAACACGCACCTTTAGGTTAGATAGCTGGCCGAACGTCTTTGAACACACATTGCACTCGTACTTGATCTTCCCGTTCTGTTTCTTCAGCGGGTATGGAAGTGACTTATAACCAGGAAAATCTGATGAAGAAATCTTTGGTTTGCTCAGATTCATTGCTTCCTCGCTCCCTGGAACCCACGAGGTAGCTTTCAGCTGCACTGACAGCTCGGAGGTTATTGAGGTACCTGACAGTGGTGAGCGGTTGAGAGGTCTTTCCTTTAGGCCCATCGCTGGACGCGTGGGTGAGAAAGCGCTGGTCGGGGCAGGGATAAGAATGCCCCTTGGCTGCTCAGCAACATGTAGCCTTTGGCCTTCTTCACTAGACAGCGCGACGGGCAGAACAGTCCGGCTCATCATGGGATGAGGGTGGCAGTCTCCACCCACTAAACCGCCGCAGACTGGGGGCATCCTGCCAAATAGGCTGAGGTTGTTCATGTTGTTCAAAGTGGCTGGACTGTTTAGGGGGTGAATACTGTTGAAACCAGGTGAATAGTTGGGTAATATAAATCTAGGATAGTGAGGAGACAGAGAGCTGTACGGATACATATACTGATGTTGGAGGTGGCTTGGAGGCGAGTACATTGGGTAGGAGACCAGGCCTTCAGTGTGACTGTGACATCCATTCATATGCAGAGGGAGTTCTTTGTGAGGCGAGGTAGTTGAGTGAGGAGACAGGATGTGAGGGTTTTGTTGAATAACAGGACTTTTTGATCTTTGGTTTGGACTGGTTCTGTATGAAGGGCTAGTTGTGTCCAGTGGCCTTTTATTGTCTAAAACACCATTTATCTTTGAGCTATTTTCTTCTAGTAGGGGTCTGTTCATTACACCTGGGTGAAGCTTTTTACTGAAGTCCATTATTTGGTTGTCTGGAGTGATGGGTGGTGTATCTCTGTCAATTAACTCCACATCCACTTTTTCTTCCTCATTCTTTGTGTTGTTAGCATATTGTTTTTGGCCTTCCTGAATGTCTTCTCTGCTCTGAGGTAGCTGGCCAGTGTATTCAGACACCAGATCCTTATATCCCTTGAGATTTTGTTCTAGAAAGAAAAATCAGATTGTTAATCAGGGGAAGTGTGAGCAGATTTATTACTGACTGGTGGAGGGAGAGTGGATGAAGGGCCTAGACCCACGGTGCAAGATACCATCAAGGTTGAAACAGAATGTTGAGAAGAGTTGATCAAGGAGTAGTAATTAGGCAAAACCATGCTTAAATTCTAAAAGTCAGCCATGGCGCAGTGGGTAGTTCTCTCACCTCGGAGTCAGAATGTTGAGCATATAACCCAGGCTAACACTCCACCACAGTACTGAGGAAGTGCTGCACCGTTGGAGGTGCCGTCTTTCAGATGAGACGCTAAAGTCAGGCCCCGTCTGCCCTCTCAGGTGGACGTAACAGATCCCATGGCACTATTTTGAAGAAAAGCAGGGGAGTTCTCCCCGGTGTCCTGTGCCAATATTTATCCCTCAACCAACATCACTAAAACAGATTACCTGGTCATTATCACAGTGCTGTTTGTGGGATCTTGCTGTGCACAAAGTGGCTGCCGTGTTTCCTACAACAGTGGCTACACTCCAAAAATAGTTCATTGGCTGTGAAGTCTTTTGGGGCGTCCTGAGGTGGTGAACGGCGCTATATAAATGCAAGTTCTTTCTCAGATTGTGGAGAAAGCAAAGTTGAAGAATTTAACAATTTGAGGTTATTTTCAATCTGGATGGTGTCCTGCACTGTGGAACTTAATCTTTACGTATGATTCCCAGGGACTGATGGGAGCGAGATGGGTGGCTAAAAATACATGGACACAGATGGTTTAAATACAGAAGGACACAGATGGTTTAAATACAGAAACACAAGGGAAATAAGATAGAAACCATTCATACTGAGTCGTTAAAAAATGTATTCCCCCACCCTCCTCACTGATAGGAGTGCGATGAATACAATGTTTATTCAGTTTAATATATTTTGTCACCCTGGTTCAATTGGTAGCGCTCTTGCCTCGGAGGTTCAAACCTCACTCCACGGCTATGTTGTCACCTGGGCTGGCGCAGCAACACAAAGATGGCTGCTGGGTTGGAATATTGTGCCAAAACTCTCTGTCCAGGTTCACAGATGAGTGCGATACCAGGAGGCGGGCAGCACGAGGGGGAACTGTACCCCAGCTAGGAGTCACCTCCTTCGGGAGAGGATGGGATTGGGCTGGAGGTAGACAAAGAGTTTCACTCATTGAACCCAGGAGCCAGAGTTTTGACAAATCTCCTCGAGTAAAAGTGTTTCTGCTCATTTGTGTTGCATTGCACCGAAGAGAGATTAACCACACTTTGATCTGTGACCAAAGATGAGTCTCCTGATAGGAGGCAAGTTGAGGCAAGGCACACTGAACCAGGGCTTCCTCTTTCGCTGGCCGAATCATTTCTGAAGAGGTCTAAGTGGGCGGAGTCCCAGTGCGAGGGGCTGACTAACTGTGGAGAGATCACAGTCATTCTGAATTGTGCTGAATCATATAATGAAACTGTGTGGAATTCAGTGACTGAAGACAGCAAGGCTGGTGGCTAAAAAAATACTGATGCAGATGGTTTAAATACAGAAACAAGAGGGAAATAAGAATGAAACCATTTATACTGAGTCATTAAATCTTATTCCCCCTCCCTCCCCACTGACAGGAGTGCGATGGATACGATTTTTATTCAGTTTAATACATTTTGCATAGATGTGTTCGGCAAGATGATTTTAGCAAGGTGTCCATCTACCTCAGATAATTGTCAGGTGCACTGGGACAGCCTGTCCCGCTCTCTATTGCTCCACTTACTGCACTGGGTTCGTTTGTAAGGCAATACTATTGCTGTCCTGGATCCTACCCGTCCCACAACTATTGAGGAAAGTCAGTGGATGGAATGGCAAAGTCACAAATGCAACTTGAATATTAGTGTCTGATATTAATGCACAGCATCAGTAGCAGACGTGTTAACACATTGTACGCAATTCCTGTTTGCTACTTTAACAAGTGTGTCAACCTGTTTATCGTCATCACCATCGATCGACTATGGCTTGGAACCCGTGTGTCAGACCTTCCCACCTGAGGCAGGGGCTTAAACTCTGGGGTTGTGTTTCAGACTGTCCACAATTGCTGTTTCATTAACCTGTTCTGGACTGTTGCTGCGTCATCCCTTGCAGCTTGTAGCCACCATTGGCTAATTCAAGAATCAGCCCATCCGCCTTGCGAAGGCTTTCGCTCTAATCGGGGGTCCCGCGCCCCTCTCTCATCTGCCCAAAGTCATTGGCACTTTCTGGAGGTGGCCCGGTTACTCAACCCCCACCTGGCACCCGGTGTTGGCCAGTCACGGGCGGCACCGAATCCAGTCATGACGGTCTCAGCATTTAACACTTGACCCGACACCGGTTCAATACATCATCACTAATATCGCAAAGCTCAGTTTAACTAATGGTGCTGTGCAAATTCTGTGCCGACAGAGTTACTGATGGGATTGGTGAGTGTAGCAGGTACCCGGCGAAGCTGGGCTCAGATAGAATCATTCGGCCCGTCGTGCCTGTGAACGCTCCTTGAAGGAGCAATCCAATTAGTCCCACTCCCCCTGCTCTTTCTCCACAGCCCTGCATATTTACTCCCCTTCCAACTATTTATCCAATTCCGTTTTGAAAGTTACTATTGAAGCTGCTTCCACCGCCCTTTCAGGCAGCGCATTCCAGATCACAACAACTCACTGTGGCAAAGAAATTCTCCCCTCTGGTTCTTTTGCTAATTTATTTAAAATCTGTGTCCTCTGGTTACCGACCCTCCTGCCACTGGAAACAATTTTGCCCTCTCTATCAAAACTTTTCATAATTTTGAATTGTAAATATTCTAAGCATGTCAGTAGACTGCAGCTAAGTAATGCAGCAGGGCTTATGACTCTTTGGGTAGACTTTCCATTGCTTCACTGTTTTTTTGTCATGCATGATTCAATCTTTCCTGAAAGCTTTTGGATTATGGGAAACTAAAACTCATGCCTCGGTGAGGCTCCGACCCCGTACTGCTCCCACTGATTCTCGTGTCAGCCCCATGACAAAGCCTCTGAAGAACAATGAAATGGAAGGCCTGTGCCGTCAACTCCGCAGATTACCCACCAGTCACGCGCTGCCTGCCCCAGCATGAGAATCATTCTTTTCGAAGCTTGTCAATGTGGGAAAGGCGTGAGCAAATCAGTCATTGCAAGTCGAACAACCGAGCTAAAGATCAGTGATTTCAAGCTTGGAATGCTGCACTACCACAGCTGCAGTTCCAAAAACATGCCTTCAACAACAGAGAGACTGAAGTAAGTGTGGAGAGTGCATCACACCCTGCCACAGGCTACACCTTGATACCACTGTGTATCCTAACTCGCACTGAGTCCCGTTCACTCATCACCCCTGTGCTCGCTGATTTACATTGGCTCCTGGTCTGGCAATGCCTCGATTTTAAAATTCTCATCCTTGTTTTCAAATCCCTCCATGGCCTCGCCCCCTCCCAATCTCTGTAATCTCCTCCTGCCCTAGAACCCTCCGAGATATTTGTGCTCCTCCAATTCTGGCCTCTTGCGCATCCCTAACTTCCCTTGCCCCACCACTGGCGGCCGTGCCTTCAGCTGCCTCAGCCCCAAGCTCTAGAATTCCCTCCCTAAACCTCTCCACCTCTCTCTCCTCCTTTAAGACGCTCCTGAAAACCCACCTCTTTGACCAAGCTTTTGGTCACCTGCCCTAATATCTCCTTATGTGGCTCGGTGTCAAATGATGCTCCTGTGAAGTGTCTTGGGACGTTTTACTACATTAACGGCACCGTATAAATGCGGGTTGTTTGTGTCAGTCAATGTGTGGGATTGTTTTTGACTTGTCATGAGTCACTGCTGTCTCAGAGTGAGCCTCATTCCTGGACTCTCTGTGCCGGTTGTGAACTCTCAGTAGATGCCTACCATTTATGAATAGACTAATTTGTATTTTGTTTTTCAAAGATACATTTTCCCTCAATTAAACAAAACTGCAGAAGGCAAGCTAGATTGTGTAGTAAGGTCGACACTGTCCTTAATTCTAGCGCTTGGTCTCAAAACCATCTCAGACTAATGGGCTGAAAGTTTCCTGTCTGTACGCTGCAAGGGTCGTACAACATCTTTTGGATGAGAAGTTAAACAGAGGCCCTGTGTGTCCTCTCAGGTGGACGTAAAAGATCCCATGGCACTATTTTGAAGGTGACCAGGAGAGTTATCCCCGATATCCTGGCCAATATTTATCACTCAATCAACATCACTAAAAACAGATTTTCTGGTCATTATCACATTGCTGTTTGTGGGAACTTGCTGTGCGCAAATTGGCTGCTGGGTTTCCTACATTACAACAGGTGACTACACTTCGAAAATACTTAATTGGCTGTAAAGCACTTTGGGGTGTCCTGAGATGGTGAATGGCGCTATATAAATGCAAGCATTCTTTTACACAACATGAGTTTGATGGGGAGGGGGAGGGAAGGGCGGTAGATAGCCAGTTCCAAGTGAGAATTGACGTATGACATAAAACTGGCCATAAATTGACAACCTCTTTCAGAGATCATGAAGATAGCTGGTGTGAGAACTGGAGAAACTTCACACTGGTGTCGTTGGACACACTGTTGCAGCAGGCGGTTAAGGTGGCAAATGGTATGTTGGCCTTCATAGCGAGAGGATTCGAGTACAGGAGCAAGGATGTCTTGCTGCAGTTGTACAGGGCCTTGGTGAGACCACACCTTGAGTATTGTGTGCAGTTTTGGTCGCCTTATTTGAGGAAGGATGTTCTTGCCATGGAGGGAGTGCAGCAAAGATTCACCAGACTGATACCTGGGATGGCAGGAATGACGTATGAAGAGAGATTGGGTCAATTAGGCTTATATTCGCTAGAGTTTAGAAGAATGAGAGGGGATCTCATTGAAACTTATAAAATTCTAACCGGACTAGACAGACTAGATGCAGGAAGGATGTTCCTGATGGCGGGGGAGTCCAGAACCAGGGGTCACAGTCTAAGGATAAGGGGTAAGCCATTTAGGACAGAGATGAGGAGGAATTTCTTCACCCAGAGAGTGGTGAACCTGTGGAATTCTCTACCACACAAGGCAGTTGAGGCCAATTCATTAAATATATTCAAGAAGGAGTTAGGTATATTTCTTAAGGCTAAAGGGATCAAGGGATATGGGGAGAAAGCAGGGACAGGGTACTGAATTTGGGTGATCAGCCATGATCTCATTAAATGGCGGAGCAGGCTCGAGGGGCTGAATGGCCTACTCCTGTTCCTATCTTCTATGTTCAGTCATACGAGGGGAGAAGGAGTTGTAAATTCAGCTTTTTTTAAAAAAAGTCAGTTTACTTTCTCACAACCCTGCCCTGCATTAATATCTGAAGAGCACTAGTCAGAGACAAAAATAGTCAACTGACACCGACTCTATAAACCCAAGCCCACATGCACAGAGGTCATTGCGGGTTCAGCCCTTTTGATCCGGCCTTTGCACTGATTTTCCTCTCCAATATATTCTGCCGTTAAATAACTGAAGTCAATATTTGAGTCAATTCAAACCTCAAATTGTTTTTGGATTCTGTAGCGATGTGGACCCGACTGACTGACATTTAACCCTGCTTTCTGTTTCAGTTTGAATGTAGTGAAACGGGGGAGTGGCAGGAGGGAGAAGGTGACTAAACTACTGGAATGGACTAACACTGCAAATATTGTGTGTTCATTTCGGAGCTGGAAAGATGCACCGTCATGACCTTGCCCACTGGGAGTCACCATCTCTGACTATGAAATGGGCACCTTTTTCCAGTCTGTTTGTTTATTTATCCAGTTTCCTCCCCCCGCCCCTGAAGGAACTGAATCTCGTTGGGGTACAGGGGAACTGGTACGGGGGAACCAGTGTACAGTGGGTACAGGTACGGGGGAACCAGTGTACAGTGGGTACAGGTACGGGGGAACCAGTGTACAGTGGGTACAGGTACGGGGGAACCAGTGTACAGTGGGTACAGGTACGGGGGAACCAGTGTACAGTGGGTACAGGTACGGGGGAACCAGTGTACAGTGGGTACAGGTACGGGGGAACCAGTGTACAGTGGGTACAGGTACGGGGGAACCAGTGTACAGCGGGTACAGGGGAACCAGTGTACAGTGGGTACAGGTACGGGGGAACCAGTGTACAGTGGGTACAGGTATGGGGGAACCAGTGTACAGTGGGTACAGGTACAGGGGAACTAGTGTACGGGGAACCAGTGTACGGGGGAACCAGTGTACGGGGGAACCAGTGTACGGGGGAACAGGTGCCCTTCAACATTTCACTCATTGTGAGAGTTTGGAAAACAACTTGTATTTATGTAGTGCCTTTAACATAGTAAAACGTCCCAAGGCACTTCACAAGAGTGTTATCAGACAAAATTCGACACCGAGCCCCATAGGAGATATTAGGACAGGGAGCCAAAAGCTTGGTCAAAGAGGCAGGTTTTAAGGAGCCTCTTAAAGGAGGAAAGAGGGGCAAAGAGGTTTAGGGAGGGAATTCTAGAGCTTACAGCCTAGGCAGCTGAAGGCACGGCCACCAATGGTGGAGTGAAAGGAGTAGGGGATGAACAAGAGACCAGAATTGGAGGAACACATTTCTTGGACGGTTGTAGGGCTGGAGGAGGTTAAAGAGATAGGAAGGGGGCAAGGTCCACGGAGGGATTTGAAAACAAGGAGATTAATTTTTAAATCGTGTCACTGGTGAACCGGGAGCCAATGTACGTCAACGAGCACAGGGGTGATGGGTGAACAGGACTTGGGGCGAGTTAGGATACGGGCAGCAGAGATACAGGCACTGAATTATCGACACATTTTTCAATTCTGGCAGGTGGGGCATTGTAACAGAATGCGATCCTCCCCCTCAGCCAACATCCACATGCATGCACTGTCCAGCAGGAGCACTGGACAGTGATCATGAGCTGGCACCTTGCCCGATTTCCCCCTCCCTAACACGAGGCAAATGATAGTGACCCAGCCGAACAGTCTGCTGTTAAAAGGGACGGAGTCAGTTTGCAATGAGTGACAAGAGAGTGAGTTACTGACAGAGAGCAAGCTCGGACTTACCAACACCCCAGGGTAGGGAGAGAGGGGAGTGCGAGGACAAATTAATTTTTCAATTTGTGGCTGCAACACATATAGAAACCTGTTGAGCAGGGCTAACACTTACCAAACCACATTTCAAGACAAAAGAGAATTGCTGCTTGTTACTCAACCAGCAGCAACAAGACGCCAGCTCCAAAAATGATATCATACAAGTGGAGGCTGGGACGTGAAGGAGTCACGGTTCTCTGATGTGTGATCAATGAGCATAGGGTGAGGTGTAACTTAGTCACGACAGAAAGCCAAGCAGCATGTTATACATGGGGCATTTCAGATATAACTTGTGTACTGGACAGACACATACACAAACACCACACACTCTAACATACACACACAGGACCTCAAACCCGGCACTAAGCTCATGGTCTACAGAGCAGTAGTAATACCCGCCCTCCTGTATGCCTCAGAGACATGGACCATGTACAGCAGACACCTCAAAGCACTGGAGAGGTACCACCAACGCTGCCTCCGCAAGATCCTGCAAATCCATTGGCAGGATAGGCGCACCAACAACGTCAGTGTTCTCGCTCAGGCCAACATCCCCAGCATCGAAGCTTTGACCACACTCAATCAGCTCCAATGTACGGGTCACATTGAGACTCCCAAAACTAGCGCTCTACTCAGAGCTCCGGCACGGCAAGAGAGCCCCAGGTGGGCAGAGGAAACGCTTCAAGGACACCCTCAAAGCCTCCTTGAAAAAGTGTAACATCCCAACCGACACCTAGGAATCCCTGGCCCAAGACTGCACAAAGTGGAGGAAAAGCATCCGGGAAGGCGCCGAACACCTCGAGTCTCTTTGCCGGGAGCAAGCGGAAGCCAAGCGCAGGCACTGCAAGGAGCGCACATCAACCCATGCACCCCACCCACCCGCCCCTTCAACCACCGTCTGCCCCACCTGTGACAGAGACTGTAGGTCCCGCATTGGAATCATCAGTCACCTGCGAACTCATTTTTAATGTGGAAGCAAGTCATCCTCGGTTCCGAGGGACTGCCTAAGAAGACTGCCTAAGAACACACTAAGGCACACACAAACACTAACGCACACACAATTAACCTACACACCCTCATTCTCAATCACACTCACCTTTCCTCACCCTCACTCACACCCTAACTCTCGCCCTCAACACCCTCACTCACCAGCGCCCTCACCCTCACTCTCACCTTCTCCCTGCCTGTCTGAGTTTAAATGTTTTGGGATCAAAATCTCTGCCCACAAGTTTCAAAAATGTTATTTTCGCAGCTGAATGCCCGAATCCTTTCAGAGGCAGCGGGAGGTGTGAAGACAGACAAACCCTGCATTTAACAGTTTTAAAAAACAGGTTCTGCTGAAAAGCTATACATAGATACATAGATACATAGAAGATAGGAGCAGGAGTAGGCCATTCGGCCCTTCGTGCCTGCTCCGCCATTCGATGAGATCATGGCTGATCCTTTAATTCAGTATCCCGTCCCCGCCTTCTCTCCGTAACCCTTAACCCCTTTTGCCCGTAGAAATATATCTAATTCCCTCTTAAATATATTTAATGAGCTGGCGTACACTGCCCTCTGTGGCAATGAGTTCCACAGGTTCACCACTCTCTGAGTGAAGAAATTCCCCCTCATCTCTGTCCTAAATGGTTTAGCCCTTATCCTTAAATTATGTCCTCTAGTTCTGTTCTCACCCGCCAAGGGAAACATTCCTTCTGCATCCAGTCTGTCTAGACCTGTCAGAATTTTATACACTTCTATGAGGTCCCCTCTCAATCTTCTAAACTCCAGTGTGTACATCCCTAAACTACATAGTCTCTCCTCATAGGTCATTCCCGCCATTCCTGGTATCAGCCTGGTGAATCGCCGCTGCACCCCCTCCATGGCAAGAACATCCTTCCTCAGATGAGGCGACCAAAACTGTACACAGTACTCGAGGTGTGGTCTCACCAGTGCCCTGTACAGCTGCAGCAAGGTATCCCTGTTCCTGTATTCTAACCCTTTTGCTATGAAGGCCAGCATACCGTTTGCCTTCTTGACCGCCTGTTGCACCTGCATGCTCGCCTTCAGTGACTGGTGTACAAGAACACCCAGGTCTCTCTGTACTTCCCCCTCTCCCAATCTATTGCCATTTAAATAATAATTTGCCCTCCCGTTCCTGCACCCAAGGTGGATAACTTCGCACTTGTCCACATTATAGTGCATCTGCCATTTATCCGCCCAATCGCCCAGTCTGTCCAAATCGCTCTGGAGCTTCCTGGTCTCTTCCTCTGAGCCCACCCCCCCTCCTAGTTTAGTGTCGTCTGCAAATTTGGAAATGCTGCATCCGACTCCCTGATCCAGGTCATTAATGTAAATTGTGAACAGCTGGGGGCCCAGGACAGATCCCTGTGGTACCCCACTTGTTACTGCCTGCCATTCAGAAAATGAGCCGTTTATTCCAACTCTCTGTTTTCTATCTGACAGCCAGTTCCCTATCCACGCCAAAACTTTCCCCTTTATCCCATGAGCCTCAATTTTCCATGCTAATCTTTTATGTGGGACCTTATCGAAGGCCTTTTGGAAGTCCAGGTACACCACATCTACTGGCTCTCCCCCATCTATTCTACCAGTTACTCCCTCAAAAAATTCCAATAGATTAGTCAAGCACGATTTACCCTTTGTAAATCCATGTTGACTCTGTCCTATCCTGTCCCCATTTGCTAAGTGCTCCGCTATTTCATCCTTAATGATGGACTCCAGCATTTTGCCCACAACTGATGTAAGGCTTACAGGTCTGTAATTACCTGCTTTTTCCCTACCCCCCTTTTTGAATAGTGGGGTAACGTTAGCTACCCTCCAATCCATCGGCACTGTTCCCGAGTCTAATGAATTCTGAAAAATCATCCTTAGTGCATCCGCTATCTCTAGGGCCACCTCCTTCAGTACCCTAGGATGCATGTTATCAGGCCCTGGGGATTTGTCCACCTTCAATCCCTTTAGCTTCCTTAACACCATATCCTTAGAGATATTGATTTGCGTCAGTTCCTCCTTTGCCAATGTCCCTATTTTTCCCGATATCCCAGGGAGGTTTTTTGTGTCTTCCTTCGTAAAGACTGACCCAAAGTATGCATTTAGTTGATCTGCCATTTCCTTATTTCCCATTATATATTCCCCCGTATCTGACTGCAATGGACCAACTTTGGTTTTCACCAGTCTTTTCCTTTTGATATACTTATAAAAGCTTTTGGAGTTAGTTTTTATATTTTCCGCCAGCTTGTTTTCGTAAGCTATTTTGCCCCTCTTGATTATGCCCTTTGCCCTCCTTTGCTCTATCTTAAACTGTTCCCAATCTTCCGCTCTGGCGCTTTTTTTGGCTATTTTATACGCCCTATCTTTGGATTTTATGCTGTCTCTAATTTCCCCTGTTATCCACGGTTGAGTCACCTTTTTAGATTTCCTTTTATGCCAGATTGGTATAAACAATTTTTGCAATTTTGTCATTCTATCTTTAAATGTTTGCCATTGTTTATCTACCTCCAGTCCTCCCAGGAACGTTGTCCAATCAGACCTACTCAGTTCCCGTCTCATGGCATCATAATTCCCCTTGTTTAAATTCAGGACCTTAGTCTCTGAGTCAATTTCTTCGCTCTCCATTTCGAGTGAGAAATCGATCATGTTATGATCGCTCTGACCCAAGGGTCCCCGTACAACAAGATTACTGATTAGTCCCTTCTCATTGCACAGTACCCAGTCCAATATAGCCTGTTCCCGAGTTGGTTCCTCGACATATTGATCCAGATAACCATCCCTCAAACACTCAAGGAATTCCTCCTCCTCATTATTTTTACTGATTAGGCTAGTCCAATCTATATGTAAGTTAAAGTCACCTATGATGACAGCTGTGCTCTTATTGCACGCTTCTCTAATTTCCCTCGTGATGCCCTCCCTAACCTCTATTTTACTATTTGGAGGCCTATATACCACTCCTATTAATGTTTTTCGCCCCTCGCTATTTCTTAGCTCCACCCATATAGATTCTGTATTAACTGAGTTAATATCCTTCCTTTCAATTGCATTTATCCCCTCTTTTACTAGCAATGCTACCCCTCCTCCCTTTCTTTTTTGTCGATCCTTCCTAAATACTGAATACCCCTGTATGTTAAGCTCCCAGCCCTGCTCACCCTGCAACCATGTTTCCGTAATCCCAATTAGGTCATAATTATTAACCTCTATTTCCACAGCTAATTCATCTACCTTGTTCCTGATGCTTCTCGCATTAAGGTATAAAACCCTCAGGCTTTTTTTATGCTCACATTTTTTATGAATTAGTTTGGCCCTTTGTTTTTTGTTCCTCACCCTTTTATCATTTATTTCTGTCTGCCTTTCACTTTCCTCTATTTCACTACATAGGTTTCTAGCCCCCTGCCATACTAGTTGTTGCAGTGAGGGTGATTGCCTCCGGAACTGTACCCCAGTGAGAGTCAGTGCCCGTGGAACTGTACCCCAGTGAGAGTCAGTGCCCGTGGAACTGTACCCCAGTGAGAGCGAGTGCCCGTGGAACTGTACCCCAGTGAGAGTCAGTGCCTGTGGAACTGTACCCTAGTGAGAGTCAGTGCCCGTGGAACTGTACCCCAGTGAGAGTCAGTGTCTGTGGAACTGTACCCCAGTGAGAGTCAGTGCCCGTGGAATTGTACCCCAGTGAGAGTCAGTGTTCCGAACTGCTTTATCAAAAATTACCCCGAGAACATCAGTTCCATCTCTGCACAGGTGTAGACCGTCCCTTTTGTATAGGTCACACCTACCACAAAACTGGTTCCAATGCCTCAAAAATTTAAAACCCTCCCTCTTACACCACTGCTCAAGCCACGTATTTAGCCTAACTATCCTGTTCTCTGTACTCTTACTAGCACGTGGCACTGGTAGTAATCCAGAGATTACTACCTTCGAGGTCCTACTTTTTAGCTTGGCTCCTAACTCCCGAAATTCTACTATGTGACCTGTTCTTGGATAATTTCAGCTCAATGACCCCCCCACCCTGCCACTCCAGCACACCTCATGGGGATCGAGATATCACAATCACAACCCACACGCCCGCTCAAAAATGCTGCAAATTCACCAGCAGAATGAGAATAAAGGGATTCAGGATACTTTTTTCAAAAAGTGCAGCAAGTGGGAGGAATAAAAGGAAAAAAGGAGCCAGGAAAGGACACAAGGTGGTCCTGCTCTGTAATTTTCATAAATGTCTCCCCTTCCCAACTGCTCTGTGAGCTACAGGCACCTTCTGATCACATATTTTTAAAAATCACACCTCCCTCCCAAAGTCTTTGAGGTGTTTTAAAGGGACAGCTCAGTCTGCAGCTGCAGAGGAAAGTACAAGGGGAAAACTGTTTGAAGGTGTAAATAATTTCCTTTAAAGTAAGAGTTTATCTCACCAAACACATCTCAAGTTAAAAGAAAAAATGATCACCCGGTCAAATCTCCCTCTTGCATCCCGCACTCACTGAACAGCAGCTTTGGGTTACAGGAAAGTTAAAACTCCTTTCAATCTCCCTGTGAAATCTGCGTTTCATATTTTAGTTCCCAGCATTTTTATTCCCCTCTTGGTATGCGAGGGGGTACAAACAGAGGAGGGACGTGAGGTCCTGCCCGTGGCTGTTGGGCTCTAGCTTTTAACGGAGCCTCGCTTTACACCGGGTTCACACGGGGTTCGATGAGCGGTGCCAGTTCAAAAGGGGAGTGGGGGGGCAGCTTGTTGATGCTACCCCTCCCCAGCTGCCCTGGCACCGTTGCTGGGATACAGACGTGGGGGGGGACCTCAGAATCATTGGGGTACTGTTGGATAAGGGGGGAGTTAGTGGGTGAGCAGGAGCAGGGCATGTGTACCCCAAATTACACTGGCATGGGTTACATGCCCTTCTCCCATCCCGCTTCCAATGCCTCAATACCTTCCGACGTGGGCTCAGTGTCTGATTCAGTTCGGTTAGACACTGGACAAAGCCTGGCATCAGAATTGGAAAGTGTCTGGATGGGATTGCTATATTATATCAATAACGACAGATCGTCACAATTACCAAAGGCTGCAGACTGGCTCACTCTCAAATCGAACAACTCCATACAACTCACACTTCAAATGATTTGGAACTTATTTCATGTACTGGCACACTTGCTCTGAAGTGTGATTTCCCTCCATCCTGTCACAGTGACCCGCTGCCCGTTTAAATACAACATCTGATCAGGTCCTGTCACTCTCATTCTCTCCTCTCCCCCACCCACCCCCGAGATATCTCGGGGGCTGTCCGAATCTCATCAAACCCACTCTCCGTGGTTTCATTTTTATATACTCGACTGTGAAAACAATCAAAAAATAAATAAACAAGCCATTGCAATGTGCAGGGTGCTGCTTTAAGGCACCGTCTATACAGATAAGCGTCAGAGAAACTGATTTGATCCAGGGGCAAAACAACAAGGCACGAACTGCAAGTGAGCAAACAGCAACCCCTGGGACTGAAGAGAGAGAGAGGGGGGGAAGGCGGGATAACCTGCTCCAGAAGGGCGCATCCCTCTATTGCCTACCAGGGGGTCGTGTCTGTTCTTGGGGGAGAGAGGATTGCATTAACTGGAGGTGTCACAGAACTTTGAGCAAAAAATAAATAAATACTTGCACTTCTTTTGACAACCGCGATCGCAAACTAACTTATCTCCAACAATCAGTGTCTAACGGTGCGTGGGCAAATCATTCAGGTCTAACTTTATGGGGCAGTTGTAGAGCACAAATCACTGATGGCCCGCAGGTTGCACGATCACAGTACACGGGAGAGAGAGAGTGGGGGGGGGGGGGGGGGGGGAAAGAGGCAAGGGAATCACTCTTATTACATTTCACACTCGCACTTGAGCAACTAGACAGGAGCAGGAGCAAACTCCCAGCCCCGTCCAAGCAATCCACAAATAAATTAAAGTGTGGAGACTCACTGAGTTTTAACATCACCAGATCACCGGTCGGAGGGTAATTCAATCGCTCGGCAAACTCCCGACTGTACCAGACCAGCAGCTCATTGCTGGGAGGGATTGGCTGCACGGTGTAGAAGTAAATATCTGTGCCATTCTGACAGGCGACCAGGTTCTGCTCCTCCGCAGAGTGTGCGGGATTCACGTACCGCATCCAGTTACTTTTACACACGTTGTACCCGTCCAGAAAATGATGGAGCCTCCCGGAGGAATAAACCTGGGGATGAAATGAAATGAAATTTAAGAAATGGAATTTAAAAAGGTAAACACGAATGTCACCTGTGTTTCTGATTCATTTTTAAAAATAGATATGTATTTGTACAAAATAATCAAAGCAAAAAAGATTAAACAACCTGCTCCATGTAATCACAAGCCCAGTTTGCACTCCACTTAAGTCAAGTCAGTGTGGAACAGAACCTGGAGCACAATCCTTCACACCTCCCTCTCGTCAGCAGCACTTTGCAGATTCTAATGAGACTAACACAATGTCATGATAAATGAGCTATTTATAACAGCTGTCACATGGCAACGCTGAGCTCATTTGGTGACGACATGTTTCTGAGGATTGGATCTTTCTGTGCGTGTCTGTTTCTCTCTCTCTTACCCGAGTTTTTACAACCTTTCCCCCCTGAGGCATTTCTTATATAACTCCCAAAAAAATCAATTCCTGTATGTTTTGCCAAAGAAAGTAAAAGGTTTCCAGAGCAGGAAGCAGAGCCCACATTACAAGTGCTGGTGTCATTTATTTCTTTTGAATAAGGGAATGGCGTTCAGCCAGGGGATTTTCAACAAGGCACAGGAACCGACATGCAAATATTGATTGTATCTGTGGCAGCCGAGGGCTTTGTGCCAGATTTATACTCGAATCTCAAAGCTTGCAGGAAGGAAGGCAATATCTGGCCACGCAAGACAACAGACTCCCTCCACCCTTTCTTGCTGAGGTCTCTGCTTCTTTTAAGCATCTTCTAAGCTCTATTGGGCAGCACTGTGTCGATAGATGGGCCGACATTGAACCAGGAGTGATTGCTACCTGCCAACATCTTTTCTTAATGCAGCAGAGCACTGTGTAGGACCACAACTCAGTCCTTTCATGTTCAAACTCTTCATATTGCTGCGATCCTAAACCGCAAACAGGTGTATCTTTTTCAAGATTTTCTGTCCCACTTTTCTCTCCCCAGCCCACACACTGATTCTCACTGGGGTACAGTTCCACAGGCACCGACTCTCACTGGGGTACAGTTCCACAGGCACTGACTCTCGCTGGGGTACAGTTCCACAGGCACTGACTCTCACTGGGGTACAGTTCCACAGGCACTGACTCTCACTGGGGTAGAGTTCCACAGGCATTGACTCTCACTGGGGTACAGTTCCACAGGCACTGACTCTCACTGGGGTACAGTTCCACGGGCACTGACTCTCACTGGGGTACAGTTCCACAAACACTGACTCTCACTGGGGTACAGTTCCACAGGCACTGACTCTCACTGGGGTTCAGTTCCACAAACACTGACTCTCACTGGGGTTCAGTTCCACAAACACTGACTCTCACTGGGGTACAGTTCCACAGGCACTGACTCTCACTGGGGTACAGTTCCACAGGCACTGACTCTCACTGGGGTACAGTTCCGGAGGCACTGACTCTCACTGGGCTACAGTTCCACAGGCACTGACTCTCACTGGGGTACAGTTCCACGGGCACTGACTCTCACTGGGGTACAGTTCCACGGGCACTGACTCTCACTGGGGTACAGTTCCACAGGCACTGACTCTCACTGGGGTACAGTTCCACGGGCACTGACTCTCACTGGGGTACAATTCCACGGGCACTGACTCTCACTGGGGTACAGTTCCACAGACACTGACTCTCACTGGGGTACAGTTCCACGGGCACTGACTCTCACTAGGGTACAGTTCCACAGGCACTGACTCTCACTGGGGTACAGTTCCACGGGCACTCGCTCTCACTGGGGTACAGTTCCACGGGCACTGACTCTCACTGGGGTACAGTTCCACGGGCACTGACTCTCACTGGGGTACAGTTCCGGAGGCAATCACCCTCACTGCAACAACTATATAGCACCTTTAACACAAAAAATGTCCTAATGCACCTCATAGGAACGTTATCAGACAAAACTGGACACTGAGCCACATCATCGGATATTAGGACAGGTGACCAAAAGCTTGGTCAAACAGGGTAGGTTTTAAGGAGCCTCTTAAAGAATGAGAGGGAGAGAGACGGAGAGGTTTAGGGAGGGAATTCCAGAGTTTAGGGCCTAGGCAGCTGAAGGCACGGCCGCCAACGGTGGAGGATGAAAATTGGGGATGCGCAAGGGTCCAGAATTGGAGGAGCGCAGAGATCTCAGAGGAATGTGTGGCTGGAGGAGGTTAGATACAATTCCGTAGGTGCCGTAAACTTGGAAGTGGAGTGTTGGCACCATATTCAAGCACTGTGGATATCCCAACCTGTCCTCGCCCATATCCACACACAAGCACCTTCCATAGAGGCGGGTCGCTGGGTAATGATCAGGAGGAACAGGAACCATGTCTGATTTCCTCGTCCCTCCCAAACTAGGGGAACTGAGGCCAACTGGAGCACCCTGACTGAAATCAACCATTCCAGTACAGGTCAGCGGTTGAAGCTGGAGTCTTGTGACCTATATGGCTCAATGCTACACGGGGACACTGCCTCTATCCATAAAATATTTTGACAGAATCGTGAAAGTTTAACTATCAGTGCTTGGAACAGTTTCAAATCCAGCTTCCCCCTCTCCCCTCCGCTGGTAGCTAGGACCAAGGTTTGAGTTTGCGGGGTGACTGCAGGACCCTGGGCCTGCAAGAGTTGGCCCTGCAAGGGTGTCGACCCGATTCTATGAGCCTTATTCTCGAGGAGCGTGAGATCAAGGAATTAACCCTATCATATGTGTTTTTAAAATGAGGAACTCCTACATCAAAAAGAAATACTGCAAATAACAACAGCAAAAAGCCGAGAATGGAAAGCACGGAAGGTGATGTGACGCCACCCTTTTTGATTTAGGATTGTGTCAGGGCCCCGGGACCCAGCGGGAATGTGAGTGAGCATCCATAGGGAGCGGTGGGTCAGTCTGGAGAGAATCCCAGTCACACAGCCCGCTGTCCCAGTCGCGTCAAATAAAACGCAAACTGATTATATTGTTGTATAAAGTTTCATATCGTCAAAACAAAACCGCAACCTGTTTCCCGCGATTTACTCCAAGGCAGTCATTCCTGACACAGACGTCACTAAAAATGTTGCGGGTTTGAAGCGTTCTCTTCAGGTTTCCCTTTTTAAAGAGATGCGTGTGCATTGCACGAGCTATTTTAATCAATAGTTTATTTTGAAAGCTGGAAGAGGCAGAGAGAATCAAACCAGGGCGGACATTCTCTGAGCTGGGATTCTTTTTAGTTTAAAAAAAAAACTAATTTCCTTCAGAATATTCCGAGATTCTGTTGTTGCCGCTGTCGTTAGTCTAAAGAGGCCTGGAACCTGAATTCTAATATTGTGGGTATCGGGCGAGGGCAGGGTTGGTGGGGGGAGGAGGGGGTTGTTGGATGTGATACCCTCCGCAGTCAAATAGCCGGCCAACACTCACCATCTGGACTCACCCATGAAGAGTGGTCACTTGGGCGGGGTGCTGGAGGCGATCATAAGGGCCTGTACCCCCACACAAAAAAATCAGAACCCCCGGGAAGAGGATGAAGGGGGAGAAAACTGGCGGGATAAAAGGAGGAAGAGGAAGCAAAACTACAACACAAGAATAACTTTAAAAAACACGTTTCTTAGAGACCAAATCCTGAGTGCGTAGAAAGTCACGAATTGGGAAGCGACTGCCCGTCACGTTATTGTGTACACGCTTAACGGATCGTATCGAATTCCTCGTGGCGCTATTATTAATGGAGAATAAATGCATTCACGCCTCCGTTAAGATAGAAAGGAATTCGATACGAGCGCTTTAAACAACTGCACAATAACCAGTCAATCATTTTCGGTGCTGGGTTTTCAGAGGGAGGGGGGGGCAAGAGCACGGGTTAAAACCAGGAAATTAGGGGGTAAGCCTCTTTATGTAGGGTCTCCTTTTCAACCAGTCTGTTGGAAACCTGCTTCGATTAAAGTAAAACTGGGGCAACACGTCAATAGGTTCAATAACATACACATTCAGAGCCAGCCCAAAGAATCCGACTTGACCAATCAATATAAAACAAAGGGAAATGTCACACAGAAAAAGTAATAAAGTGTTGAGGAATGAATTTCTAGGAATGTCATTGAAAAGCAGGCAGATAAATGGGTCCAAAAGGAACTGGGGGTTATGGTGACAGAGTGGGTAGATGGGGGTTAAGATCCATCAAACGAGAGGCGCTTGTTGGAAATTACTGTATTTTTTTTATCCTTTAAAAAAATTATGAAAGAGGAAATGAGAATCAGAAAATGAGACCCACAGGGTGAACTTCCTTGGGTGATAATCCCCGTGCAGCCAGCAGAGGGCAGTAAGACCGAAGTGTGAGTGGCTCAATGACTGTCACATAATCATAGAATCAGGATCTTACAGCACAGAAGGAGGCCATTCGGCCCTTCATGCCTGTGCCGGCTCTTTGAAAAGAGCTGTACAATGAAGTCCCACACCCCAGCGTTTTCCTCCATAACCTGTCCAATGGCCTTTTCAAAGTTCCTATGGAATCTGACCCCTCCACCCTCTTGGGTAGTGCGTTCCAGATCTTAACAATCCTCTGTGTGAAAAAAAAATTCTCCTCAGTTCTCCTCTATTGCTTTTGCCAATTATTTTAAATCTATGACCTCTAGTTACCGGCCCACTTGCTGGAGGAAACTGTTTCTCCCTACATGCTCTATCAAAACCCTGTATAATTTCAGCTTTGCCAGTCTCTCCAAATAAGGAACTGTTTTGTTTGCCTTTCTGATGAATGGGTCATCAGTCCTAATTGATTTTGCCTGGCTTACTAAAGAAGACAAACTGACACTGAAATTGAAAACAAAACTTCCATGAGTCAAAGGCAAAAGGCAGCCAGTGATTGCGTCTGTTTATCTTCCTATCCTGCAGGATGCCGGAGGTGTAATGGGTGCGAGTTGTACAGTTCTTACTCTTTCAAGTGAATGTAATGAAACTTTAAAAAGTCCCTCCCCCACTCTGGTTTTAGTTTGTTGATCTCATTCAGCAACCACCTCGTAATCCAAACATACGTTTCCCAGCTGAGAGGGTGGGCTGGGTAAGTATCTGTACTGATCCCTGCTCCATGGGAAACTGTCATTTTCCCAAATCATTGAGCCTGCGTTGCTAACTTGGACGCCCAGATCTGTAATGTGACTGCTGCTGCCACACCTCGTTATACAGAGAATTTCTAGGGACATTAAAAGGCCATTAGGTTCAACAAGCCTCATAGATTTACCCCGCCTTCGTTCCATATCCCCCAATCCCAACTCCCCACCATATCCCTCAATCCCACCATATCCCCCAATCCCAACTCCCCACCATATCCCCCAATCCCAACTCCCCACCATATCCCCCAATCCCAACTCCCCACCATATCCCCCAATCCCAACTCCCCACCATATCCCCCAATCCCACCTCCCCGCCATATTCCTCAATCCCAACTCCCCACCATATCCCCCAATCCCACCTCCCCACCATATCCCCCAATCCTAACTCCCCACCATATCCCTCAATCCCACCTCACCATATCCCTCAATCCCACTGTGGTAAACCACTGTTTGTATTCCACTGTGTACATGTCTGTACATGCCTCGGCTGATTCCTCCCACGAGTCCAGGTATAAAGGTGACTGCTCCACAGTCCCTCTGTATTCTGGACTGGTCGACCACTCGAGGCACACCTTCATTCTCTTGTTAATAAAAGCCTGTTAGTTACTCGCTTAACCTCAGTCTTTTGAGTAATTGATAGCGCATCACCCACCATGTCCCCCAATCCCAACTCCCCACCATATCCCTCAATCCCAACTCCCCACCATATCCCTCAATCCCAACTCCCCACCATATCCCTCAATCCCAACTCCCCACCATATCCCTCAATCCCAACTCCCCACCATATCCCTCAATCCCACCTCCCCGCCAAATCCCTCAATCCCAACTCCCCACCATATCCCTCAATCCCAACTCCCCACCATATCCCCCAATCCCACCTCCCCACCATGTACCCCAATCCCAACTCCCCACCATATCCCTCAATCCCAACTCCCCACCATATCCCTCAATCCCAACTCCCCACCATATCCCTCAATCCCAACTCCCCACCATATCCCTCAATCCCAACTCCCCACCATATCCCTCAATCCCACCTCCCCGCCAAATCCCTCAATCCCAACTCCCCACCATATCCCTCAATCCCACCTCCCCGCCAAATCCCTCAATCCCAACTCCCCACCATATCCCTCAATCCCACCTCCCCACCATATCCTCCAATCCCAACTCCCCACCATATCCCTCAATCCCAACTCCCCACCATATCACCCAATCCCAACTCCCCACCATATCCCTCAATCCCACCTCCCCACCATATCCCTCAATCCCACCATATCCCTGAATCCCACCTTCTCACCATATCCCTCAATCCCACCTCACCATATCCCTCAATCCCACCTTCTCACCATATCCCTCAATCCCACCTCCCCACCATATCCCTCAATCCCACCTCCCCACCATATCCCTCAATCCCACCTCCCCACCATATCCCTCAATCCCACCTCCCCACCTTAAAGGGACCGCTGGATGCCGCCGCCAAAACAGTAATTAAAAAAAATACTTACCTGAAGGTGGAGCCGAGAGGCACAGGAGTGGTCCTTCTGGCTCCACTGCAGTAGTGAAGACCATTATTGGGCCCCTCCCTCCCGATCACTTCCCCCCTCCCTGCCGATCACTTCCCCCCTCTCTTGGTCGCCCCCTCCCTGCCGATCACTTTCCCCCCCCTCTCCCAGGGTCTACCTGCAAATGACATAGCGGTCTGAAATGGAAATTCTCTTCACCGGGGAACTCTTGTAAGTGAGGCCAGAGGCCCAATATCAGGTGTGCCTCAGGCCTAACCGTTCTGGGGCAGCGATCATTCCCTGCACCCAGTCCGCGTTGGCAAACCAATTTTCTAGGCCCTATATATCTGTATGTCACTGCTAATAGCAGTGACGTATTGAAAGATTCAAGAGTGGCGTACTGATGCCCATCTGGATGGGTGTCCATTGCAAGCTGATGAAACCTTGCCCAGCTGCCATTCTGACGCTCAGTATCACACAACAGGGATGGATGGAAGTCACCGGGTTCCTCCGCTCCTGCACTGAGCAGCATTGGCTGGAAAGGAGCCTGGCGCAGCCAGAAGTGCCTTCCAGCAAAAGGGTGAGGATGAAAACCTTGCAATCCTGCCAGGGTGACACCTGGCAGCTCCCAGTGACCGGTTATATGAAGCGTTGGAGGCTGTTGCTCTACGATTGTAGTTAGGATTATTTATGACCAGCTGAAGTGAGCCAGCCTGTGATGAGGGCTTTGCCAACTGGTACACTATTGCACTCAGCATCACAGGAGATGACACAGAGTGTCAGATCCACTCCACCCACCTTCTCGCCATATCCCCCAGCCCCCTTCTCTCTCCAGGAATAGATCCAATTGTCTCTTGACCTCCATTTGCACTGGAAGTCCTTCCCTGGTAACTAAATCCAAAACTCACTGAGTGAAAAAGTTCCCCAGACTTTCCTTCTTACTTCTAACTTCCTAATTTTTAATCTGTGACCCTGGGGCTTGAACTTTCAGCGCACTGTACAATGTGCCCAGATCAGGCTTGCCAAAGCCCTCCCTAACCACAAAAACCTCAAGTAGCTCGTCTCAAAATCACCTCCTTTCCAAAGAGATAAACTCAATTTCCTTAACCATTCTTCATAATTAAAATGATATGTCTTCACTGCTTCCCTCTGGAGCCTCTCAAGGCCAATAGCATTTGTCTAGTGATCAGGTGACCAGAACTGATCACAGTGCTTAAGATGGTCTCTGAACAGCACCTTATACAGCAACAATACATCCACATGTGCCCTGTCCCTCTGCCAATATGTGTGCTGCCAGTTATCTGTAATGGTGTCAGCTGTGGCTCAGTGGGTATCACACTCGTCTCTGAGTCTTGAAGGTTGTGGGTTCGAGTCCCACTCCAAGAACTGAAGCACGTAATCCAGGCTGACACATCCAGTGCAGTACTGAGGGAGTGCTGCCATGTCTTTCGGATCAGATGTTAACAAAAACGACTTGCATTTATATAGCGCCTTTCACGACCACCAGACGTCCCAAAGCGCTTTACAGCCAATTCAAAACTTTTTGAAGCGCAGTTAATGTTGTAATGTAGGAAACCAATTTGCGCACAGCAAGCTCCCACAAACAGCAATGTGATAATGACCAGATAATCTGTTTTAGTGATGTTGAGGGAGGGAGAAATATTGGCCAGGACACCGGGGATAACTCCCCTGCTGCTCTTCGAAATAGTGCCACGGGATCTTTTACATCCACCTGAGAGAGCAGACGGAGCCTCGGTTTAACGTCTCATCCGAAAGACGGCGCCCCCGACAGTGCCGCACTCCCTCAGCACTGCACTGGAGTGTCAGCCTAGCTTTTTTGTGCTCAAGTCTCTGGAGTGGTGCTTGAACCCACGACCTTTGGACTCAGAGCGGCTGTGTTACCCACTGAGCTTTGCCTGCCCTTTCAGGTGGATGTAAAAGATCCCACGGCACTATTTTGAAGAAAAGCAGGAGCGTTCTCCCCGGCGTCCTGGCTAATATTTAACCAGCATCACTAACACAGATTATCTGGTCATTATGTCATTGTTGTTTGTGGGAGCTCATTGTGTGCAAATTGTCTGCCGCGTTTCCTACATTACAACAGTGATTACACTTCAAAAAGCAATTAATTGGCTGCAATGTGCTTTAGAACATCCTGAGGATGTGACAGGTGCTCTATAAGTACAAGTCCTTCCTTTCCTGGACGTGTGAAGATAAGCTTTACCTTTAAGTATCTAGTCAGCTTCTGCCAGTGTCCTTGGTTTACTTACCCTCCAGAAATACTTTCTGTTTATGTTCTTTGGGACATTGCCTTTGGTGTAGATATCCCCAACCAACGGCCCAAAACGTGTCCCTTGGGGGATATATTCCCTGCTAATTACTCCAATCACCTGTGGGCAGAAAGAGAAAGGCTTTGGTCAGAGATTTCTCGCTCACCCAACTCCCTGAGCCCACTGCGTGCTCACCGTGCAGGTCCTAACTCCCTGAGCCCACTGCGTGCTCACCGTACAGGTCCTAACTCCCTGAGCCCACTGCGTGCTCACCGTACAGGTCCCAACTCCCTGAGCCCACTGTGTGCTCACCGTACAGGTCCCAACTCCCTGAGCCCACTGCGTGCTCACCGTACAGGTCCTAACTCCCTGAGCCCACTGCGTGCTCACCGTACAGGTCCCAACTCCCTGAGCCCACTGCGTGCTCACCGTACAGGTCCTAACTCCCTGAGCCCACTGCGTGCTCACCGTACAGGTCCCAACTCCCTGAGCCCACTGCGTGCTCACCGTACAGGTCCTAACTCCCTGAGCCCACTGTGTGCTCACCGTACAGGTCCTAACTCCCTGAGCCCACTGCGTGCTCACCGTACAGGTCCCAACTCCCTGAGCCCACTGTGTGCTCACCGTACAGGTCCCAACTCCCTGAGCCCACTGCGTGCTCACCGTACAGGTCCCAACTCCCTGAGCCCACTGCGTGCTCACCGTACAGGTCCTAACTCCCTGAGCCCACTGTGTGCTCACTGTACAGGTCCTAACTCCCTGAGCCCACTGCGTGCTCACCGTACAGGTCCCAACTCCCTGAGCCCACTGCGTGCTCACCGTACAGGTCCCAACTCCCTGAGCCCACTGTGTGCTCACCGTACAGGTCCCAACTCCCTGAGCCCACTGTGTGCTCACCGTACAGGTCCCAACTCCCTGAGCCCACTGCGTGCTCACCGTACAGGTCCCAACTCCCTGAGCCCACTGCGTGCTCACCGTACAGGTCCCAACTCCCTGAGCCCACTGTGTGCTCACCGTACAGGTCCCAACTCCCTGAGCCCAGTGTGCTCACCGTACAGGTCCCAACTCCCTGAGCCCACTGCGTGCTCACCTTACAGGTCCCAACTCCCTGAGCCCACTGTGTGCTCACCGTGCAGGTCCCAACTCCCTGAGCCCACTGCGTGCTCACCGTACAGGTCCTAACTCCCTGAGCCCACTGCGTGCTCACCGTACAGGTCCTAACTCCCTGAGCCCACTGCGTGCTCACCTTACAGGTCCCAACTCCCTGAGCCCACTGTGTGCTCACCGTACAGGTCCTAACTCCCCGAGCCCACTGCGTGCTCACCGTACAGGTCCTAACTCCCTGAGCCCACTGCGTGCTCACCGTACAGGTCCCAACTCCCTGAGCCCACTGCGTGCTCACCGTACAGGTCCCAACTCCCTGAGCCCACTGCGTGCTCACCGTACAGGTCCTAACTCCCTGAGCCCACTGTGTGCTCACTGTACAGGTCCCAACTCCCTGAGCCCACTGCGTGCTCACCGTACAGGTCCTAACTCCCTGAGCCCACTGCGTGCTCACCGTACAGGTCCTAACTCCCTGAGCCCACTGCGTGCTCACCGTACAGGTCCTAACTCCCTGAGCCCACTGCGTGCTCACCGTACAGGTCCCAACTCCCTGAGCCCACTGCGTGCTCACCGTACAGGTCCTAACTCCCTGAGCCCACTGCGTGCTCACCGTACAGGTCCTAACTCCCTGAGCCCACTGCGTGCTCACCGTACAGGTCCTAACTCCCTGAGCCCACTGCGTGCTCACCGTACAGGTCCTAACTCCCTGAGCCCACTGCGTGCTCACCGTACAGGTCCTAACTCCCTGAGCCCACTGCGTGCTCACCGTACAGGTCCCAACTCCCTGAGCCCACTGCGTGCTCACCGTACAGGTCCCAACTCCCTGAGCCCACTGCGTGCTCACCGTACAGGTCCTAACTCCCTGAGCCCACTGTGTGCTCACCGTACAGGTCCTAACTCCCTGAGCCCACTGCGTGCTCACCGTACAGGTCCTACAGTCAAAAGAGCAAAATTTTAAAAATGCAGGTTATTCACCATCTGAAAGGAGTAAAGGAGGTTAATATCCCACTATTCAGTCAGTGTCAACTGTGGCTCAGTGGGTATCACTCTCGCCTCAGTGTCAGAAGGTTGTAGGTTCAAGTCCCACTCCAGAATTTGAAGCACAAAAATCTAGGCTGACACTCCCAGTGCAGTACATAAGTAGAGCTGCACTGTTAAAGACATTAAACCAAGGCACCACGTTTCCTACATTATTACAGTGACTACACTTCAAAAGTACTTCATTGGCTGTAAAATGCTTTGTGAGGTCATGAAAGGTGCTGTATAAATGCAAGTTTTTTTTTAATGAAGGGCCCCACAGATACATTAATCCCTTTTCAGATCTGGAGATGTGAGCTCAGTGTGCATCTGAACGATACGGAAGGCCTGCAGTCTGATCCCTGGCCTGTGCTGAGTCTGCTGCTCTGAGCAGGGTTGATGCTAGCGGTAACAACAGAAAATGCTGTCAACACTCAGCAGGTCAGGCAGCGATGTCATTTCAGACTGCCAGCATCCGTAGTATGTTGCTATTGATGCTGGAGGTGCTGGAATTAGCCCATTGCTTCTGGAGGAGCAGATCATAAGACTTGGACTCCACTGAGCTGAACATGAAAGGGCTCAACCTATACTGGACAAAGCAATCTTCTTACTAGGAGCTTGTTGTGCACAATCTCACCGCAGAATTTGTCTCCATAACAACAGTGACTACACTTCAAAAGTAATTCATTGGCCATGAAGTGCATTGGGATGTTCCGAGGATGTGCTAAGGTGGAATACAAATGCAAGTTCCTTCTTTCTTTCTTATTTTATATACCTCCAAAAAGCTCCCTCTTGAGAATATTTCCCTTCAATACTGAAAGACACTAGTTGAACAATTCGGATCCTCAGCTCTTCCCTCTGACACCAGGGATTGACTAATTGCCTTTGCACTATTGCCAAAGCTCAGAGGGTGCCCTTGCATAGCGGCTACCAAGGTCAACATGTGGGAAATTGGCTGTTTATGACATTTCTTTCCCTTTAAATAAAAATATGTTGGAAATTAGTCATTGTGTGTTTGATTGTCAGCAGTACACTAACATCTGAAAATGATGTAACTTCCTGTTTTATTACGTGAGAGAGCAATTTCATTTCTGTCTCCTTTCACTTGGCGTAATAATTGTCTCGAAATAGGGGGAACCACTGAATTTTCAACATCCAACAGTTGTGTGTCTCATTCTAACTGTCGTGGCGTCTTGGCTCAGAGGGTAGCCTGCTCACCACTGGGTCAAGTGTTTAGGAACATAGGAACATTAGGAACAGGGGGAGACCATTCAGCCCCTTGGGCCTGCTCTGCCATTCAATTGGATCATGGCTGACCTGTCCCTCAACTCCATTCACCCATTTTTGCTCCATATCCCTGGATACCCTTGCCTAACAAAAATCTATCGTTCTCTGTCTTGAAAGCTCCAATTGAGCCCCAGCACCAACAGCTTTTTGGGAGTTCCAGATATCTTCTCCCCTTTGTATGAAGAAGTGCTTCCTGACATCACCCTTGAACAGCCTAGCTCTAATTTTGAGTTCATGACCCCTTGTTCTTGATTCCTCCATCAGAGGAAATAATTTCTCCATATCTACCCTATCAAATCTTTTTGACATTTTCAACACCTCGATTAGATCACTCCTCAACCTTCTAAACTCAAGGGAATACAAGCCAAGTTTATGGATGTGGGTTCGGTCCAATATGTTCACCAGCTCAGCCGCATCCTGGATGAAGTCACCAGCCCTGCGCTTGCTCTGTCGCGACAAAACCCATGAGGTCTCCAGCCAGTTGCCCCTCCCATCCCCCAGCCCCTTCACCCATGAGAATGGGCAGGGCAGTCTAGAAGAAGATTCAATCCCAGACAGACATGTACCTTGAGGCCACCTCAGAGTAACTTTGATGGAGCCTTGGTCGACAGTGAGGTCTCGACGTCTGAGGGACCTGGGAGGGCTGGTTGAAGATAAGCAGGGAAAAACACTCCCCAACAGCACAGAATGAATGTTAATCAGGTACTCGACCTACTTTCTAACAGGCCTGCACAGACCGCCCCATCTGTCTGATCATCTGAGGTCGAGGCATCAATCAGTGGGGGATCAACGCCTGGATGTGAGTAAGCCTCCCTGAACAGCCACATTTATATCTCTTTCAAGGAACAATTATAATTACAGATATGCTGCCAGACCGAGAGGATCAAGAAAGTACATTTCATCTCGAGCACAACTGAAAGGATTATATTACTTCGTTTGACTAATTGCTTTTGGGATGAGGAATACACTATCAGAAGCTGCTTGTCCAGTTGTTTTGGGCTATGATTAGGCTGTTAAAAAAAGCACATGGGATCCTTGGCTTTATAAATAGAGGCAAAGATTACAAAAGCAAAGAAGTTATGGTAAACCTTTATAAATCACTGGTTAGGCCTCAGCTGGAGTATTGTGTCCAATTCTGGGCACCGCACTTTAGGAAGGATGTCGAGGCCTTGGAGAGGATGCAGAGGAGATTTACCAGAATGGTACCAGGGATGAGGGGCTTCAGTTATGTGGAGAGACTGGAGAAGCTGGGGTTGTTCCCCTAAGAGAAAGGAAGGTTAAGGGGAGATTTAATAGTGCTGTTCAAAATTATGAGGGGTTTTGATAAAATAAATAGGGAGAAACTGTTTCCACTGGCAGGAGGGTCGGTAACCAGAGGACACAGATTTAAGAGGGGGGAGATGAAGAGAATTTTATTAACGCAGCGAGTTATGATGATCTGGAATGCACTGCCTGAAAGGGTAGTGGAAGCAGAGTCAATAGTAACTTTCAAAAGAGAATTGAATAAGTACTCGAAGGGAAACAATTTGCAGGGCTATGGGGAAAAAGCAGGAGGAGTGGGACTAATTGGAGAGCTCTTTCAAAGAGCCAGCACCAGCACGATGGGCCGAATGGCCTCCTTCTGTGCTATATTATTCTATAATTTAGTTGGAATCAAAATGTTGGCAGTTAGAAGTAGTCAAAGAACATATCTCAGCCAAACAATACAGAAAATCGTTTTTATTTCTTGTTATTTTTTTATCCTTCTTTTGTTCATTGTTTCTCTTACCCCCTTTCTCCACACCCAACATTCTCACCTTTTCTGCAGAAGTTCGGGGCCTAGAAATTCGTTGACACCATGTCCGTTCTACAGGCATAAAATGGGTGCCAAAGCCTCTAATTTGGCATGCGGTGCGCGCACATACATTCTGTGCTGGAAGAGCGCTGCCCGCCATATTGGTAAAGGCTGAAGTAAAGGCGTCCAGGGCCCATGCCTGAATCAGGCTTTAGGCCCTTTGCATGTGAAAATAGGAATGCTGTTCGCTATCTCCAATCCCTAATACTATACTCATTGGAATTTAGAAGAATGAGAGGTGATCGTATCAAAACATATAAGATACTGAAGGGGCTCGACAGGGTAGATGCAGAGAGGATGTTTCCCCTTGTGGGGAAATCTAGAACTCGGGGGCACAGTCTCAGAATAAAGGGTCGCCCTTTTAGAACTGAGATGAGGAGGAACAACTTCTCTCAGAGGGTCGTAAATTTGTGGAATTCTCTGCCCCAGAGAGCTATGGAGGCTGGGTCATTAAATGCATTTAAAGTGGAGATAGACAGATTTTTGCAAGATAAGGGAGTGAAGGGTTATGGGGAGCGGGCAGGGAAGTGGCTTTGAGCCATGATAATGAATGGCGGAACAGGCTTGAGGGGCCAAGTGGCCTATTCCTGCTCCTATTTCTTATGTTCTTATGTTCTAACCCTCAGGGCCTGAAATTAAATGCAACACCATTACCACAGATCTTGCGCAAAACGTTGCATAAATTTGGGTGTGGAAACTGGGGCTTGTGTGTATTACTCAGTACCACAGCTTGGGTTGCCAACCTTCCAGGATTGTCCTAGAGTTTCCCAGAATGGAAGATTAATCTCCGGGACACTGCTGGGAGCAACCCGGGAGATGAATCATTGGCGCATTAAAAAATGTTTCGTTCAACACTTTTGTTTACTGGTTATAAAAATGTTGGTGGTGGGAAAGAAAAGGTTGTTTGACTGACCGTGAAGAATCATCCAATCGGATAATGAAGAGACTGTTCACTTTCCAATTGGCCGGTGGAAGGCGGAGTGCCGCGAAGGTGGACCTGTCAGGTAATCAATGGGGGGGGTGGTGGGAGTGTGGGGGCGCGGCCGTTGGAGGCAAGTGGTCATGTGGAATACATCCAACCAGAGTTGGCATCCCGAACCATACCAAGGAGTGACATCGCCATTTAGGGAGCCACTCTCAGTCAATTTGAAAAGCAATTAACTATCAAAAGAACAAGTAGACACTTAAGTAACCCATTCTGATGGGCACAAAGGAAAAGCGCTGAGTCACAATCTCTGTTACTGCTCAACAGACAGTCTCTGTGAATTAGTAAACGTTTTCCCTTAATCAGTGACTCATTAATCAGGAATGCCGAACAGAATACCACTGGCACATTCCAGACTTTCATTTCATTTTTAACCACAGCAGTGAGCGTTGTGGTGTAAGGTTTTCAATCATGAGCCATTTATCGGTGGAAATTGGCCCAGGCTAAAAACTAAACAAGCCGGGGCTGTTAGATAAGGAAGGAGGAAGGGGAAGGAAGGAAAGAAAGAAGGAAAGAAGAAAAACAAAAAGAAAAAGAGAAGGACTAGCATTTATATAGCGTCTTAGATGTCCCAAAGCGCTTTACAACCAATGAGGTACTTCTGAAGTGGAGTCGCTGCTCTAATGTAAGAAATGCAATGGCCAATTTGCGCACAGCAAGATCCCACAAACAGCAATGTGATAATGACTAGATAATCTGTTTTTTTTCGTGATGTTAATTGAGACATAAAAATTGGCCAGGTCATCGGGGAGAACGCCGCTGCTCTTTGTCAAATAGTGCCAGAGCACAGATATATTTTTCTCTCTCATCTTTTCCCATGATTCTCTTCATCTCCCTTTCATTTCTTTCTTTTTCTACACAGCCTGTCTTGCTGTGGGATTTACAAGTATCTCTTCTTACGCTCCAAATCGGTGCTATGGGATAGAAATTGTTTAGTATCACATTGGCTGCCCATTATACACCCTGCCCAATATTCAGATCAACTGACTTCATTGGAACTCATATCATGCGGGGAGTATAACGAGCGGTCAGTGATTTCGGGTGGGGTGGAGTGTATATGTTGTGATAAACAAGGTAGCGCAATTGTGTGGGACAGGCTCGATGGACCAGAGGGTCTTTATTTGTCCATTATTCGTATGTTTGCATGTTCGTATAAATGCAAGTTGTTGTTTGCAGGAGATGGTATAAGAGGAATTGAAGAAAAACCCAAAACACAAATAGAGAGCGGAAATTAGGCATAACGTTGACTGAGACCATAGATGGTCAGAAAGTGCTCCGATTTCCTGTGCACACTTCACACGTTGTTTAGAAGGCCGTGTGATGCATCCAGGAAGCTGTAGGTGATCTCAGGTTACACCAAGCTACACCTTGAAACTAGAACATGCAGTGCTGACTGGGAGAACGTAGCTCAAAAGGAATCAAAACTAGCTTCACATTTGGCCCAGTTTACAGCTGCCAATTTTCCCTGGGGTGACTGGAAGCAGAACATTAATTTTCCAACATCACCTGACCACGTAAATAAAACTTCTTTCGAAGAAGACCCAATAAAGAGGGACATTAAGCTCCTGCCAAGAACCTCTCCTGAATTTTATCCAGTGACTTTTCCAGCTTCCTTTGGCACCTGTTCACATTCTAGTTGTCTGGAGTGACTAATTATTGTCTTTTATGGGAAAGGCCATCACGCCCAAACATATAGTTCAGGCGACTAAGATCCAACACTCGTCCACTTTCTCTCTGTGTGGACTTAATCGTAAATACTAAATTATTTTATTGCCTTTCTAGTGCCAGGTGCAGTGTTCCCGGTAAGGTGCAGCCATGCACTGCTCCAGCGAACCCGTGCAGCCTGATATACCTATCAATTCGTCCAATAAAAAGCGACGAGTTAGGAACGTAACTAAAGGTTTTTATTGACTAAATAACAGAGCCCACCCTCGTGGGTGATCGGGTCCAACAAGGAGGAATACCAGCCAGTCGACTACCTTTATACCTGGGCAGGTAGGTGGAGCCATGGGCGGAGTCGGAGGTGGTCAGCCCAGGTATAACAGCGCGACAAGAGGCGACCTCGTATAGTGATACAACAGTGAGAACGGTGATAACAATACAACAGTGATAACTATAGTGTAACGATAGTGAATGATAAAAGTGGTTTACCACATTCACCCCTTGTTTAGATTTGAGTCCGGCGGGGTGAAGTGTACTACCAGTTCTGGTATGTCAGTCTGTCCGGAGGCCTCGTAAGCCTCTCCGATCGTCGCAGCGGCGGTGCTGCATTATCCGGTGTTAGTGCTGGTGTCTGCGTGGTCGGCGAAGGCTCGTGGGGTTCCGGCATGCCGTCTACCTGGGCTGGAATTGGGGGGGTGGTGGGGGGGGGGGTAAAGGTGGTGTCTCCGGAGTGCCCGAGGGTGCGAGGTCTCGTAAGGAGACAGTGTCCTCCCGCCCGTCTGGGTAAGCCACGTAGGCGTACTGGGGGTTAGCGTGCAGGAGGTTCACCCTCTCGACCAGGGGGTCTGTTTTATGGGCCCTCACGTGCTTTCGCAGCAAGACGGGCCCCGGAGAGGTCAGCCAGGTTGGTAGAGTGGTTCCCGTAGTCGACTTCCTGGGGAAAACAAACATTCGTTCATGGGGGGTGGCGTTAACGGCAGTGCAAAGTAGTGACCGGATGGAGTGCAGCGCTGTCGGGAGGACTTCCTGCCAGCGGGAGGTTGGGAGGCCCTTAGACTTTAAGGCTAAGAGGACGGCCTTCCATACCGTCGCGTTCTCTCTTTCCACCTGGCCGTTCCCTCGGGGGTTGTAGCTGGTGGTCCTACTTGCTGCAATACCTCTCGCTAGTAGGAACTGACGGAGTTCCTCACTCATGAAGGAGGAGCCCCGGTCACTATGTATATAGTTCGGGAACCCGAACAAGGCGAAGAGGTCGTTCAGGCACTTGATGACCGTGGTACTGGTCATGTCTGGGCAGGGGAAGGCAAAAGGGAAATGGGAGTACTCATCAACGATGTTGAGGAAGTACACATTGCGGTCAGATGACGGTAGAGGCCCCTTAAAGTCGATGCTCAGGCGCTCGAAGGGGCGGGTGGCCTTGATCAGGCTTGCTCTGTCCGGCCTATAGAAGTACGGTTTGCACTCGGCGCAGGTCTGGCAGTTCCTGGTCATGGTCCTGACCTCCTCGATGGAGTAGGTCAGGTTGCGGGCCTTAATGAAATGGTAAAGTCTGGTGACCCCGGGGTGGCAGAGGTCGTTGTGGAGGGTCTGAAGTCTATCAATATGCGCGCTGGCGCATGTAATTCGTGAAAGAGCATCAGGGGGTTCGTTCAGCTTACCTGGCCGGTACAAGATATCATAATCGTAGGTGGATAGCTCGATTCTCCACCTCAAGATCTTGTCATTCTTGATTTTGCCCCTCAGCTTGTTATTAAACATGAAAGCAACCGAACGTTTTGGCGATTTTTATCGCCGGTCTTAACGACCACGACCTGGGCACGCCAGGAGCTGTTGCTCCCCTCGATGATGCCCTCCTTCAGGAGACGCTGCACCTCAGAGCTAATGAAAGCTCTGTCCCCAGCGCTGTACCGCCTGCTCTTGGTAGCGACGGGTTTGCAGTCGGGGGTGAGGTTAGCGAACAGGGAAGGTGGCGGCACCTTGAGGGTGGATAGGCTGCAGGTGTTACGCGGTGGGCGGTTTAACATTCGCTGGTTGTCGACTGTGAGAGGGGGGAGGGGTCCACCGTATGCTAGGGTTACACTTTGGAGGTGGGATTGGAAGTCCAGCCCTAGTAGGACGGCAGCGCAGAGCTGGGGGAGGACGAGGAGTTTAAAATTTTTATACTCTGTGCCCTTAACCGACAAGGTCACAGCACAGTAGCCGCTAATGTCCGTGGCGTGGGACCTCGATGCCATCGAGATTCGGTTGCGTGTTGGCAGGACAGGGAGGGAGTAGTGGCTCACCGTGTCTGGGTGGATGAAGCTCTCCGTGCTTCCGCTGTCGAACAGGCAGGTCGTGGCGTGTCCGTTTACTTTGATGTCCATCATCGACTTGGACAGGTGGTGTGGGCGGGCTTGATCCAGAGTGACGGAGGCTAGTGTGTAGGTAAGCGAGTCGTTGTCGTCGGCGGTCTTCAGGTCCGGGGGCTCGGTGGCAGTCGGGCGTGGTGGGTAAAATGGCGTCTCCCACGAGGTAGGACAAAATGGCGGAGAAGATGGCTGCCCCCATAACTCACATGAGGCACTATTGGGGTCGGTTGCCTTGATCAAAGATGGCCGCCCCCATGACTCACGTGTGGGGATGCTGGCCTCAGTTGCCGTGAAAGAAGATGGCCGCCCCCACAGTTCGCATGAGGCACTGCTGGCCTCTGAAGATCCGCTCCTGCAGGCCTTAGAGAAGTGGCCTTTCTTCCTGCAGGTTGAGCAGGTAGAGTTCCTGGCTGGGCAGCGCGACCTCGGGTGCTTCTCCTGGCCGCAAAAGAAGCAGCCGGTGGCCCGATCGCGGGTGCCCGATGTCGGAGCCGGTACCGGGGGTGGCGGGCCCGGTCGGGTCCGGGACGCCGACGCTGAGGTAGGTCCCGGGGGCGGCGCTGCGAAGGGTATTGCGGTAGGGGTCGGGCCCGAGTCCCAGGGTCGCGAGCAGTACCTGGAAAACGCCTCCTGGTCCTGATGGGCCACCTCTAGGGAGAGAGCGAGGGCTTCAGCTTTGTCCAGGTCGAGGTCTTTAGCTTCAAGCAGTCTTTGCCGTGAGTAGTCGGACCGTAGGCCTTTCACAAAGGCATCGCGGATATTATCTTCCGTATTTTCAACAGCCGTCACCGCTTTAAAGTCACAGTTCCTGCCGAGTGCTCTTAGCGCCCGTAAAAATTCAGCTACAGACTCTCCTGGCTGTTGCGGGCGGGATCTTAGGAGGTGCCTGGTGTACATGTAATTTACCGGGCTCCGGTACTGCTGTTTCAGTAGGTTGATAGCGGCCTCGTATGTAGTCGTGTCCTGGATGAGTGCGTATACTCTCGGGCTCGCTTGGGCGTTCAGAAGTCTTAGTTTGGATCTCTGCGGGACGCCGGATTCTTCCAGGTAGGATTCGAAGCAGTCCAGCCAGTGTTTGAAGTTGAGGGCTGAGTTTGCTGCCTGTGGGTTTAGATCCAGGTACGGTGGTTTGAGGGCTTGCAGCCAAGCCGGCTGGCGTGGCTGGTGTAGCCCAGTGTCTGAAGGCTGCTGTGGCTGTGCTTCTGGGAGGGCTCCTGGCTGGTCAGTAGCAAACATCTTTAAAATTTAGTCAATAAAATTGATATACCTATCAATTCGTCCAATAAAAAGCGACGAGTTAGGAACGTAACTAAAGGTTTTTATTGACTAAATAACAGAGCCCACCCTCGTGGGTGATCGGGTCCAACAAGGAGGAATACCAGCCAGTCGACTACCTTTATACCTGGGCAGGTAGGTGGAGCCATGGGCGGAGTCGGAGGTGGTCAGCCCAGGTATAACAGCGCGACAAGAGGCGACCTCATATAGTGATACAACAGTGAGAACGGTGATAACAATACAACAGTGATAACTATAGTGTAACGATAGTGAACGATAAAAGTGGTTTACCACACAGCCAGCTTGCCAACATTTCAAGGTAAAAACCGCGCATGCGTGGTATTATGAAGGGGCCGCACACAGACAAAATAAAATTACAGGGAACATAGGCTAGGTGTATGAATTATTCATAATCGCACACCTGGAGTTTAAAAAATGTGATTGAGCTTCTTGGAACTTGAAATATTGACCTCAATTTCCCAGTAAAAAGGGTGGAGCTTTGCACACAGCCGTGCATTGGCAAATTGGGGCCTGACATGCATTGTGCTGTTTGGGCTTTTTTGAAATGACATTTTATAGAATACTTGCTGAAGTGCCCGGCGGTGCCGGTGGAAGAGAGAGAGAGAGCGACTGGGGGGGAAGCGACTGGGTGGGAAGAGAGAGAGCGACTGGGGGGGAAGAGAGAGAGCGACTGGGGGGGAAGAGAGAGAGCGACTGGGGGGGAAGAGAGAGAGCGACTGGGGGGGGAAGAGAGAGAGCGACTGGGGGGGAAGAGAGAGAGCGACTGGGGGGGGAAGAGAGAGAGCGACTGGGGGGGAAGAGAGAGAGCGACTGGGGGGGAAGAGAGAGAGCGACTGGGGGGGGAAGAGAGAGAGCGACTGGGGGGGGAAGAGAGAGAGCGACTGGGGGGGGAAGAGAGAGAGCGACTGGGGGGAAGAGAGAGAGAGCGACTGGGGGGGAAGAGAGAGAGAGCGACTGGGGGGGAAGAGAGAGAGCGACTGGGGGGGAAGAGAGAGAGCGACTGGGGGGGAAGAGAGAGAGCGACTGGGGGGGAAGAGAGAGAGCGACTGGGGGGGAAGAGAGAGAGCGACTGGGGGGGAAGAGAGAGAGCGACTGGGGGGGAAGAGAGAGAGCGACTGGGGGGGAAGAGAGAGAGCGACTGGGGGGGAAGAGAGAGAGCGACTGGGGGGGAAGAGAGAGAGCGACTGGGGGGGAAGAGAGAGAGCGACTGGGGGGGAAGAGAGAGAGCGACTGGGGGGGGGGAAGATAGAGAGCGACTGGGGGGGAAGAGAGAGAGCGACTGGGGGGGAAGAGAGAGAGCGACTGGGGGGGAAGAGAGAGAGCGACTGGGGGGGAAGAGAGAGAGCGACTGGGGGGGGAAGAGAGAGAGCGACTGGGGGGGAAGAGAGAGAGCGACTGGGGGGGAAGAGAGAGAGCGACTGGGGGGGAAGAGAGAGAGCGACTGGGGGGGAAGAGAGAGAGCGACTGGGGGGGAAGAGAGAGAGCGACTGGGGGGGAAGAGAGAGAGCGACTGGGGGGGAAGAGAGAGAGCGACTGGGGGGGAAGAGAGAGAGCGACTGGGGGGGAAGAGAGAGAGCGACTGGGGGGGAAGAGAGAGAGCGACTGGGGGGGAAGAGAGAGAGCGACTGGGGGGAAGAGAGAGAGCGACTGGGGGGGAAGAGAGAGAGCGACTGGGGGGGAAGAGAGAGAGCGACTGGGGGGGAAGAGAGAGAGCGACTGGGGGGGAAGAGAGAGAGCGACTGGGGGGGAAGAGAGAGAGCGACTGGGGGGGAAGAGAGAGAGCGACTGGGGGGGAAGAGAGAGAGCGACTGGGGGGGAAGAGAGAGAGCGACTGGGGGGGAAGAGAGAGAGCGACTGGGGGGGAAGAGAGAGAGCGACTGGGGGGGAAGAGAGAGAGCGACTGGGGGGGAAGAGAGAGAGCGACTGGGGGGGAAGAGAGAGAGCGACTGGGGGGGAAGAGAGAGAGAGAGCGACTGGGGGGGAAGAGAGAGAGCGACTGGGGGGGAAGAGAGAGAGCGACTGGGGGGGAAGAGAGAGAGCGACTGGGGGGGAAGAGAGAGAGCGACTGGGGGGGAAGAGAGAGAGCGACTGGGGGGGAAGAG